>NC_073302.1:96223447-96537018 GCF_027595985.1 Sorex araneus | reverse complement strand
CCACATTTACTGTTTCAAAAATCTGATACTTCTTCATAATTGCAGTCAATATTTGTTAATTTTATCCACATAATTAATGTCCTCTTTGCTTTTATTTTTATTTGTTTCAATTATAGCTGGGAAGACATTTCTTCTATCCTAAATAAATGCTTTATAATATCTAGTGCAGAGTTATTGCTAATAAACATTTAAATATATACTTAAATATATCTTTTTGTTCTCTTATTTTAGAAAGATATTCTTAATGAATATATAATTCTTACATGCAATTATTTTTTCTCAGTACAGTGAACATATCATTCTAATTTCTAGTGAAATTCCTCCTAAGAAATCAATTCTAGTTGTCTCACTGACTTGGAAGTATTCTGTAATTTCTGCTTTCCTAGTTTTAAGATGTTCTTCTCTGGTCTTACAGTTTTATTAATGCATATCAGCTATTTTTGTTTAGTTTGCTTATAATTTATTTTAAATATATAAATTTAATTCTTGATAATGTGGATTGTTCTTATTTTACTAGAAATGTCTCAGTCAAAATGCACCCCAATGTACCTTCCCTTTCTCTTCCTGGAACTCTAACTTCTTGGAAATCTGAAGTGTGTCAGGTATTCCTTTTCTAATATCTACATCTCTCTGCTTCCATGCGATCTCTCCAGGCTTGTTTGAGGTAACAATTTCAGATCTATGTTCTGCTTGCCCTAAACTCCTCTCTAATACGTTGCTAAGTCAATAGATCCTATTTGATATAGATTTGTCATCGATTCTAGTTCCATTTTCTCCAGAGAAAATTCTCTGGAGAATTTTTCTTATGCTTTATTACCTTAGATAAGTTGAATAGTTAATTAAATATTGATTATATCTAATTTTGCAAGATTATTTAAATTCTCTCTATTTAAAGTGAGTGATAATTTCTTTGAATTCATACTGCTGCTTTTATAATTTTGTTTTGTTTTGTTTGGGGGCCTAACCCCACAACGCTCAGGGGTAAGTCGTGGCTCTGCACTCAGTTATTACTCCCGGCAATGCTGGGGGACCATTAGGGGTTCCGGAGTTGGCCGTGTGCAAGGCAAGCACCCTACCCACTCTATTATCTCAACAGCTCCATTTAATTATTTTTCTAAGCTTATTTTTGGAAAAATTTCCATTAGGAATTATTTGTGGCACAAAACAGAAGTGAATATCTTAGGGAAAATTTAACTTTGTTTTTGGTTCCCAAATAGTACAGAACCATTCATTTAAACCTACAACTTTGAATCAGATGATCAGATTTTATTTTAAATATATTATGTTACAATTATCAATTCTCACTGGTCATTTTTCATCTGGGGATCATTATTAAGATTTAAGACAATCTTTTAGTTCACTGAAAGCTATTTTATTGGTTTTGTTTCCGAATTTAAATGATTTGTATACTGGAGAAATTTTTATACAGTTTTATACCTCTGTTTTTAGCAAACCTTAAGTTTTCTTTTTTGTCTCATTTATGATTTTATGAAAACTTGAACTTGTTTATTTCACTTTACAATTATTCTTTGATTAAATTTCAGCAAAAAGTCAAGATTTAAAGTTCTGCAAATCACTTTGTATTATTTCCTAGCAAAATAACATCCCACTGAATGGGATAAAATAATGACAACAACATCTGACAAAGTGGTAAAACTAAAAGAAACATATATGAAACACCCAATTACACAGGCCAAACATAGGCTCTGAGTGAGAGGACGGGAAATAATCATACAAGAGAATGGTACACAAAACAATACTGGGACATCCATAGTTATAGCAAATAGCACTCAACCTCAAAAGAGTAATTAGTGTCAGAAATAGACACTATTTGTTATGGGAACAATCAGATTAGATATGGAAATTTCTCATATATCTGAGTGTATTAATATTTTATATATTTATTTTTATTCATTATGTATACAGGACTGGGATCAAACTCAGATTATCATATATGTGAACCACTCAGTCACATCCCTGACCTTAAATTTTTATTTTTAATATCTAATCCAGAATTTTTAAGGTGTTTCAGCAGAGAAGATTGGCACAGAAAATCTGTTTTGTGTTAATAATAAGAAAGATCCTTTCATCTGTCTTCATACATCTAGTTTGATTCCATATCTTAGCTATTGTACTGAGTGTAACAATGAATAAAAGAGAGCATATGTCCTTTTGAGAGAGTATTTTTATGTCCTGAGGGTAGATGCACAGAGTGAAACTGCTGGGTCATATGACAGTCCAATTTTAAGTTTCCTGAGAACTCCCATGCTGTTTTACAGAGGGGTCATGTCAGACAACATTCCTACCAGCAAGTGGTGCTTGACCTCAGTGTTTAGAGGGGAGGAGGACAGAGAAAAAGAGAAATCAAGGCGGGGAGGAGAGAACAGGAAATAATGGGTGAACATGCATCAGGGCTTCCGTTAGACTGGTGATAAGGGTGAGTTGTGTAGCCATATTTCCAAAACACAGACTCGACGAAACTGAAAGTATGAAATATCAGCAGCAACCATGGAACTTTGTCATGTGCCTGTCAGGATGAGGGCAGGGGTAGGGAGGGAATTTGGGAACACTGGTAGGGGGTGGGGTGGGCAGGAATCGATGCTGTGATCAGTTGTGACTAAAATACTACATGCCTAAAACTCAAGTTTCAACTACTTTATAAATCACAGTCCTTTAATTAAAAACTTGAATTAAAAAATCCTGCTGTTGCTACATTTGACTAAATTCATTTTTGTCCTGTAAGGCTTGAAGTTTCTCAAAGATAAATTTTCATCTTAGTGCCAGGCTTATAATGAATCAATTTGTTAAATAGATGTATACTAATAAATTATGTATCAAAGCACACATTCTTGTCCTTATAGACTACTTTGAAACACAATGCAGGTCCTAAAATTAGGCTAGGTAAAGATATATCAATTTTAAATTTTAATAAACAATGATAGAAAAATTAAGTACCGCCAAGGATTTTATGTTATTCTTTTTTTGAAGTATTACCTATAAGGAAATGCATTATTAACATGATTATTAAATTCAATGTATTGCCTCAGTAAAATTCAGCTAAAAGGAATTATATGATGGAGAAATGAATTTGACTTATAATGGTAAATATAATGTGGTATAAATATTTGATGATTTATAATGATGAACACCTGAAGCTTATATAATATCATAAATCACTGCTACCTCAATTAAAAAAATGAGTGGAGAGAAATAAATACAAGACAATTAGCCTTGTAGCATAAGAACAAATCATAACCAAACAAAAATCCTGTTATGTAATACTGAAATTTCTTTGTTTCATGTTTTGGTGGCCTGTTGCTATGGAAATCTGTGTGCAGACACGAATCACATACCGGGTAGCCCTCCATCTGCAAAGCTGCAGCATATTATAATGTAAATTAATGCAGTAGAAGAGGATAGGAACAGTATCTCTGCAGTAGATTCATTAATTCCAATGTCTATAAGCTGTTTAATGGTCTGTACAGCCTATTATTGCCAACACAAAAATTCATAGAAAATTTGTTCTGAAAGACTACATACACGATGCTGAACCGGCACTTGCTTTGGGAAGACAGAGGGCATCTGTGTGGGCAGGTCTAGTCAGAACCTTGAATCCTAATTGCAAGCTGTCATCATCTCAGTCCATCACCTTTAGTGTTTATAGAGTGGTATGGATTAGTCCTTTAATAGCAACATTTATTTCTATGATTTGTTGTTTGACAAACATGGCCATAGCATACATGGGTGAATGGTAGAATTAACAATGATTTCTCTTCTTTTGAGATGCCATCCCCAGTCCTGCTTGGGGGTGCAGGACCATTCCTGCCTGGTGTAGGGGCTTGAGAATGCAGCGTTGATGCCTAGAAGCCTAGAAGTGCTTGAGGGTGACCAGGAAAATATCTGTCCAGAGGGCCCAAGGATGCTAAAGTTAATAGAGATTCATTTCCTATCACTTACACTTAGCAAACAGGGTAAGAATTTTTGTTCTGACTCGATTTTATTTGACTTCATTGTTTTTCTAATATTCCTATGTAGCATTTTCTTTTTAAAAGCTTTATATGATATCAAGATCAACATCTTACTCTTGATCTCCAAAGTAGGTCCAAAGATGAGTGCTACCTTCCTACTATATATGTGCCTTCAAACTACTTCTTATCCGGGGCAGAGAGATATTACAGTGGGTAGGGCATTTTCCTGGATGTGGCTGATCTGGGTTCAATCCCTGGCATTCCATATGATCCCCTGACTATCAGGAGTAATTCCTGAGCATTGTCAGATGTGGACCAAAATCAAAAATAAAACCAAATCAAACTGCTTCTTAATCGTAATTAGTTTTCCTATTTGTAAGTAGAGGCAGTAAAAGTATAAAACCATCCAGCTTTATTTCATATATTTTGAATGAGAAACTTTAGAGAGGCAGCCCAACCAACTATATTTTAACAAGTCCTCCTGTAGGTTTAGAGAAACTAAAGTGTAGGAGGAAAATATTATCTATCCAACTTGAGCCAAGACCAAGTCTACTCAAAGGATACTTTTGCAATCAGTTCTGTGATACTGTTTTTCCTTGAAACAATTCCCACAGCTTCAATGAGATGCTGCAATCACTTTATTCCATAAGCCCATCTAATCACTATGATTCCTGATTAATAATTAATCATTTTATCTTTGCTGAATTTGAAATGATCAATTATTTTATAATTATTTCCTCTTATGTGAAATGAGATGTAACACTGTAATTAACATATCTGTAAGATATTGCTGGAGTTTCTCCAAAGTTGAAGCAGATAGAGCATTCAAGCTGCCCCTGAAAAGTAGGGAAGTCCCTATGTTTCCATATAAACACTTAGTAATTTTTCAGTCAATTTTTTGGAATAGAAATAATTTGAGTCAAATTTGTATATTTTTATATCTAAGCTTTAAATTGTTTATTAAGGTTAACAAGTTGAAAATGACACCTTAGCAAACCTCTAGAGTAAGCTTGCTTTAGTATAGGAAAAAGATGACAAGAATATATTTAAAAGTATATTATAAAATTTTAATAAAAATATATTATACTGTGGGTGGAAAATCATTATAAAATAATTGATCATCTCAAATACAAAAAGACAAAATGATGAAAAGTCAGTGGGATTTATTTAACCATTCCCCTAAATAATAATTAAACTACTTAAAATAGTCAAAAAGAAAAAAAATGGTTAAAATAATTTTAGTCAACTTTGAGAAAATTTATGTTCATTTACACCTCCCATTCTCTGATAGGGTTGGATATTTTCTTCTTGTAGAGTTCAACCAGTGCCTTGTATATCCTTGATATTAACCCCTTATCAGATGGGTTTTGGGTGAATATCCTTTCCCACTCTGTAGACTGTCTTTGTACTCTGGTCACTGTATCTTTTGCGGTGCAGAAGCTTCTTAATTTAATGTAGTCCCATTTGTTTATCTCTGTTTCTTTTTGGTTGGTCAGTTGTGTGACATCTTTGAAGAAACTGTTGGCTCCAATATCGTGGAGAGTTTTGCCGACCTTGTCTTCAATGTACCTTATGGTTTGTGGTCTGATGTTGAGGTCTTTAATCCATTTATATCTGACTTTTGTGCATGGTGTCAGGTCGAGGTCTAAGCCCATTCTTGTGCTTGTGGTTGTCCAGTTGTGCCAGCACCATTTGTTAAAGAGGCTTTCCTTGCTCCACTTCACATTTCTTGCCCCGTTATCAAAGATTAGATGATCATATGTTTGAGGGTGTGTGTCAGGATATTCAACCCTGTTCCATTGGTCTGCAGCTCTACTTTTGTTCCAGTACTATGCTGTTTTAGTTATTACTGCTTTGTAGTAGAGTTGGGGAATGTGATGCCTCCCATCTTTCCCCCTCCCCAGAATTGCTTTGGCTATTTGTGGAGGCTTATTGTTCCATATGAATTTCAGGAGTGTTTGCTCCATTTCTTTGAAGAATGTCATGGGTATCCTTATAGGGATTGCATTGAATTTGTATAATGTTTTGGGGAGCTTTGCCGTTTTGACAATGTTAATTCTCCCAATCCATGAGCAGGGGATGTTTCCATTTCCTCATGTCCTCTTTTATTTCTTGGGGTAGCGTTTTGTATTTTTCTTTGTACAGGTCCTTTACCTCCTTAGTTAAGCTGATTTCGAGGTACATGATTTTCTGGGGCATGATTGTGAAGGGGTTTGCTTTTTTCATATCACTTTCTTCTCTCTGATTATTTGCATATAAGAAGGACAAGGACTTTTGGGTATTGATTTTATAGCCTGCAACTTTGAATAGCTAAAAGACACATGAGAAAATTCTTCACATCACCAATTACCAGGGAGACGAAAATTAAAACAACAATGAAATATCATTTCACACCACAGAGACTGGCCTACATCCAAAAGAACAAAAACAATCGGTGTTGGCACGGATGTGGGGAGGAAGGGACTCTCCTTCACTACTAGTGGGAATGCCGACTGGTCAGCCTTTTTGGAAAACAATATGGACGATTGTCAAAAAATTAGAAATTGAACTCCCATTTGACGCAGCAATACCACTCCTGAGAACATATCCTGGAGAGGCAAAAAGCTATAGTGAAAATGACATCTGCATTTGTATGTTCATTGCAGCACTATTTACAATAGCCAAAATCTGGAAAAACAGAGTGACCCAAAACAGATGACTGGTTAAAGAAACTTTGGTACATCTACACAATTGAATACTTTGCAGCTGTTAGAAAAGATGAAGTCGGGGCTGGAGAGATAGCACAGCGGGTAGGGCGTTTGCCTTGCACGCGGCCGACCCGGGTTCAAATCCCAGCATCCCATATGGTCCCCTGAGCACTGCCAGGGGTAATTCCTGAGTACAGAGCCAGGAGTAACCCCTGTGCATCGCCAGGTGTGACCCAAAAAAGCAAAAAAAAAAAAAGATGAAGTCATGAAATTTGCATATAAGTGGATCAACATGGAAAGTATCATGTTATTTGAAACGAGTCAGAGAGAGACAGACATAGAAAGATTTCACTCATCTGTGGAATATAAAGTAACAGAATGGAAGACTAACACCCAAGAGTAGTAGAGATAAGTACCAGGAGATCTGGTCTTTGGCTTGGAAACTGGCCTCACATGCTGGGGGAAAAGGCAGCTGAGATGGAAAAGGGAACTCCAAGTGGAGGATATTTGGAGGACCCATTCAGGTTGAAAGATGCTTGCTGAAAGCAGACTAGAGACTGAGCATGATGGCCACTCAATACCTCTATTGCAAACCACAACACCCAAAAGGAGAGAGAACAAGGGGGAATGCCCTGCCACAGAGGGAGGGTGGGGCGGTGGGGGATGGGGTGGGGGTGGTCGGAGAGATACTGGGAACGTTGGTGGAGGAGAATGGGCACTGGTGGAGGGATGGGTAAACAATCACTGTATAACTGAAATGCAAACATGAAAGTTCATAAGCTTGTAACTGTACCTCACAGTGATTCACTAATAAAAAAACCAAAAAAAATTATTTTAGTCAATATATTTTTAAAAGTTATTATTCTTTAATGATTTGCTTTGACCTCCATACATTTTTTAAAGGTTCTTTAATGTTTCCAAACATTTTCTTAGTCTCCACATCAAAGGAGTGATTTCAAAGACGTTTATGTCCATAAGAACAGAATAGTATAATTAATGCATTGGAAACTAACATTTACATTGAAACTGTATTTCTAGTTGTTTGTGGTATTTTTGACATAGAACAAGTCTAACTAGGCAAAAAAAGCATTATATTCTGGGATGTTCACAAAAGCTATCAGGGTTTTTGTTATAGTCATTGCTAGAATTTTTGTCATCTAGTACTTTGAGTTGAATAGAAGAAAAAAATCCTAATTAGTTGAGGGTGATAACCAACCAAATAACTCTCAAAATTCATCACCTTATTTATATAGTCATAATAACATAAATATTTAACCTCATTACGTTCTTTTAAGACTACTTAATAAATAATAGAAAAACTAATAGTTAACTCAAACACAGAATATCTACATATACACTGTTATTGCTTTATCACAGCGTTTCTAACTTTTTTATGTATTGTAATCACATGGAAATGGTTCTTATTAAATATATGTACATTCTTAGTTCTCATCCCAGACATAAGGTAGATCCATCAATCTGCATTTTAACATGCTTCATTGCATGCCATATTAATACAATGTATCTCTATGAGCTACAGTTTTCCAAAGAAACAAAATCAAATAGAATCACTCTCTCCTAGATATGAATAAAGAAATATACTTATTTTGAGAAATTGTCTCATGTGCTTTGAGTGTAAATATCACCTAAGAGATGACTAGAAGTTCAGACAAGGTTTACTTTTTCTTCTTTTTCTTTTTTAAAAAACCAAGGTGGAGATGTGGTGGGGAGTGGTGGGTATTTCCCAAACAGTGCCCTGGAGATGCTGGGGTAACCCACCCACAAATTTTCTGCCATCTGGACCAGAAATTCATGTGACAGCCTAAGGGTGCTGTGATGCTCAGGCCCTTCCATGTTAGGAATGACCCAGAGGTGCTCAGGAACCTCCAGGGCTGCACCTGGCAGTGCTTGGGAGACCACATAGTACCAAAGATAGAACTCAAATTCTGTCAGCATCCAAAGAGTAATTAACATACCCTGATAGGGTCAGGAATCATTAATCTGGCCTGAGCACTGTAGTCCAAATCTGTGGCAAGATATCCCCAGGATAGCTGCCCTACAAGCTCAATGTGCCCATACAAAATAAGTAATATTAAGAAGTAGAATTAAGGAGCTGCAGTGATAATAGCACAGTGGGTAGGGCATTTGCCTTGCACGTGGCCGACCCAGGTTTGATTCCCAGCATCCCATGTGGTCCCCTGAGCACCGCCAGGAGCAATTTCTGAGTGAAGAGCCAGGAGTGAACCCTGTGCCTTGCATGGTGTGACCCCCAAAATAATTAAAAAAAAAGAAGTAGAATTAAGATGTCAATTAAGACGTTAATTAAGTCCTAGGGCTAAGGAGAGGAGAAACACCCCTAGGTGGTATTTCCCTGTGTTTGAGCCTGATGGGCGATGTAGAAGGGCTTATGATATGTTGAATGTGCTACCAACAGGGTGTGGGTGCTGCCCTCAATGCTGGGGAGTTGGGGAGAAAGGAGAGAGAGCAGGGCAGCAAGATGAAGCACAAAGAGACTATCAAGGGGGACAGAGGGAGAAAAACATAGGGGAAGAATGAAGTAGCAGGCGCGTGGAGAGAGGAGAGATGTGGCAGCGAGATGGAGCATGGAGAGATGAGCGGGAGAGACAGGAGGAGATGGGAATGAGGGGCCCTGTGAGACTGGAATGGGGGGCTCAGAGAGACTGGAACAAGTGCGTTGAGAGAAAGGAATAAAAGGCAACTGATCACCAACAAGCCTGGCCTTTGTCTCCTCCTTCGTCCACCATGACATTGGCAGTCCCAGGTGGGGAAGGGTCTCAAGTCCACCGAACCCGGGCGGGGAGAGGGAGAACTGCCAGGGCTTTCCCTAGCCGCTGGGAGATTACACAGTAGGGTTTGCCATTAGGTATAAACCAAAGTGATGAATGCAATGGGGGACGATGACATGAGGCTGGCCCTGGTGCTCAGTCACAGCTAAGGAGCTAGGGTCAGGGTTCTGGATCAGATGTTGGAAAAAAGCCAATCAAAATCTTAGAATGCCTGTCACTTAGAAATCATGGAGATACGTCATCCAAACCATTGAACTAAAACGCCTCAAGGTTTTTTGTTTTTTATTGTTTGTTTGTTTTTTGTTTTATTTTTTACATATAAGAAACATAAACCCCAAAGTTTAAGTCACAAAACTCGTTAGCAGTAGACCCATAATTCAGATTCAGGTGAAAGCCGAACCATTCTCCTATCAGATTCTGGAAAGATGAGATAAATTAAAGTGTTGCATCAAACTTTCAGAATGAATATCTCCAAAGCTAGCATTTTATAAAACTTGAACTAGAACTAGAGTTGCTGTCATTTTTATAGTTTTATATTCAATTTCTGAAGCACTCTATATAGTTATATGGAGGTATATAGATTTATAATACTATCAGCAGGGTACAATTTTTTACCATAGCTTTACCAATTTCTATACATTGTATAAGATGCTCATTCAGTTTTGTTCTTTTACATGTAACTAAAATTTTACAAATACCATCCATTAAAAACTGTCATTTTCTGATTATATATTCTTGGACATTTTACCATAAATGAATTGACTAATTATGCATGAGTTCATTTCTAGGCTTTCTATTTCAGTACACTGAATTATGTATTTTATGTCAATTCCATATGATTCTAATTAGAGTAGAATTATCAAAGAATTTGGAATCAGGAAACATGAGGAATTCAGCTTTGGCTATCCAGAGAAATTTGTGGTTCCATACAAATATTATGTTTTTTATCCTATTTCTCTGAAATATTCTATTTATTTGAAATATTCTATTTCTTCTTCTTCTTCTTCTTCTTCTTCTTCTTCTTCTTCTTCTTCTTCTTCTTCTTCTTCTTCTTTTTCTTCTTCTTCTTCTTCTTCTTCCTTCTTCTTGTTCTTCCTCCTCCTCTCCTCCTCCTCCTCCTTCTTCTCCTTCTTCTCCTCCTCCTTCTTCTTCTTCTTCTTCTTCTTCTTCTTCTTCTTCTTCTTCTTCTTCTTCTTCTTCTTCTTCTTCTTCCTCTTCTTCTTCTTCTTCTTCTTCTTCTTCCTTCTTCTTTGTCATCTTCTTCTTCTCTTCTCCTCCTTCTTTGTCTTCTCTTTCTCTCTCTGTCTATCGCTTTCTCTATATATATATATACATCTCTTTCCTTTTGGGAATTATGATTTGCAACACAGGTACTGAAAGTTTATCATGTTTATCCCTTTGCCTGCCTACTTTCAGCTATCTGTTCTTCTCTGAACTGATAACTTCCAACTGTATTTGGAACAGTGGTCCCTTCTCTATTCTACCCTTCCAGAGTCACCACTTGTGGCAAGCTTCCAACCACACACTGTTCTCCTGGCCATTTTCCCACTGTCCTTAAGTATTAGTCTCATACCTTTTGTTTAATCCCACAAATGAGTTCAATCATTCTATGTCTGTTCCTCTTTCTTTGACTTAGTTCATTCAGCATAACACTCTCCTTGTCCATCTATTTATAAACAAATGTCATGACTTCATTTTTCCTGATGTCTGAATAGTATTCTATTGTGCATATGTACCAGTTTCTTTATGGAGTCCTCTGTTCTCAGGCACTCAGGTTGTTTCCAGACTCTGGCTGTTTTGAATAGTGCTGCATTGAACATAAAAGTGCTGATGGCTTTCTTTAGTGTGTTTTTGAGCCCTGGGGGTATATTCCTAGAAGTGTTATTTCTGGGTCATATGGAAGCTCAATTTCTAGCTTTTTGAGGAATGCCCATATTGTTTTCCAAAAATGCTGCACCAGTTGGCATTCCCACCAACAATGAAGGAGAGTCCCTTTCTACCCACATTCATGCCAGCACTAATTACTCTCCTTCTTTTTGATGTGTGCCAGTCTTTGTGTTGTGAGATGATATCTCATTGTTTTTATTTCTATATCCCTGATTATTAGAGATGTAGAGCAGTTTTTTCATGTTTCTCTGGCCATTTATATTTTATTGATGCAATTTTAGATAATAGTTTTCTTAGTTCCTCTAGTAATTATTGGTATGTTGAAATGCAATCGATTATTGCATTTATACAAGTAGAATATGATTAGATGAGACAATGAGACTTAGACAAGTTTTCAGTACACACAAAGTACTTAACACAAATAGTGACTTTGTTATTGGTGAGTGAAGCATGAGTTTCATCTACTGTACATAAAAATCACCCCAATAAAATTTTAGATTTGTCAAAATTAATTCTTTTTTAAAAACTTGAGCTTCTTTGTTTTACACATGAAAAAACAAAGTGGTGCTAAAATTGAGAGCTTAGTTCCTAAGTGCTGACTTATTCCATCTGCAGGTTCATAGTTCATCGCAAAGCATTAGAACCAGACTGACGAGAATGTGATGGTATTATATCTGGCAGAACTGAAAATAGCAATATGAAACAAACTTACACTGCCAAGGTAAAGGCCAACTTAAAACAATAGATTCAAACAGGACATAAGCATGAATTCCTTTTTCTTATAGCCTTTCTGATTCCAAATAGCATGTTCTATTGTCAGAATCTAGTGAAAATAGATGATTCATATAATAGCATAGCTAATTCTTCTCTGAAAATGTTTAAACACATACACAAGCACACACACACACACCTTTATTCTATTGATTCTATTTCTCTGGAGAACCCTGACTCACCAACCCCCTACTCTGTTACTCTTTTGAAATCAGGAATGAATTTTTTCAAGTATTTGGTTCAATAAATGAATCTAGGAGTATAATAAATATTTGGCAAAAGAATTAATGTATTATAGCTATCTAGAAGTCTGAAGATTGAAACATGTATTCTAGTATGAAAATGAGAGATAATATAGAAATGCATTCTATGTGATATTTAAATATGTACCTCTGGTTATATGTATCTTAATATGTATGTGGGTATAACCATAAATGATAGATGGTTTGAAGAAATAAAAGAGGAAGGGCAAAAAAGAGAAAGGAAGAAAGAGAAAATGTTTTTGCTAGTTTTTTTGGTGGTTTTGAGGGCTTACTCCCAGTTCTTGACTCAGTGGTATGGTGCAGGGACCAGATGCAATAATGGGGACCAAACCTGGGTCAGCTGAGTGCAAAACTACTGGCCTACCTACTATCATATCTCTCCAGCCTCAAGAGAAAAATGTAATATTAGTGGTCAGATACTTTACATCTCCAATATACTACTGCTACTTTGTCTTATTTCTTTGCCACCATTTAGTCAGAAAGTACTCAGAAAGCAGGAAGCACGTTATTTACTGATTGTTACAGTATATAAGTAAATAACTCAGGAAACAGAATCAAAATGGTGGCATTGAGTTTTCAAATAGTCTGATAAAACCCAAAGATAGAAAAACTTTGAAAACAAACAAGATGATAGAGATGATAGAGACAAGAATTTGAGTTCAAATAAAAACAGAAAAATAAAAATTAAAAAAACAAGTATAATAAAACTATGAAGATTATATTTTTACATGAGATAATATAAAATAACTTCTCCATTGATTTTTTTAATGTAAAAATGGAATGAAATAGTAAATGACTTGTAAAATATAGGGCAAGGGAGGGAATTAACTATATTTATTTATTTATTTATGTTAATGTATCACCGTGAGGTACAGTTACAGATTTATAAATGTTCGTGCTTACATTTCACTCATACAATGATCGAGTATCCATTCCTCCACCAGTGCCCATTCCCCACCGCCAATGTTCCCATAATCTCTTCTACCCCCCACTTCACCACCTTTGTGGCAGGTGCATTCCCTTTTGTTCTCTCTCTCTCCTTTTGGGTTTGCAATACAGGTATTAAGTGGCCATCATGTTCGGTCTATAGTCTACTTTCAGCACACATGTCCCATCCCGAGCAGGTCCTCCAACTACACTTTACTTGGTGGTCCCTTCACTATCTGAGTTCCCTTTTCCCCCAACATGTGAGGCTGGCTTTCCAGTTGTGGAGCAATCTTCCTGGTCCTTATCTCTACTATCCTTGGGTGTTAGTCTCCAATTCTTTTACTTAATATTCCACAAATGAATGCAATCTTTCTATGTCTGTCTCTCTCTGACTCATTTCACTTAGCATGATACTCTACATGTTGATCCATTTATAAGTGAATTTCATGACTTCAACTTTTTTAATAGCTGCCTAGTATTCTATTGTATAGATGTATGAAAGTTTCTTTAACCAGTCATCTGTTCTCGTGCAGTCGGGTTTTTTCCAGATTCTGCTTATTGCAAACAGTGCTGTAATGTAAAAGTGCAGATGTCATTTCTACTATATATCTTTGCATCTCCAGGATATATTCAGCCCTTTTGTAAAACAGTATGGACGTTTCTCAAAAAATTAGAAATTGAGATTTGACCATTTGACCCAGCAATACCAATTCTAGAAATTCATTATCTTTAGCCCTAACACTGGAACAGACCTTGGCAGAGGGAAATGAGAAAAATTCCTAGATAAGTTATGTTTTTAGCTGAATCGCCTTGAGATACACAGGTTCAAATTTGTTAATCATCGGGTTTCAGTCTTAAAATGTTCTAACACCTGACCCTTCACTAGTGTACATTTCCCACCGCCAGTGTCCCCAGTTTACCTCCAGCTACCTCTCCTCCCTAAAAGCCTGCCTCTACTACAAATACTTTTCTTCTCTCCTCTCTCTCTCCCTCGCTGTCTCTCTCTACCTCTCTCTCTGCCTCTCTCTCTATCCCTCTCCCCTGTTTAAGCCATTATGGTTTGCAATACAGCTACTGAAAGGTCAATATTTATACCACTTTACCTCCTTTCAGCTCTCAGTTCTTGTCCAGAGCAATAATTTCCAACTGCCATTGTCATAGTGGTGTCCTCTCTGTCCTAACTGACCCCACATTTGTGGCGAGATTCAAACCATGAACCTTCCAACCTGGCCTTCATTTCTACTGTCTTTGGGTATTAGTCACATACTATGTTTTCAAAGGAAGCCCTAGAGAGCAGGGGTCTGCTGGGCTGGTTAAGAATAGGGGGAAAAGTTTGAATAGAGGAGCATCAACAAACAGGCTTAAATGAATATGCAAAATTTAAGTATCTAGTGGGTAACTTTTCAATTGATGGGATAGATCAATAACAGTTGGCTCATTTAAAAAACATAAAGGAAGCCATCGTTTTGGTCACAAGAGTTTGCATTATACTGGAAAAAAATCATGTGGCATATCCATGTGTGGGGAATTATATCCTCAACTGTGATAGGCTAAATAGGGAGTTGGAGAGAAAATATAGTGGGTAAAAAAACCGGTTCTTCAAGAAAATAAACAAGATTGATAAACCATTAGCAAGACTGACAAATATAGGGAGAGAACTCTAGTAAATCAAATCAGAAATGAAAAGTGGGACATCACAACAGAAACCAAAGAAATTCAAAACATCATAAGAGACTACTTTGAAAGTCTGTATGCCACGAAACAAGAGAACCTAGAAAAATGGATAAATTCCTGGATTCCTATAATCTCCCAAGGCTGAATCAAGAAGATCTGGACTATTTGAATAGACTTAATAATATCAAAGAAATTGAAACTATAATCAAAACTCTTCCCAAAAACAAAAGTCCAGGTCCAGATGGAATCACAAGCGAATTCTTCCTAACATTTGAAGAGGACCTATTGCCAATTCTTCTCAAGCTTTACCAGGAAATTCCAGAAACAGAAACTCTCCCAAATAGTTTCTTTTAGGCTCATATCTACCTAATATCAAAAGAAAACAAAGACACTGGGGCTGGAGTGATAGCACAGCGGGTAGGGCGTTTGCCTCGCACACAGCCGATCCGGGTTCAATTCCCAGCATCCCATGTGGTCCCCTGAGCGCCGCCAGGAGTAATTCCTGAGTGCAGAGCCAGGAGTGGCCCCTGTGCATTGCCAGGTTGTGACCCAAAAAGCAAAAAAAAAAAAAAGAAAACAAAGAGAGCAGAAAAAAAAAAACTACAGGCTGATATCTTTGATGAACATGGATGCGAAGATTCTCAACAAAATATTAGAAAATAGAACTCAACAACTCATAAGAAAGATCATACACTGCGACCAAGTGGGATTCATCCTGGGGATGCAAGGATGGTTTAACATTTGGAAATCAATCAACATAATCCATCATATCAACAAAAGAAAAGATAAAATCATATAATCATATCAATAGATGCAGAGAAAGCAAAAGATCCAGCATCCATTAATAATGAAAACTCTCACTAAAATGGGTATTGACGGAACTTCTTGCAGTATAGTCAAAGCCATCTAGCACAAACGTATGGCAAGCATCATTGTCAATGGGGAAAAACTAAGAGCCTTCTCTCTAAGATCAGGGACGAGACAAAGATGCCCAATCTCACCACTTCTGTTCAATATAGTACTAAAAGTACTTGCAACAGAGCTTAGGCAAGAAAAAGATTAAGGGCATTAAAGTAGGAAAGGAAGAAACCAAGCTCTCACTAATCACAGATAATATGATTCTATATTTAGAGAACCCTAAAACCTCTACCAAGAAACTCCTAGAAATAATAGACTTGTATAGTAAAGTGGCAGGCTATAAAACCAATACCCAAAAGTTCATGGCTTTCCTGTTTACAATAGCCAGAATCTGGAAAAAACCTGAGTGCCCTAGAACAGATGACTGGCTGAAGAAACTTTGGTACATCTATACAATGGAATACTATGCAGCTGTTAGAAAAAATGAGGTCATGAAGTTTGCATATAAGTGGATTAGCATGGAAAGTATCATGCTAAGTGAAATGAGTCAGAAAGAGAGAGAAAGACATAGATTGCACTCATCTGTGGAATATAGAATAATAGACTAGGAGTCTAACACCCAAGAATAGTAGAAATAAGTACCAGGAGGTTGACTCCATGGCTTAGAGGCTGGTCTCTCATTCTGGGCAACTCAGAGAAGGGAACACCAAGTAAAATGTGGTCGGAGGTCATGCGGGGGAGGAGTGACTTGTGCCAAATGTAGACTAGAGACTGAACACAATGGCCGCTCAACACCTTTATTGCAAACCACAACACCTAATCAGAGAGAGAGAGAGAATGAAAGGGAATACCCTGCCATAGTGGCAGTTTGGGGTGGGGGGAGACGGGACTGGGGAGGGTTGGAGGGATGTTAGGTTTATTTGTGGTGGAGAATGGGCACTGGTGAAGGGATGGGTTCTCGAACTTTGTATGGGGGAAACATGAGCACAAAAATGTATAAATCTGTAACTGTACCCTCACGGTGATTCACTAATTAAAAAAAGTTAAAAAAAGTTCATGGCTTTCTTATATGCAAATAATGAGAGAGAAGAAAGTGACATGAAAAAACAATCTCATTCACAATCATGCCTGAGAAAATCAAGTACCTCGGAATCAGCTTAACTAAGGTGGTAAAGGACCCATGCCAAAAAAAAAAATACAAAACACTACTTCACGGAATGAAAGAGGACACGAGGAAATGGAAAGATATCCCCTGTTCATGGATTGGGAGAATTAACATTGTCAAAATGGCAATACTTCCCAAAGCATTGTACAGATTCAATGTGATTCCCGTAAGAATATCCTGACATTCTTCAAAGAAATGGAGCAAATACTTCTGCAACTCATATGGAACAATAAGCCCCCACGAGTAGGTAAAGCAGTCCTTGGTAAAAAGACAATGGGAGGCATCACCTTCACCAATCTCAAACTCTACCACAAAGTGGTAATAATAAAAACAGCATGGTACTGGAGCAAAGGCATTGCTGCAGACCAATGGAAGAGAGTGGAATATCCTGACAAACACCCTCAAATATATAATCATTTAATCTTTGAAAAGAGAGCAAGAAATGTGAAGGGGAGAACGGAAAGCCTTTTTAACAAATGGTGCTGGCAATACTGGACAGCTACATGCCAAAAAATGGGCTCAGACCTCTACCTAACACCATGTACAAAAGTCATATCAAATATGGATTAAAGATCTCTACGTCAGACCAGAATCCATAAGGTACATTGAAGATAAGGTCGGCAAAACCCTCCACAACATTGATGCTAAAGATATCTTTAAAGGTGACACACCATTGGACAAGCAAGTGGAAACAGAGATAAACAAATGTGACTACCTTAAACTGAGAAGCTTCTGCACCTCAAAAGATACAGTGACCAGAATACAAAGACAGTCTACAGAATGGGAAAGGATATTTACCCAATAACCGTCTGATACGAGGTTGACATCAAGTATTTACAAGGCACTGGTTGAACTCTACAAGAAGTAAACATCAACTTCATCAGAAAGTGGGGTGATGAATTGGACAGAAACTTTCTCAAAGAAGATATCAAGAGGCCAAAAGGCACATGAAAATATCCTCTTCATTCACTAATCATCAGGGAGAAGCAGATCAAAACAATGATGAGATATCACCTCACACCACAGAGACTGGGTCACATCCAAAAGAACAAAAGCAACTCGATATTGGTTTGGTTGTGGGGAGAAAGAGACTCTCCTTCACTGCTGGTTGGAATGCTGACTGTTTAGCCCTTTTGGAATCAGTACAGCTGATTCTCAAAAAATTAGAAATTGAGCTCCCATTTGACCCAGCAATACCACTTCTGGGAATATATCTCGGAGAGGCAAAAAGGTATAGAGGAAATGACATCTTCACTTGTATGTTCATTGCTGCAGTGTTTACAATAGCCAAAATCTGGAAAAAAAAACAAGTGCTCAAGAACAGATTACTGGTTAAAGAAACTTTGGTATATCTACACAATGGAATCCTATGCAACTTTTAGAAAGGATGAAGTCGTGAAATTTGCATATAAGTGGATCAACATGGAAAGAATCATGTCAAGTGAAATGAGTCAGAAAGAGGGATAGACATAGAAAGATTGCACTCACCTGTGGAATATAAAGTAACAGAATAGGAGATAAACACACAAGAAATAAGTAGAAATAACGACCAGGAGTTTTGCCCCCTAGCTTGGAAGCTGGCCTCACATGGTAGGGGAAAATATAGCTCAGATAGAGAAGGGAACACTGAGTAAAGCATGTTTAGAGGACCCTCTCGGATTGGGAGATGTGTGCCTTATGTAGACTATGGATCGAACACAATGGCCACTCAATGTGTCTATTGCAAACCACAACACCCAAAATGAGAGAGAGAACAAAAGGGAATGCCCTGCCACAGAGGCGGGGTGGGGGTGTGGGGTGGGTGGTGGGAGAGATACTGGGATCATTGGTGGTGGAGAATGGGCTCTGGTGGAGGGATGGGTACTCAATCATTGTATGACGGAAACACAAACATGAAAGTTTGTAAGTATATAATTGCTTCACAGTGATTCACTATTAAAATAATAATGATAATGATAACAATAATATGGCGGATAAGGTGCTGCCCTTGTAGGCAACCTATTCAGTTCAGTAGCTGATGAATCTCTCAAAGCACCACCATGAATCTAGGTGTGAGCCCTGAGCACAGAGTCAGAAGTAATCGCTGAAAACTGCTGGGTATGGCTAAACAAAACAAAACTAAACTAAACTAAAAACAAAGAAACATGCAAAGTCACTATCAGCTCAATGTAAGCAATGTCTCAGAGGGTAGGGCTATCCACAAGCACCAGAAGACAAAGCACTTCACTCCAAAGACTTGTTCATAGATTTTGAAACCTGGTGGATCTTTTTCACCTTAATTTACTTTATGTTTTAAATTTTATTTTTATAAAGTAGTTCACGGTATTTGATTACATTTAATATTTGAACACCAATCCAACCACCATTACACCTTACCATATTTCAGATGTTTCCATCCTGAACCCCAACCCCTGCTCCAAAGCAGAACCGAAATTATTTTGTATTGTTTGTTATGAATAAGTAGGCTGGAGCAATAGCACAGCAGGTCAGATATTTGCCTTGCACGCAGCCGACCCATGTTCGATTCCTCTGCCCCTCTCGGAGAGTCCAGCAAACTACTGAGAGTATCTCGCCCTCATGGCAGAGCCTGGCAAGTTACCAATGGCGTATTTGATATGCCAAAAACAGTAACAAGTCTCACAATGGAGACATTACTGGTGCCTGCTCAAGCAAATCAATGAGCAACGGGTCGACAGTGACAGTGACAGTGAAGCAGCTGAAATGCTTCAAGAAAATTTCCTCAGAGGAAACACCCAGGGGCCATTATTAATCCCTTCTATAAGATATCACTAACATGTTGTTAAAGGTTGAACCTTGTGTGTTTATATGTATATGTATACATATATACACACACAGAGATTGATATAGATATATATGTACAAACATATTTCTCTCTAAGATTGGTTGCCTTCTACTTTAAACCCCATCAAATGTAGTGCGCTACTTTTGGAATATGAGGGGTATGAAGTATGAGATATTGTGTGGCTGCATTAATGGCAGTGCGGCCCAAGAATTGTTCCTCTCATGGGTGAGGCTTGGTCCGATCATGTGGAGAGTGGCTGTGAGCATGGCCCCGATTGAATTCTGGAGGTTGTTAACTGTAGGGCAGGATCCATTGAGAAGGAGGGGCTTCACCCACCCCTCTCCTGAGTGTCCTGAGTGAAACAGCCTGGCCTGGGTTCAGGCAACATGGCTATGGCTACTCGTTTTATGCACTCTTCCAAGAGAGAAGGACGAGTCTCTGGATCATGGCCATTGATGAGAATATCTGGCGCCAGCCAGCGGTGGCTTGTGGGTGTAACTGCCAAGTTGCCGGAAACAGGGGGACATGGAGCAAGGTCTCCCATTCCCAGTTCCATTGAACCTGGAATTTTCAGTCACAAGTCCCGCATACTTGGGTTTTCTGCAGATTCACTCATGGATGAGGCTCGACCTGAGGTGTGTGGATTTTTATTTTTACTGAAATTTTAACTTCAGTTTAATAGTCAATTCCTTTTCTATTTCTATTTTCTCTCTTTCAGACTGGTAGTATCTATTCTGTGTTCGCTCACTGCATTTTAGAAGTATTTGTTTCCCACTTTCTTTTCTTGTTTGATTTCGGTGCATTGCCTAGTGCAGCCCAGGCTTACTCATGCCTTTCCACTCAGGGATCACCCCTGGTATGACTCAGGGGCCATAAAGAGTGTCAGGGATGAGTCTTGGGCAGACTGTGTGCAAGAGCTTTCATCTCTAAACTATCTCTTTGCTGCCACGTTTCCTAATTTCTCAAAGTAGTGGATGAAGAAAATTTTTGCTCCATGATGAAACATATTCAGAATTCTATCAATACCTGATTAAGGCAATGAAATGAAAAATGTTCTGTTTCATATTTAAATAATATTTGTTATTTTTCATTAATGCTAAATGAGTTAAAACTTTTGAGATACAGGGATAGGGTGCATACATTTTGGTGATCAGATGGACATAAATATCAGGGAGTTAGATATTGTACTGTACTGAGTTGAATAATGTCTCCCTAAATTTCATGTCCAACTAGAACATTAGAATATGGCATATTGCTTGCTTTGCATGCATATTTCCAACCTAGTTTGAACCCTAGTATTGTGTGGTCTCCCAAGCAAGCATAACCAAGTATGATACTCTTCACGGACCTCATAATAGAGCTGGGAATTGCTCCTGAGCACTGACGGTGAAGCAACCAATAACCCAGAATTTGATTTCATTTAGAAGTAGTCCTTGCAAATAAATAATTTGATAAAATTATATATAAATAAAATGTTTTTGTACCTCTTGTAAGAAGAGACATAGAAATAGCACATACAGAAGGAAGAAGTAAAGAGACTAATGATGCACTTGAGTTCAGAGAGATACCAATGATCAGTAGCAACCAGCAGAGAAACTGGGAAGAAAGAAGATGCAAGAGAGGATTCTTTCCTAGAATCTTCAGTACTGTCAAAAATAACTATTTCAAATTTTAACGTGTTAGAATAATTTCTATCATACACAAGTAAGTCCTGTATAATGCAGGTGTGGTCCCTAAACAAGCAAAAATCAATTATTAGTTTTTAAAGGTTATTTTACTACAGTTTAGGTAACATTGGTACAGCAGCATTGACTTTGGCAGCATTGACGTCTGTGATACTGACCTACAAAGTCACTGCACTCTACCTCTACCACAGTGCCTGAAACCCTCCACCAGTGTCTCCTTGTACATCTCTTCATTATCCCTACTCTCCTTTTTCCTACCCCAAACTCATAAAGAAATAGTACTATGTTTCTTCTGGAGTTTTTTAGATGATAAGTTTGGGTATTTTATTCTCTTCCTAAATTTTATTGTTCTAGAAGTATTTTTTAGTTATCTTATGCACAATGTGCAGTGGTTGAAATACATTTTCCTTATGCAAAGTCTCCTCTGGTGTTATTCAGAGATTATACAGGATCAGAAACTAAATCAAGGGTATTTTCAATCAGTCATGTGCTCCTGCACTTGTGCTATTTCTCCTTTCCCCCAAACTTTAGACTTTTAATTTTGTATTTACAAAGTGCCAGAATATTATGCAAACTTGTTCCTTTACTACTGGCTGATCAACAGCAATGTGTTAAAATTACAAAAAATAAAGATATTGGTCAAGGGGTATAAATTGGTGGCAGAACACATGCCTTGCATATGTGAGGCTTTCAGTTTGGTCCTGGGGCATCGTAATAAAACAAAAACAAAAAATCAAAATGCCTGATCCTCAGACAGTATCATATAGAAAGTTAAAGTTTAGATATTTTTTAAAATATTTATGTCCATCATGGTTTCTCTTTCCAATCTTGTGGTTAGTTCACATATTGCACTAAACAATTCAATGAACATGTATGTGCAAATATCCATTCAAAGTAATGTTTCTGTGTTTGGGTTAGGGGAAACTATGCCCAGAAGTGGAACTCAGGGGTCAAATGGGAGTTCTATTCTTACATTTTTAAGAAATTGCCATCCTGTTTTCCATAGAGGTTGACGCAGATAACATTTTTACTGAAAGAGAATGACGGTTTTTTTCTCATCACATCCCTGCTGCCACCATTTGTTTCCAATCTCTTTGACATATGTCATTCTCACTGGAGTGATACGATATTTCATTGTTGTCTGGATTTGTGTTTCCATAATAATAAGTGACAATTAGTACTTTTTCATATACCCACTAGCCATCTGTATATCTTCTTTGAGGAATTATCTGTTTATCCTCTCTCCCCATTTTTGTTGTTGAGTTTTGTGAATTATAGTCCATATTCTACTGGCTGCTTGCTAATAGTACTGATATTTCCTTTCTTTCAGAGCAAAATTTCTAACTGAACCTGAGTCCATGACTCCCATGAATTCAGGGGTAGGAACCAGTTGCCACACAATGTAGATCAAGTGGAATTCAGGTTAGTCTGATTGCCACCTATTAGAGTTGAAGGGTGGCTAGTATCCATGTTTCATAGACGTTCTGGCATCCTTGACCAGCCTAAACTCCACCAAGTATTTCCTCGGATAATGAAGGTGAGTAGGAACACAATAGTACTCTTCTATCAGGAATATCTCCTTCACTCCTCATTTCACACAAATCACCTACATCAGATGACAAAATAGCCAGGTGACCTGCAGCATAAATAATAAACTACCCAGGATACCTACTTCTTTGGGGGAGTCATTTATACCACCTTCAATAAACTCTTGTGAGCGATTCAGGAGACATAGCTTTTGGGGAGCTACTTTTCCACCAGTAATACTGCTACAATTTCTACTTGAGTCATTTAGCATACTTTTTGCCACTCATGTTGACATTGACTTCTGTGATGACCTTTTGTCATCTGTGATGAGTTTTTGCCTGAGATATTCTTAGTTTTTCATCTAGCAAAATCCTATTATTTACTCTACAAACCAAGTTTTTTGTCCTTTGTATTGTCTTTTTCACATTCACTAAGTCAAATTCTGATTTTAAAATCCTTACATCATAATGAATCTACTTACAGCAATCTTAACTGATATTGCAGTTTTATATTTACTTTGAGATGATTTAATTAAGATATTTGTCTATGAAATGTAGACCTTCAAAGATAGCAATTGGTATATTTTTATCTATCACCAATCATAGAACAAGAAAATAAATAATATTCTCAAATATATGTGGAATCAGCATGAGGAATTTTCTATCTTTAACATCAACTAGATATAATTTCAAATTGAGAAATTCTGACAGAAAAGTTAAATCATATATACAACCACTTTCTAATATTTAAAAATTTTATATTTAAGTGGCATAATACATTAATTCTGTATTTCTTTGAATACTTCAAATGGTTGTGTAGAGTCATGCTTTATCATATTTAACTCAAGATGGGCATCCAACTTCTATCTCATAATCATTTTACCTTGATGCTTACATTTAAATATCATTTTATTATGGATCCATAATGAATCAATAGTTCATATATCTCAGAAATATAGTGTTGCCTATATTTTCTGAATAATAAATGGATTTATAACCTTGAACAATCAATTTAGTTCTCTGTACTTATTCATTTTTCTATTAAAAAATCATAGAAGGTTGTAAATAGCAACATAATAAATTATAGTAACATAGTAAATTCAAGATCACACAATCATGAAATACCGTTAATCGTCGATTTCTCAAGCGGGCTCAGTAACCTCTCAATTTGTCCTTTCCCTGAGATCTTAGAAGTCTCTCTCTACTCAGCCCTCCCAACACTGGAGGCTCTTTCAGGGTCAGGGGAAAGAGATCCAGCTTATTACTGGATTTAGCATATGAATACACCATGGGAAGCTTGCAAGGCTGTCCCATGTGGGCAGGAAACTCTTAGAAGCTTACCAGTTTCTCCCAGAGGGAGAAGTAGGCTACAAGATATTGCTTTGAGAGCTTGCTTTTAAGTCTCTGGATGTTGGCTGTTAATGGGATTACACACACCTGGGTTCCTCTGCTGGTACCTTCATGCATGAGGCCTGTCCGAACGTGTGGAAAGGGGCCTCGAGCATGGCTGTAGCTAGGTTCCTGTGGTCTTAGGCTGCTGGGAGCTCTGCTCAGGGTGGGGAGGGAAGCTGGAGCCTATCCCCTCCGAGGGGCCCTGGGGAAGACAGCCAGATGTGTGGGCAAGAGACTGTCTGCATCACTCTCTTCTGAGAGCTTGCTTTTAAGTCTCTCTCTGGATGTTGGCTGTTGATGAAATTACACATACCTGGGTTCCTCTGCCTGTACCTTCATGCATGAGGCCTGTCCTAATGTGTGGATAGGGGCCTCGAGCATGGCTGTAGCTAGGTTCTGGTGGTCTTCAGCCACCGGGAGCTCTGCTTGGGGTGGGGAGGGAAGCTGGAGCCCATCCCCTCCTAAGGGCCCGGGGAAGACAGCCAGGCGTGTGGGCAAGACAAGTAAATTATAATTGATAAATATTCTTATACTAATTATAAATTTTAATCTTTCCAAAAACATCTGTTAAAATATATAGCTTATATTTTAACTATTATTATATATTTTCCTCTTAAAAGACAAAACTAGTTTTTCAAACTTAAACCTATGAATTTGTATTACATTTTCAATTAATTTTGTGTCCTCCCATGTTATCATATTGATCTCTTCAGATAAATATAAAATACTTCAGTGAATAAAGACAATACTTGGAAAAGTATAGTTGGACCTATTTAGCTAATCACACACACACACACACACACACACACACACACACACACACACACATCCCTGCCACTTTTTTGTTAATCTCAACACTAGGTACAGAGAGTAAGAAATTTTTCACTGCATACTATTGTATGACCTTGTTTTCTTAGAGAAAACCTATGAATGAGATCATATATTTTTTATAAATAGAAATTCATATATACACATATATGAGAATATAGTATTTCTCCTCTTGAATCATTTCATTTAATATAATATCCCAGTTCCATTCACACTGTATGCAGTGCTACATTCACACAAATGTAGCAAATGCAAACATTTCATCTTTTCTTATACCTTAGTAGTATTCCATACGGAACACATCTTTTTTATACACTGATCTGTGGCTAAGTACGTTGAGTCTAGATCTTGAGTATGATAAATAGTGCTGCCATAAACATAAATGTGCATGGATCTTTTAAAATGTATCTTTTTTTGTAGACAACTATGGGTGGAGTTCCTAGATCACACAGTAGCTCAACTTTTCATTTTTTTGAGAAAACTTCATACTGTCTTCCATTGGTTGATCCATTCACAAATGAGCAAATGGTGGTTCCTTTTTCTACATCTCTGCTAGCACAGGTTTTGTCCTGAAATTCACATATAGGTCATTTTCATAGGCGTGAAGTGATAGCTCATTGTCATTTGGATTTGTTTTCCGGATAATTAACAATGAACATCTTTTCATATACTTATTAACCATCAGTATGTCATTTTTGAGTGAATCTTTCACATAGTTCATAAATCTTTCTTAAAAGATCATTCACTTGGGAAGTTGAATTTTATTAATTCATTATAAATCATAAATATTTAACCTATGTCATGGTACGACATGTAATATTTAATGGTATTCATCTGAATTATTTTTATTTTAGTGAGTTTCTTTTATAGGGCAACTTGTTTAGTTTAGTTGTTTAGTTTTATTTAATGCCTACTTATTGATTTATACTTTTGTTTCCTTGCCTGTGGAGTTTGCATTGTTGATAATTAGCTGTATAATGTAGTTTAAAAATGGTGTGTACCACTTCCAACTCTTCCAGAACCCATTTAAGTCTGCTATTTCCTTGTGAGATTTCTGACAGTGGACCTGTGCAATGATAGAGTGGAGTGTCAGCATCCCCTACTGAACTACTGAAAGTCCTACTGAACTGCAAGATCTACTGATTATTATTTTAATGTCAAATAAGTAGTCCTTATGGCAAAATAAAAATGGTGGTTATATCTGCTTTAAAATATGAATTGGATGAGGAATACTAAGTATTCTAGTTTTCCCAGTAACAGAATCAGACTGAAAAAAAATACTATTCTTATCCTGGCTTTTAAAAGGGAAGCACTGAGGTTTCAAAATTGCTGACATGTTCCATTTTAAAGGCTCACCTGTGGAAATAGACTAGCTGAATTGTGACTAGATAATCTATTTTATTTATATGATAAATGCATTTGTATTTGATTATAAATAATCCCCCCGTTAGTCTCAGCCAAAGGCTAGGACTAGAGGGTGGAGTACAGCTCAGGCACTGCAGTGCTGTTACTGGGGCAGAAGTTGGGGACCTACAGGACTGCACCTGGGAACTTTTAGGGTAGACTGCAGTACCAGAAATCAGATAAGATTTGATTGCATGCAAGGAATGTGCCTAATCTCTATATGACTGCTCCAGCTCCATGATAAGAAAAGAGTGATTATCCTTTTGGCAAGTCCACATGGTGGTTGTGGAGGAGTCTGAAAACTCCACAAGGCCTCCTGTTGAGCCTTTTAGTGTGTCTCTGTGACTGTCATCATATGCAATGAACTAGTCATACCATATGAGATTTCTCCAGTGAAATGCAGATGGCTTGATCATATAATTTTAGGCTCTAAGTCAGAGAAGATTCACTGGCATTTATGCGTGGGGGTTACTCCTGGCTTTATGCTCAGGAATTTCCCTGGTTCTCTGCAGGGTAACATGAATACCGGGGATCAAACCTGGGTTGGTAACATGCAAGGCAGAGACCCTACTTGCTGTGCTATAGCTCCATCCCTGATTAGTTGACATTTTGAAGGCACTGTTGCCACCATTTCCCAAGAGGAATTCTAGGAGGACGCTTCAAATTGCTTTGCATTGAAAATGTATTACTCATCTCTACTGTCTAATTTCTTTGCAATCAATGAAGTACATGTGGAATAGAACTCTGGTTACTGGGTAAGTGACAAAACAGAGAATCTTAAAATTATTAGAAATGTAAGATCGCTTGTACCACAAATTCTTCTACCCTCAAGCACTTGGAAGTTTTTTGCCTTTTATTTACAGAAGGTTTAGATTTTGCAGACCCCCTCTTCACCAGGTGGCCTTTGAAGAGATGTTCACCATAAAATGCACTCTGTTCTGTTGTTCTTTCGAATTGATCTCTCAACTATATGATGTATTAGTATATGTATATTTTCTATTCAAATGAGAAACCAGATTATTGACCATAGACTGAATCTATGATCATGCCCTATTATCTCATCCTCATGCTTCCCCTTATCTGAAATTAATATCTTAATCTCATTCTTTAAGCATTTATAACATAGAAACATATTATATACAGAAAAATGTTTAGAAATTATTCTAAAATTTAAAAATAAAGTTTAATTATAACTAGTGCATCTTATTTATATTATTTTAGTTCTACCAATCTTTTATTTAGATTCATGTTTGGATGTTTTAGTTTTGTTTATCAGAATCACACAATCACAAAATCACGTTAATCACTGGTTTCTCGGGTGGGCTCAGTAACAACTCATTTCATCCTTTCCCTGAGATCTTAGAAGTCCATTTTGACTCGGCCCTCCTAAGGATGGTGCATTGGGGGCTCTTCAGGGTCAGGGGAATGAGATCTAGCTTGTCACTGGACTTTGCATATGAATACACCATGGGAAGCTTGCAAGGCTGTCCCATGTAGGCAGGAAACTCTCAGAAGCTTGCCAGTTTCTCCCAGAGGGAGAAGTAGGCTAAAGATATTGCTTTTGGGAGCTTGCTTTTAAGGCTCTCTCTGGATGTTGGCCATTGATGGGATTACACACACCTGGGTGGTTCCTCTGCCTGTACCTTCATGCATGAGGCCTGTCTGAACGTGTGGAGAGGGGCCTCGAGCATGGCTGTAGCTAGGTTCCTGTGGTCTTAGGCTGCTGGGAACTCTGCTCGGGGTGGGGAGGGAAGCTGGAGCCCATCCTCTCCCCGAGGGGTCCTGGGAAAGACAGCCAGGCGTGTGGGCAAGAGACTCTCTGTTTTGTTTATAGTCATTTATTTTGACCATTATATGTTATTTGACTGGAGCCATGACACACCGGGTAGGGCATTTGCTTTGCACATGGCTGACCTGGGTTCTATTCCTCCGTCCCTCTCGGAGAGCCCGGGAAGCTACGGAGAGCATCCTGCCCTCACAGCAGAGCCTGGCAAGCTACCCGTGGCATATTTGATATGCCAAAAAACAGTAACAAGCCTCATGATGGAGACATTACTGGTGCCCGCTCGAGCAAATCGATGAACAATGGAACGACAGTGCAGTGCTACATTATGTATTATTTAGTTATTGAACTACTTTATTTAGCTATTTTAAATTACATCATTTATTTGTTCATTATTCTCTAGGTGGTAATTGAAATGCTTCCCAGTTATTTCTAGCTTTAACAAGGCTGCTATTTACACTTTTCCACATCTCTTGCTGTACATTGACAAGAAACATTCTCAGAAAAAATATGTAAGAGCCAAATTGCTCAATAGCAGAGTATGTAAATTTTTACTTGCTGAAAAATGCATTCAATCTATAGCACCACCTTTTCTTCTTAGATAATGCAGCATTATAGTTGTAAATGCCCTTTCCATTAAATAATACTAATTACAGGTAGTAGTTGCTATTTCTTTTAAATTGCCCACACTTAGTAAAATTAACAACTTCAACTTTTGTTGGAAAGTTTTACTGCTTTTTAAAATTCTTAACTTGGGCAACTCAAGGTTAGGTCAAATCCAAGAGAAAGGTTGAATTTTATCTACAACCATGAAAAAGTTGAAAACACAGTCCTCACTTCCTGAGCTATTAGAATGATTTATATACACTGTTAGATAGTAACTGTTCAATAAACCATGGCCCCCAGCAACCTCAGTTTCTGTTAATAACATCTAAATGCTTGTGATTATATTTCGTATTTTGCTGTGCTTGCTGCAGCATTTAGAAGACTTTTTGGAAGACCTAGAGTCAACGATTATTCAATTCCAGGTTGTTTTTTGTGTTGTATTTTGAAGCCCCATGTTGTCAATAAAACATGTTCCTACTGGCCTTCTGCCTGTCTTCCTCTGATAAGTATTTATTCATTTCCTCTACTCATTTGCTGATAAGATTTTTAAATTTATATTTGTTGATCTTTGTAAATCATGACTCTTTAGAAATAAATAATAGATATAAACAAAAAATAAAACATCATTACAGGCACAGACTAATGCTATCTCTTGAGTGTTGATACATTTGTTGGGCAGATTGTTTTTTTCTTACCTTCTGTTAACAAATATCTCAATACTCAAGAGATGGTGTTAGACCATTGTAATGATGTTATCATTTCTAGGTAATTCTATCATATTTTAGACAACATAGGAGAGCAACATTACAGTTCAAAGGGAATCCTAGAGTTGAAGTTTTTGACTCTTGGTGCTTGGTCTGTTTCAATTTTTCTTGCCCAAAAATACCAACAGTTAACTAGGTAAATAGGTAAAGACAGACCAAAAGGAGAAATTTGCAAGTTTATTAACAAAAAGGATAAACTTTACTCCATTCCTAAACCCAAGAGGCATATCTATCTCAGGAATATCTCTGCCCTTATCATTTTTGGTTGAGCCCTGGAATCTGATGGATAATAAAACAAGTATTGCTTCACATAGGTAAAATTGTGAATAATAAAGATCCCAGAACACTTCATTCTATATATAGGCCAAATCCATGGGTTAAAAATAATTTTTAAAATTCAACAAAACACAATTTTTCACACTGTAGCAGCTCTTACCATTTGCTTATCTATAAAGAGGTGATGTTTAATTCTGTGTAATCGTTAATTCATTGTATTTAGAACTTAGTACAGAAATCCATGTTGACCGTAGGGTAGTTTTTGTCAGGAAAGGAAGGTATACTAATATAAGAGAAGAATCTAAAAAGAATTTTTGTATACTTTAAAAATTGGTCTATGTCTTTCACTTACAATATGCCAAAAAATGTAATACTGAGACTACATATTACAGACATGCAAATGCTTTTGTAAGCTTATGATGAACTACTAGCATTATGATGAATGACTAGTGGGGTAGTAGACAACCTATAAAGTAATTAGAACACAGCTAACAATTTATTTTTTAAAATGAACAAAACTAAGTTGCAAATGTTTGGGGCATGGCAAATGTTGGGGAAGTGCCAGTGAGCACCTGAGGATGGCCAGGTAGCCAGAGCCAGGGAGAAGTGGCAGGTAGTAGTATCTGGAAGCACAAGTGGACTGTTTCTGACACAGGAACTGTGTGTCCCTGGGTAGTAGAATTTGTTTATTTGAGGTCATGTCCAGAGTGCTGAAGAAGGAACACAGTGAACTCAAGGTTTATAATAGTAAGTAGCAGAAATTTAATAGAACTGAGGATAACTTCCAAACAGGAGGGTGTTAAGGAAAACAAAATTGTTGTAGCATGGCTTCTGTCCTACACTTTATATAGAAGTGAAGTACCGGGGCTGGAGTGATAGCACAGCGGGTAGGGCGTTTGCCTTGCACGCGGCCGACCCGGGTTCGAATCCCAGCATCCCATATGGTCCCCCGAGCACCGCCAGGAGTAATTCCTGAGTGCATGAGCCAGGAGTGACCCCTGTGCATCGCCGGGTGTGACCCAAAAAGCAAAAAAAAAAAAAAAAAAAAAGAAGTGAAGTACCCATTCATCTCTCTGTGGTCCAGTCTAGAGTTCTGCCACCCTGCAGCAAATAGATTTTAATGTTAATGCAGATTTTTTGCTTAATCAGTGATCTTATAGCATTTTCTCTAACTAAACACCCTGGGTGACATGGCCCAGGGATAGTTTCTACTTAAAGGACTCAGGAGAGGGCCCTCGGGAAATTGCAAGTCTGAGTGGAAGCTAGAATGAATTCTGAACTGGCAATTGGTAAGGGAAAGTGAATATTTCCCTTTAACTCTCCCCTCTCAAGGAAGGAACCACGACTACCATGAGGAGATGGGCTGAACACCACTCTGGAAACTCTATGTTGACTTGAAGGGTAATAGTTTGGGACCTTATCCAGCTTGTCAGCATTCATTGGGAGGAGGAGAATGATGCACAGACCCTCCAGACCACGTCTCAGTCACCCCATGCTGACCGCCAGCTGTAACATGTGAATCTGACTGGGACATTAAAGGTACATGGTCCAAATAATAAGAGCAGACAGAGACTCACCAATGGATTTTAAAAGGGGAAAGTCTTGATGACTGAGACAGTACTTGTCTATAGATAGATTTAAGAGACTCATCCATCACGAAGTTGGTGAGTTTAGCAATTCAGTAATTCATGGAGATGAACTTGGATTTGTCCAGACTTGTTTATGTAAAAACATTGTTTTCCCCAACAAGGTGCATATTCCTTCTTATGTGTATGTGAAGGCTTCAAAGTTCCTTTGGTTTTATAAGACAACACCTGCCAATGAATTTATTTGATATTAAGGTCTCTGATAATTTTTTGGAGGACATTAATTGCTTTAAGGTATTCTTAACTACATTGGATATGACAACTCAGCAATGCTAGTAGTTATTCCCAGAGTCACCTAATTAAGAATGGATGTAGGTATGTGGTCAATTTTAAGTTAGATGAATAAAAGTAGCTGTTTACTAATGAGGCATCTGTCTAGCATCCTGGATGACTGAGACGAGAGGATCAAGATAGGTGGCAGGATACAGGCCAGTCCTCTTAGCAAGCAGTTGTGTGTATGCACCATTTCTCACAAGAATAACCTGACTTTGTTTCTCCAGATATACAGATGGAAGGACATGGAAAATACTTACCTAAACCACTGACAACAAAAAGGGGGTTGGATAACATTTTGATTTTTATGAATTACATAACAGAGCCAGTCCAGAGATTGTCTAGAAATCCAGAGGAAGACCAGGTTTTGACTCAGGGGCCAGGCATCCATGGCAAAATTATACTATATATTGGCAAGACTGTTTATGCTTTCCATCACAATATGGTTGTGTGAGACTGCCTTTGGGATAGGGACATGTCTACCCCTGTGTAGCCAAGAGTGAGGTGACTTCATCTTGAGCATCCTATGAAGAATTATAGTTTAATTATGTGGATGGAGAATCCCAATGAGATTTCCCCAAGAATATTCACCTGAAAGGGACTAGAGTTACAAGATATATATATAGAATTACACAGGTCTGAGAACAGACACTCTTGAGGAGCAACCCTGTTACTCCTGATTCATATAGGGAAAGATTTTTTAATAAGGAAAATAGTCAAGGACCATTGACATGAAAGGAGAAATTCTCATAAGTGAGCATTCAGATCACCTCCAGAGCCTTTACAGTCCAGCAGAGATATGCCTCAGTCCAGCCTGTGAAGGCATTCCACCAAATCAAACAGTATTACCTGCACTGGTGTTTGGGCCCATGAATGAAATCTGATTACCAATCCCTACCTGTTTGGCCATCCAAGCTTTGAGCCCTAAGAGCAACAGTTTGGTATGACATAGAATAATTATATTTGTAGTTCTTGTAGGAGTGATAATGTACTGAAAAAACTAAATTATTTAATGGTTTGGAGTAAGCCTGACCCTATTAGAAGTTTTACAGTGATTAAGTGAGCTTTTATCTGCTCCCAGGTAGAAAGTTTAATGAAAGTATTTCAGGACCTTCTACACATCTGTCTTAGAAAACTACAATTGTCCCTCAGTTTTCAGCAACTCATAAGATTTTTTGAAAAACTTATGATGTGTGAAAAGGATCTCCTTAGCTAAACACTGTTTAAGAGCCAGAAAGGGGGCTTCCCAGATTAAGGGGACTTCAACAAAGCATTCCTGGACATCCACTTTGCCTTAAATTCTGCTTATTAGTTTCCCTCAACAATCAGGTCATTCCCATTTTGGTGTACATTACATAGACTGTACATAGAATGTGCATAGACTGTACATTCTAGCCACCTCAGAATAGATATCCACCTGCAAGACAGACTTCTTGCAGACACTGGTTTATTTCTTTGGGAAAATTCCTAGAGGAACCAGCAACCATGGATGTATGAACATGAAACACCAATAGGAATATTGAGCCTCTTTGAAACCCTAGGGCCTGGGTGAGGTGATGAGTCCTGATGAGCACTGACCCTTGGGGCGAGGCCTCTGCCTCTGAAGTAGCTCATGGTCACTAACTGCTGCATGGCCAATCCTGCAGATTCTCTTCTCCATGAATGGGTTGTCACCACTAAACAGGCAAGTAAGAGTAGGGGAGAGGATGTGGTTAGGGCCCCTGGGTCCGTGTATGTTTGGGAGAAAATTTCCTCACAATCATGTTGAATATCCTCTTTAAGACAGTTTGTAGACATACGGGGAATATTTGCAAATGGCAAATGCCAGTCCTTCAAGGAGCATGGCAGAGTATTGTAAGAGGCAACTGTCAGCCTAAAACCACCTCTAGTAAGTTGTAGACATCACCCTGGAGTGCCTGCATTAGGAGTAGAGTGGTGGCTGAGGCCAAGAGCCAGCATGACCACACTTTAGTTGTCACATCTAGTTCTCTGCTGGAATGGTCATTGAGTGGGACTTGTTGAATGGGACCTAGGGGTTTGTAACGAGCCTGCGGTGGTTCCTCCACTCTCATCAACAACCAGGTGGAGATCCTGTCTTTTTCGGGAGACCTGGGTTTGATACACTAAGAACGGCCTTTTCAAGTTGGTTAAAGGCAGCCTGTATTTCAGGGTTCCATTTCGTGTGGGTGGTGTATGCCTGTTGGGCCCTACCAGTGGCTCAGCAGAGGGACCAGGTAATTCCTCTGTATTTAGAGATCAAGAGTCCACAATATCCAGTAACACCCAACATTGCCCATAGTTGTTTTAAAGTATGCAGTCTCGAATAGTCTATGACTGGGCTCACCCTGTCCACCGTAGGCTCTGGGATCCCCATTTAAGGGGAAGCTAAAAGTTGGTGGCAAATCTGGGCCTTCTTTTTTGAGACACTATATCCCTGTTCTGACAGGAAATTGAGAAGGTGCCAGGCATCTTCCTGAGGTACATATTTGAAGGTGGGCATAACAGGAAATTGTTCACATGCTAGCTCTTTCCTTCATTTGAAACTTGGCAGCCCCAGGACAGGAACTGACCACATAGTGAAGCTAACTTAGAAGCCCTGGAATGGGCGCACATGCTTTCATACCTGGGTGTCACAGTTTTCAAAGCAAACAATCTAAATATCAGGGATGGAAAACAATGTGAATTTAAGATCTAGGAGAATGAAGCAGGGCACAGAGCCATGGAAGAGAGCAGCGTGCAAGGATTAGGCACGGCAAAATGAATAGGCCTCATTTATCAAGCACAGATTTTGAACTAGTCTTCACTTCTACTGGACTTTTGAACACCCAAAATGTGGTATTTACAAGGACTGTTACAGGGAATAACCAGTGGTAATCTTTTTAACCCAGCTAAAATTAGAGGCCCTCTTTTGCCTCTGGTCTCAAGAAATTGTTTTTTGTTTTGCTTTGTTTTTTATTATTTAGTCAACAAGAAATTACAAAGTTATTTATGGTTGTGTTTCAGGCATACAATGTTTCAACATGAATCGTTTACACCAGTGTCCACTTCTCTCTGGCAGTGCCCCTCACCCTCTGCCTCCTACCCCACATTTACAAGATGGACAAATATATATATATCTATATATAGACTGGAGCAATAGCAAAGTGGGTAGGGCATTTGCTTTGCATGCTGCCGACCCAGGTTCAATTCCTCCACCCGTCTTGGAGAGCCCAGCAAGCTACCGAGAGTATCCCGCCTTCACGGCAGAGGTAGAGCCTGGCAAGCTCCCCGTGGCATATTCGATATGCCAAAAACAGTAACAACAAGTCTCACAATGGAGACATTACTGGTGCCCACTCGAGCAAATCGATGAACAATGGGACAACAGTGCTACAGCAGTGCTAGACTTTTTTATGTCTGGCATTTGACAGAGGTCTGTGTCAGTCTCCTTCTGACTGACTTTACTCAGCATGATACCCCCAGGGCCCCCCACTAGCAGCGGATTCAAGGGACGCTTTCTGAGGGAAGGCAGCGCCACACGTGGGAGACAGTTGGACTGGTTAATCCCTTTGATCCTTCATGCTTCCCCTTGCCTGCTCCTATTTTGGGCTTCAGTTCCACCGTAACCAGTGATGAAATGACAAATCTGTCTTGACCCATTACTACCTATTATTTTTTTCTTTCAGTTTTCATTTTTAGGATTTTTTTAATTGAATTGCCTTGAGGTATACAGTTGTAAAATTATTCTTGCTTGAGTTTCAGTTAAAGTTCTAACACTCATCTCTTCACCAGTGCACATTTCCCACCACCACTGTCCCCAATTTCCTTTCTGCCACTCACTTTACACCCCCAGCTTGCCCTCTATGGCAGAAACTTCTTCTCTCTCTTTCTCTGTCTCTGTCTCTATTTCTCCCCTTTTCCTGTTGGGCTCTGTAGTTTGCAATAGTGTTTCCTACAGGGTAATTTGAATATCACTTCCTTTCAGCACTCAGCTCTTTTTTCTTTAAAGGCTGTATCCTATAGTACACAGGGCTCACTCCTGCCCTCCTGTTCAGAGATCACCACTGGCGTCATAAAGGTCCATTTGTAATGCCTGCATTATTTATTTATTAATTTTTATTGAATCACCATGAAATACAGTTACAATGCTTTCATGTTTGAGTTTCAGTCATACAATAATAGATCACCTATCCCTCCACCAGTGCACATTATCCACCACCAATGTCCCCAGTATCCACCCACATCCCAACCCTCCCCCTTCCTTTATGGCAGACAATTTTGCCCATACTCTCTCTCTACTTTTGGGCATTATGGTTTGCAGCATAGATACTGAGAGGCTGTCACGTTTGATTCTTTATCTATATTTGCACACATCTCCCATCCTGAACGATCCCACCAGCCATCATTGACATAGTGATCCCTTCCCTATCCAGCTGCCTTCTCCCCCAGCTCATGAGGCAGGCTACCAACTGTGGGGCAATATTTTTGGCCCTTGTGTCTACTGTCCTTGGGTATCAGTCTCATATGATATCTTATGTTCCAGAAATGATACCATCATTCTATGTCTATCCCCCTTTCTGAATCACTTCACTTAGCATCATACTCTCCATGACCATCCACTTACAGACAAATTTCATGACTTCATCTTTCCTAACAGCTACATAGTATTCCATTGTGTAGATGTAACAAAGTTTCTTTAATCAGTCATCTGTTATCACGCACATGGGTTGTTTCCAGATTCTGGCTATTGTGAGTGCTGCAATGAACACACAGTACAGATGTCATTTCTACTGTGCTTTTTTGCACCCTCAGGATATATTCCCAGAAGTAGTATTACGGGGTCATATGGAAGCTCAATTTCTAGTTTTTGAAGGAATGCCCATATTGTTTTTCAAAAAGGCTTGACCAGTTGGCATTCCCACAAACAGTGAAAGTAGTCTCTTTCTACCCACGTCCATGCCAACACTGGTTGCTTTTGTTCAATTGAATGTGTGCCAGTCTCTGGGTGTGAGATGATATCTCTTTGTTGTTTTGACTTGCATCTCCCTGATGATTAGCAATGTAGAGTATGTTTTCATGTGCCTTTGGGCCACATTTATATTTATTTATTTATTTATTTTTATTAGTGAATCACGGTGAGAATACAGTTACAGATTTACATATTTTTGTTCTTGTGTTTCAGTCATACAATGCTTGAGTACCCATCCCTCCACCAGTGCCCATTCTCCACCACTGATAATCCCAGTATCCCTCCCGCCCCTCCACTCTATCCCCCCCCACTCCACCCTGCCTCTATGGCAGGGCATTCCCTTTTGTTCTATCTCTCCTTTTGGGTGTTATGGTTTGCAATAGAGGTATTGAGTGGCCATCGTGTTTAATCTATAGTCTACTTTCAGCACACATCTCCCATCCTGAGCAGGTCCTCTAACCACACTTTACTTGGTGTTCCCTTCTATATCTGAGCTGCCCTTTCCTCCAGCATGTGAGGCTGGCTTCCAAGCCATGGAGCAAACCTCCTGGTACTTTATCTGTGAAATAGTGTATTGTTCCTTCTAGTTTGAGTGCGATTTTAGCTGGATAAATCATTCTTGTTAGGCGTTCATTTCATTTTAGTTTTTTCACTATATCCCACCATTGTCTTGGGCCTGGAGGGTTTCCTCTGATAGGTCTGCTGTAAAATTTGTGGGGTGCTCCTTTATATGTGATTTCCTTCTTTGACCTTGCTGCTTGCAGTATTGCATCTCTATGGCATCCATCATTCTGACTATGTCTCAGAGTTCTTTCAGTAAGGTCTCTTTTAACTGACACTATTCGGATTCCTTGGATCTGAATGCCTGTATTGTCCAGCTCTGGTAACATTTTAGCAATGATATTTTTAACTGTGGCTTTTTCATGAAGGTTTTCTCCCTCTTCTGGTACTCTTATGATTCTAATGCTGTTTCTCTTGAAATCATCCCCTAGGTCTCTGACTTGCCTTAGAGCTATTTTGAGGTCTTTTGCCATTGTTTGTTATTGCCTGTAGGCTTCCTGCAGCTCATCTTCAAGCTCGCTGATTCTGTCTTCAACTGTAGCCATTCTATTGTCGATGGCACCCACTGAGTTTTTAAATTTCATATACTGAATCCTTTATTTGTGACACTTCTGTTCGTAGCTTTTTAATTTCTGCTCTCATTTCGTCCTGTATTTTTAGGCTGTCTGTTCCACTGTTTCTTCCATGTCCTTTAATTTACTGGATGTCTCTTTCACCGTTTCTTTGAGTTCATTGAACATCTTCAACATTTCATTTCTTAATTCTTTATTGGAGAGATCATATTTGTGGGTAATGCCTGTGGAGTAGAGGATGCCCAAATCTCAGGGCTAGGATGAATTAAGATGTTACTGGCACCTGCTTGAGAAAATCAATGATCAACGAGATGACAGTGATACAGTACTACAATTCTACAAGAAAATTCTACAAGAAATTCTACAAGAAAGTACAAGACACTAGTCTTGTGTATATCCTGAATATAATAATGCCTGCATTCTTTATCTAGTCAAGATGTCCTTTTCTAGCAGAGAAGTTGAAATTTCAGGCACTACCAGGAAAGAATGTATGCAAGTCTCTCCACAGTAATTGCACCTCAAAGTTGTGGTAATGCCATCACACAGTAATGGTTTTTCAGAACAAATAACCAGAGGAAAAGAGAATGAGGAATTGGGCGTCAACAATGAGCAGAAAGTTAATAGTTTTAGAATCTCTTAAGACTACTGGTTACATACTGACTGATGTAATGAGGCACCTAGAAGAGTCTTAGAGCCCCCAGCCCCAGATCTTCTCCATTCTTTAGGTGACCATTCTTCCTCTGGGATGATTGGAGCTGAAAACTGTTTAACTTCTAGTCCTTATAAATGTTGCCAAGACTAGGCAGGCTTTATTGCCTAGAAGCATCCCTTGCAGGAATGATCTATTCTTTCCCAGAGAAGCAGGTAAATTCCCTTATGTTGTGGTCTCCCTTCCTCTCCACAATAAACATTTCCCTTAGAGATGCCACTAATGCCTCAGCCTTATCCCCAGCCCTGTTTGTATATTTCTGGACCTGGGCTTCATTTTCCACCTGGGAGTAATAGACTTTGCTGACCAGTTCAAGAATATACCACACTGTCTCTTCTGGGTCTTATGGGGGCTTATTCAGATTTTTTTTCTTTCCAGAGCAGACTGGGAAAATACATTTTTTCCCCATGAAATCAGTTTGCCATTTTAACTTCTAGAGTCAGATTGGTAAACTTAAGACCCCCTTTCTCAGCATATCTCTCTGTATTTCTACACATATGTCTAGGTGCCTTATATATTGTATATGAATAAATATCTAATGTCTATATAGATATATAGCACCTACATTTCCAACACCACATCTCCACCAGAGTGTCTCCTAAGACAAAAGAGTTTAATCATGATATACCTAAATGAAGACACCCTGAAGTCCCAATTACTAATCTAATTATTATTGTAATTTGTATATACCTCCTTTATACTAGTCTTGGAACTTAGAATCGACAGTATAACTCCATTTTCATGTAATCTAATGAACTGCAATTATTCTCCAGCTCATTGGAATGTTTACTTCGTGACCATATTTTCTTCTTGGTGAAAAGGTCGAAGATATCTCATTATTTTATGAGCATCTTGAGGGTAATAGCACTGTTTTATCAAATTCTGACATACTGTTACCACAAGGTTTAAATTCATAAGTGGCCAAGAAATATTTGTTAAGATAATTGACCAAGGTGTGAGATAAGTCCCATGTCAAAATACATGCTCATCGATTTGTTTGAGCAGGCACCAGCAATGTCTCTCATTGAGAGACTTATTGTTACTGTTGTTGGCATATCCAATGCACATGGGAAGCTTGCCAGGCTCTGCTGTGCGGGCTCCATACTCTCGGTAGCTTGCCGGGCTCTCCGAGAGGGGCGGAAGAATCGAACACGGGTTGGCTGTGTGAAAGGCGAATGCCCAACTGCTGTACTATCACTCCAGCCCGTCAAAATCCATATTTTTATAAAAAATTTTTTCATTAGACTTTTGACATAGAAATTACCACAAACCTAAAACAACAAAAAATGAATTACCACACATCTAACACTTTCTAATATTACTGCTTCCATATTTATTTAAAAAATTCAAATGTTGGTTTAACACTGATATGGGTTGGGTATCTTGTAAATTTGAGCAAGAAATAAACATACAGCCTCCACTCCATGCAGTTTTGTTGTCTTTTAGGCTAGACAGTCCAAAGATATTAATCCAGTAAGAGAGATGAGTGTCATAGTAAGAGGCATGTGAGAATGCCGATTTTTGAGACATAGTTCCCAGTAGGAGAGTTAGAAAGAACATCAAAGAGAGTAGAGGGAATATAAAGATGAAGGTTAATTTGAGCAAATTAAGTGGTGATAAAAGCCTGCCAAATTCTAAGTAGATTGTACAACATGTCCTTGGCAAAGAAATTATGAATAAGAGGATGTTTTTGCCAAGGTCCAAAGGTTTTGAATATCATAAAAAGTTCAAAATGTATGTATACATACATATATATGTGCATATATATACATATATATATATCTCACTGTCACTGTCATCCCATTGCTCATCAATTTGCTCAAGTGGGCACCAGTAACATCTCTCATTGTGAGATTTATTGTTTTTTGGCATATTGAATACACCATGGGTAGCTTGCCATGCGGGCACAATACTCTCGGTAGCTTACTGGGCTCTCCAAGAGGGGTGGAGGAATTGAACACAGGTTGACCTCATGCAAGGCAAATGCCCTATTGCTGTGCTAGCGCTCCAACCTATATGTATATAGATAGATAGATAGATAGATAGATAGATAGATAGATAGATAGATAGATAGATAGATATGTGCATGTATATATGTCTATGTGTGTGTGAGAGAGAGAGAAAAAGAAAAAGAGAGAGACAGTGTGTGTGTGCATGTGTGTGTTATTTAAACACTGGTTTACAAAGTTGCTCATAATACAGTTATGAGCAGGAGTTTATCTTCCAACACCAATCATACTGCTAGGGTGATCCTCCCTCCACCATTATTTGATGTTTCCAGCCACCCTCCAGGACTGCCTTCTTGGTAGGCACAAAATAATTTATTTTATATTGCTTGTTATTATATTACATATTAACATATATTATACAACTAAATGACTGATGAAATTATCAAAAAAACCTTCAGTAAAAGAAAATTTATAAAAATAGTTATGTCTCATCATGGGGTTGTTAAGTCCTCATTTGAGGATTTGCTAAGCTGTTCCTTGCTAGCTGAGCCTTCTGTTACTGTTTTGTTTATTGAGCTTAGTTGGTTTCTATGCTACTTTCCCATCTAATTTGGTTGCTCCTACTGGGCTGGCACTATTGTGGAATTTGGAGGCATCCTGCTCCAGGAAGGAGTTTACATGGTGGCAGCTGTGGGGTGTGGGTGTGGATGTGGGGCTTCTGGGAGTGTAAGGCTTGGGTGGCAAAAGGCTGCCTTTTTTAAACCTTTTTTTAACCTTTTATTTTTACCCTGATGCCAAGAAAACCCTGAACTTCTTAGCCTGAAAAATGGAATATGTGGAATTTTCATAGTTTAAGTATCTCTGAGTAAATTACTGGTAAAGCAGTGGAGCTGGTCATTGCATGGCAGCAGGTGTGGGGTGTGGGTGTGGTTGCCAGGATTTGGCAAGGGGACATTGTGCCTGCCTACTTCCTAAGGGTGTCTCTGTTTGCAGCCGATTAATTTCTGTGGCTTGGCTTGCATCTCTAAATATATTTTCTTATGATTTTTATTATAAATCTTCCCTCATTTTCTAATTTTTGACTAAACTAATCACATTTGCACCTTTCTCTCCTAGACATAGGCCAACTTAGGAAAATCCCCATTTCCTTTGTTTGCATTCCAGAAAGACTGGATACAGGCTAAGGATGGTTTCATTTTAGATATAATCTTGAATCACATATAAAAAAATAAGATAATCTCAAATGCCCATACTTTACCTTATTTTATTAATAACAATTATTTTTGTGACCATCCCCCTACCTCTTAAGCCTCTGTGTCCCCAACTCAGGGGACTATAATATTGGTAGTGTACGTAGTAATGATACAAATTACTGTGGTATTGGTAACATACATGAAGACCATGGTAAAAGCCATCCTCACCCACCCTCAAAACAGAGAATCTTAAAATCATTAGAAATGTAAGACTGCTTGTACCACAATTTCTTCTACCCTCGAGCACTTGGAAGCTTTAATGTTTTTTTGCCTTTTATTTACAGAAGGTTTAGATTTTGCAGACCTCCTCTTCACCAGGTGGCCTTTGAAGAGATGTTCACCACAAAATGCACTCTGTTCTGTTGTTGTTCTTTCAAATTGATCTCTCAACCTCGATAAAAAGTCACCAGTAGAGTAATCAGAAACTGCTGTGTTCAATTGTTTTCAGCTGAAGTCCCATACTGAGAAAATTGCATTTTACTTGGCTTGAGTTCTATTTTTGAATGATGCTCAAGAAACAGGTTTGCCTAGTAGCACTTAATTTTTCAGTGAATAAAGTTTTATAAATGTGACAAACTGTGTAAACTAAGCTCTTGTGAATGCAGAATAATCATTTTCTATGTTTTTTCTTCTCATGTTCAGTGGAAACAGATGCTTTTTGATCCTTGGCCTGTACTATTAAAGTGGCCAGCTAACTGATCTTTCTAATTCAACTCAAATTCTTTTCTTTTTTTTTTTTTTTGGCTTTTTGGGTCACACCTGGCGATGCACAGGGGTTACTCCTGGCTCTGCACTCAGGAATTACCCCTGGCCGTGCTCAGGGGACCATATGGGATGCTGGGATTTGAACCCGGGTCGGCCGCGTGCAAGGCAAACGCCCTACCCGCTGTGCTATCTCTCCAGCCCCTCAAATTCTTTTCAATTCAACTTCTGTGGTACTGCAAGAGTGATTTTCCAAGACTCAGCATTTATGTTTCATAAAACCTTTAATAGTCAATTCTGTTTGTGAGGGATTAAAATTAATCCATGAAAGAAAACTTGGGAAACTTTCTACTAACCTGAACTATTGTGATTTGCAATTCTTTCAACAAACATTTTTTTTTTCTTTTTGGGTCACACCGGTGATGCACAGGGGTTACTCCTGGATCATGCACTCAGGAATTACTCCTGGAGGTGCTCAAGGGCCCATATGGGATGCTGGGTATTGAACCTGGGTTGGCTTCATGCAAGGCAAACGCCCTCTCCACTGTTATATCACTCCAGCCCCAATTTTTTTCTTCTTGTCTTCTCTCCTTCTAACTTTCCCTTCTTTCTCTTCTCATTATGGTTTTCTATGTTTTCCTCTTAGATAAATTGCCTCCTGAATTGTATTTCTATCTTTACAGACCTTAGTCTTCAAGTTAATTTGTTTTAAGTTAAAATTCACCTTTCTCCCCTAAATTATGGGTGACACCTGACTGTGTTTATGTGTGTCTTATGGTGCCAGAAATCTAACTCAGAACCTGATACCATGCTGCTCTATAACTTGAGCTATCTCCCTGGCCCCTCAATTTTTGTTTTTGAAATTTTAGAATGTGTAAGTTATGTTCATTGTTCATCCAATAATTCAGTCTATATTTAGTATCTTCTTGTGTCAGACTGTTCTCAGTGCTGGGAATATAGAGAGAAAGCAAAGTTCTTGTTCTCATTCATCTTACATGCTAGGGAACGTTATATAGTAAATAACTGAATAGGGGCAGGAGCAATATTACAGCATGTGAGCATTTACCTTGTATGCAGCCAACCTTTGTTTGATCCCTGGCATGCCATAATTCCTTCAAGGATCACAGGACTAATTCTTGATAACAGATCCAGCAGTAACCTCCAAGCAGTGCTGGGTTTGGCTCCAAAATTTTTTAAAATATGATAAGGAAACAATTATATATTTCAAATAATGAAATAAGCATTAGAAACAATAAATTCATCATCATCATCCTGATGATTGTCGAATTTCTCAAGCAGTCTCAGTAAGGTCTCCATTCGTCCAGCCCTGAGATTTTAGAAGCCTCTGTCTACTTGTCCTTCTCAATGATTCCACATTGGAGGCTCTTTCAGGGCCAGGGGAATGAGACCCAGCTTTTAACTGGTTTTGGCACATGAATACACCATGGAGAGTTTGTGAGGCTCTCCCATGTGGGAAGGAAAGTCTCAGTAGCTTGCCAGTTTCTCCCAGAGAGAGTAGGCTATAATATATCAAGTGGCCATAAAGTGGATGAGCACTTCAGGGAGCTTGCTTTTAAGTCTCTGGATGTTGGCCGTTGGTGGGATTACACGGCGCCAGGGGCAGTCCCTGGGTGTGACCGCCTAGCTACTGGAAAATGGGAAATCTGGGTGGAAGAGGCCCAGTCCCGCTCCAAGCAGGCTTGGAGGTCTCAGCCCTGGGTCCCACATACCTGGGTTCCTCTGCTGGTACCTTCATGCATGAGGCTCATCTGAATGTGTGGAGAGGGGTCTTGAGCATGGCTGTGGCTAGGCTCCAGAGGTCTTCAGCCACTGGGAGTGCTGCTTGGGGTGGGGAGGGAAGCTGAAGTCCACCCCCTCCGAGGGGCCCCGGGGAAGAAAGCCAGGCATGCGGGCAAAGACTCTCTGCCAGAAACAATAAATTAAATATTTAATTATACCTCTTTTATGTGTTAAGAAATGTTTCATATATGCTATGCTATAATCTATACCAGACTTCTCTCAGAAATGTTTTTACATGTTTTTTCTTCATTTTATCTCCTTGAAATGATAAGTGTTATTTAACTTTATCTTTGGTCTTTGATCACATCTGAAAAACACTGACATTCATTATGTCCTTACTAAATAAATGTATGTGTATGTGAACAGGGAACAAATGAGTTGTTCTAAGCTATATTTTATTTTCAATTCACTCACTGGAAAATATCCTTTGTTAAACAGTATTTAAATACCCTTAAGATTACAAACTAATTGCTTAGTAAATATTGGGCCTCTTCAAATGACCAATTACTTTTAGTGCATTGATTAGAATCATAAAATGTTCCTTGAACATGCCATTTTAATGTTGAAGATATTTTTAGACACAAGGTACTTCTGTAGTCAATGTCAGTGCTATAATTTCACAAATAAGAAGATGATTCTTTTAAAAACTATTACAAAATATCATAAATTAAAGTTTTGTTCATAGAGTTGGAGACATAAATTCAGTATTAGATGTGGAAGATATGCTTATTGCTGAAAGATATTTACTTGATATTTGTATGTGATCGAAACAATATATGAAAGTGTATGCTTACAGTGGGTTGCTGATACTTGATTACTGCTTAAACTCATAGATAGATCAAAAGTTGAATTTCTATTTCTCAGTTTTTAACTGCTTTCAATGAGATTCTGTAAGTCTGCAGTGTGCTTTAGAAGTCTTAGGACACCCTGTTTACTGGATAAAACTATATAAATCTGTGAGACACCCACCCTTAATAGTAACGTGTTATAAAGTAGAGTAAGCATGTTATATATGTGAGTGAAGTAGATAACAAAGTGTCTCCAAGGAGATTGTTTATTAATTTTATTCTATTTTTAATAGGCAATTCATAGCATCACTTCTTATTTCACTTGTCATCCCGTTTTTCACAGATTTGTTTGAGCGGGAGCCAGTAACGTTTCCATACATCCCTGACACGTGCTAGTGTATCCCAATGGCGTTTGCTCACTCCAGGAACACAAAGAGCCTCAAACTGTTCTTTCAGGATCTTAAGAAGTCTGACCATCTCGTAGGTGGGTGACCACGCGGTCTTTTGACATCCCATGGAACCCAGTCAGTAACAGCTCTAGTCCAGCAGTTGTCTCTAAATCGCATTATGTGTCCGGCCCATCTGATTTTTGAAGCCTTGGCAAACGAGACAGCATCCCTGATTCTTGACCGTTGACGGAGGTCAGAACTCCAGATTCCTTCTCTCACTTGAGTAAAACGTGATACTCCAAGCATGGCTCTTTCAATTCCTCTTTGGGATACCTGAACAGCATTCTCATCCTGTTTTCGTAGGGCCCAGGTCTCTGAGGCGTATTCTAGTGCAGGAAGAACAGTGGAGTCAAAAGATGTGCCTGGAGCCAGAGGTTCTTCGTCCTCTTAACCACTTCTTCAATGCTCTTAAAGGCGTTCCACGGTACTCTCTTCCACCTGCACAGTTCTGGTGCCAGGTCATTTGTCATGTTGAGTTTTTTTTTGGGGGGGGGTCACACCCAGCGATGCTCAGGGGTTACTCCTGGCTTTGCACTCAGGAATTACTCCTGGCGGTGCTTGGGGGACCATATGGGATGCCGGGGATCGAACCCAGGTCGGCCGCGTGCAAGGCAAACGCCCTACCCACTGTGCTATCACTCCAGCCCCGAGTTTTTGACCTAGATACACATAACTGCTACATTCAGAGATATTCATTCCATTGAGGGTAAATGGAATATCAGGAACTAGTCCATTTCTCATGAACATTGTCTTTGTGAGATTCAGTTGCAGTCTGACCTTTCCACACTCACGGTTGAAGTTGACCAGCATTCGTGCCATTTGGATGATATTTGATGTTATTAGAACAATGTCATCAGCAAAGCAGAGGTGGTGTAGTTGCTGACCCTCTATCTTCACTCCCATTCCTTCCCATTCTAGTCATTACATAATGTTCTCAAGAGTGGCACTATGAAAATGTTTACCAAGGGTTTTTGGCTGCAGAAAAAACTACTTTACTATCAACTCTAGCAATTTATCAGAAAAATATGAGATATATCACCAAATTAATGAAAAAATGAAATGTAAATAACAATGACTGGAAGAACCAGAACAAGGGAAATGAAATTTAAATAGCAAAATGATGATGACGAGAGCTGGAGAGAGAGAATAGTTGGGAGGTGCTTGCCTTGCACGTCCAACTCGGGCTTGGTCCCCAACACTCAATAGTCTCTTGATCCTTGTCAGGACTGAACACTGAGTGGGGAGCCAGGAGTAAGCCCTGAGAGCTTCTGGGTGTGGCCCTAAAACTAAAACGGAATAAATGATGAAGATTGTCATTAGGAATATCACTATGAATACTTCCCATCAGTTACACTAGAGCAATAGCACAGCGGGTAGGGCATTTGCCTTGCACACTACCGACCTCTGTCCCTCTCAGAGAGCCCGGCAAGCTACTAAGAGTATCCCACCCACACGGCAGAGCCTGGCAAGCTACCTGTGGCATATTCAATATGCCTAAAACAGTAACAACAAGTCTCACAAGACGTTACTGGTGCCTGCTGGAGCAAATGGATGAACAACAGGATGACAGTGCTACAGTGATACATTAGAATCAATGGTTTTGGAATTTGAAATCTAGAGAATACATTTATTGTTTCTTATTTTGTAACCCTTCTGGTGATGGTGAGGCATCTTTTCTCATGGACTTATCTTTAATGTGTTTAAGGGAAGAGACAGATGCTTTAAGTAGAAATGAAAAGAATGATGTATAACAGAGTGATTCTCCAAAAGCAAATTCTCAGGAGATCAATATTATGACCTGAAATAATTAAGGAACAATAATTTAACTTTAAATTACTCCGAGCTCAAATATAAGGTCCAAATTATTTTGTATTTTACAAAGTGTTGTTCTCAACATCAATGAGGTCATCTACGCAAATTAGTGTCTAATGAGAACTTAGTAAGTTCTGTCTCTTTTTTTGTATTATTGGTATTAATGTGTTCAAATATTTTTGGGAAAAATGCAAATATGTTACTCAAGACTCTGAGCCCCTAAAAAACAAGTTAAGAGAGTTAGAAAGCAGTCCGAGGATACATTCATATTCCTGCATATCTTTATGCAAAAGTTAATATCCTAGAAGACAGTGATAGTGCAGCAACTAAAGGCTTGCCTCTCACTTGCCTGATGAAGGTTTGATACTTGGGACCCTATGAGGACTCTTGAGCATGACCAAAAGTGACACTGAACACTGGGCTATGAATAAGCCCTAAACACATCTGGATGTGCCCCCAAAACAAAACAAAAAAATTAACACCCTAAATTAATCTCAGATTACAAAATTCTGTGTCTTTATTGTAGTGCTTGCCTCTTCATTTCTTGGGCTCAAAGATGAAGTGTTCAAATAATAAAACAGACAATAAATTGTTACAATTAAAATATGAGATACTACTCACAGTATTCATTTGATATTTATCAAATACAGTCCCAGGATAATCAATGATATTTCTGTGTACAGTATACAAAGATCTGTTGAGCAATAACAGTGTAGAAATATGCAGCAAATAAGTCAATGTGTTGCCGAAAATCAATTAAAAATATAAAAAGAAGGCAATGCCTTTTTTTTATTAAAGAATTTTATTTTATTGAATCACCATGTGGAAAATTACAGTGCTTTCAGGCTTAAGTCTCAGTTATACAATGCTGAAACAACCATCCCTTCACCAGTGCCCATATCCCACCACCAAAAAGAGAAAAAAAGCACACCTCCCATCCCGCCCCGCCCCGCGCCTCCCCCCCCCCGCCCTGTAACTGATAAATTTCACTTTACTTTCTATTTACTATGGTTACATTCAATATTTCAACACAAACCTCACTATTATTGTTAGGAGTACCCCACTAGTCAGACCTGTTGTGAAGAGATATGAGGTCACGTTTTGGATTTCTGTACTTTAGCAACTAAGTCCAGGAATATTTCTTCCAGATATTGGATCATTGCAAGCTTGTAAACTCCATCTGTGGCCGTCATAATATGGCGGTCACCACGCCCTTCACTCCCGGCAAGGAAGAGGTGAGAGAGAGAAATACCTTTCCCCTCCTGGGCAGGCATGGGGCGGCGGCTTAGTTCTCAGTCTGGAGACATTCTGCGAGGAGCTGCCCATGCCAAAAAATTTTGCTGGCATCTGGAGTCACGCTCATGCAGCTGCGGAGAGGCCGCACAAACGTGCGGCCCCTGGGTCACATCTTGGTGGCGGGCGGCAATGCCTTTTTTATCATAGTTAATTGTTGGCAAATCTAAACATTACAAATAATAAATATCCTCAATTATTAATAGAAAGCTTATTTACCTTCAGAAAATAATACTGGATACAATCCCATTAAAAATAAGCAGGTGGAAAATAATAAATTTAATAAAAGGTGAAATCTGTACTTTGGTATCTGTACAACTAAAGCTGCAAGATACTGCCTAGTTCTACTATATGCTAAAATTCTTGGGATCAGAATTGTTCATTACTGAACTTATTTACTACTCTAAGCACACAAACATCTAGCATGCATACATATTCAAAAAGCATGCAAAGATGGACAAATGGATGAAGAGAAGTATGAAATATTAATACCATAACTCCTCATAGAAAGTACACAGGGGCCACTGAGGGTTACTATTTTACTAATGAATTATGGTATAGCATTTCATAGAATGATGCCTAGCTTTAATGACAGAGGGGAGGGAAGAAGTAATATGACTATAATCTCTGACGACTCATACTTAGTTAAGTCAGCAAGGCCAAAAAAAAAAAAAAAGGAAAAAGGTGATAGTACACTTTGGCAAGAAAAAACCAGGGCAGGAGGACTGGTCCATTGTAGAAAGCTTGTCACACAGTGGGAGGGGGAGAGCAGTTAGGACAGAGAAGGACTGCTATGACAATGATAGTTGGAAATGACCACTAGACAAACACTGAGCGAAGAAAGGAGGTAAAATATACTCTTTCAGTAACAATATCGCAAGCCACATGGCCTAAAAGGAAAATAAGAGAGAAAATAAGAGAAAAGTATTTTCCATAGAGGCAGACTGTTCGGGCGGGGTTGGGGGAAGGTAGGTGGGTAGGAAATGGGGATCCTGGTGGCAGTGATGTGTACTAGTGTTGAACTTTCAGCCTTTGTATGCCTGAAACTCAATCATGAACAATATTTAACTGTATATCTTACAGTTATTAAATTAAACAACCTCAACACCCACTAAACACACACACACACACAAACACACACATAAACAATTAAGAAAAACATCAAGTATCTAGGAGCCACCTTATCAAGAAAGTAAAAGATTTGTATGCTGAAAACTTCAAGTCATTATTAAAATAAATAGAATAGGATTCAAAGATAATGAGAAATATCCAGATTCATAGATTAGAACAATTAGCATTACCTAAGGCGATATACAGAGCCAATGAAAACCCTATCAGAATTTTAATGACACTTTTAAAGAATATAGAACAAATAACAGTACAATTCGTAGAGATAAATATAATAGAACAAGTAATACGGAAATTTGTCTGTGCAAAACCCTCTCATTACCACAGCAATTCTGAGAAGAAAATTGAAGTGATTTCATTCCCTAACAATTTAAAATATAATTTAAAATACTATAAAACTGAAAAATCAAAATAGAGTGATGCTAGAATAAAAAGCTCTCAGACTAATGGAATATAATTGAAATTACAACAGTAAATGCAAAGGGTATGGATTGTTAATTTATTAGAAAGGAACTAGGAACGTTAAATAGAGCAAGTGAAGCTTCTTCAATAAAAGCTGTTGGGAAAACTATTTATCCTCATGCAAACAAAAGAAAAGAAGAGAAAAGGAAAGTGGCTCCCTCTCTCACAACATACACAAAAGTTACCTCAATATAGATGAAACCTAAGTCGGTCTGGAGCGATAGCACAGTGGCCGATCCAAGTTCGATTCTTCCGCCCCTCTCAGAAAGCCCGGCAAGCCACCGAGAGTATCTCGCCCACACAGCAGAGCCTGGCAAGCTACCCGTGGCGTATTCTATATGCCAAAAGCAGTAACAACAAACAGAAACAGTAACCTCATCTCTGAAATATAGTGAGGATGATAAACTTCATGATACTGACTTCAGTGGTATTTTCAAATAATTTGATTCTGTTGGCAAAGTAAGCAGAAGCAAAATTAAACAAATGAACTACCTGAAACTGAGTTTATTTACAGCAAAATAAATAATGGCCAAAATAGAAAGATGCAATACTTAATGGATAAAAATATTTGCACATCATGTATCTGACAAATCAAATAAAAAATACTAATGAGATATCACCAGGGAAAGATGCCTATATAAAAAAGTCCAGAAATAGCCATGTTAGTGAGGATACAATGAAAAAGGAACATACTTGCTGACAGTCAAAAGTTCAATATTGTAGGAAATCTGTGAAAAGTTCTCAAAAAAATATGACATAGCATTTCCACCCTGTAGCATCTGCTTCAATAATACAAAGCATTTATTCACATGTACTTGAATAAATTTCCTCTCCTTCCAGCCTCCTTTTCTCCTGCCCCTTCTTCCCCTGGTCTTCTCTTCCTCTCTTCTCTTTTCTTTATTTACTTTCGACTGTGCCTGGGAGACCATATACAGCTGGGTATCTCACCAGATTTGTTAGCAAGGCATGCATCTTAAGCCCTGACCTATCTCTCTGGCTTTCTAAGATCACAACATTCTAGAAAAATCTTTTTTTCTTATTAAAACATATGTGTTCTCAGGGCTGGAGTGATAGCGCAGCGGAGAGGGCATGCCTTGCAAGAGGTTGACCCAGCTTTGATTCCCAGCATCCCATGTAGTCCCCCAAGCACCGCCAGGAGTAATTCCTGAGTGAAGAGCCAGGACTAACCCCTGTGCATCGCCGGGTGTGACCCAAAAAGCAAAACATAAAAAAAATTTAAAAATGTGTTTTCAAGTCTGAGCTAAACACCTTTGTGTAGATATAAATTTATGCCATTTTTGTTTGTTTGAGGGGATCACACCAAACTGTGCTCATGTCCAGTGTGGTGCTGTGCTGTCAGGGTTCTGTCAGGGCCAAACTAACCTGGTTTGGCCACATACACGGCACATGAAAGGTCGTGTGGGAGGTAATTTACAAGACTTTACCCACTACATCATCTGACCCCAAATTTATTCCCTTTGGACCTAATCCAAGACATATATAAAGTCATTTTCTGGGATGAGAGAGAGAAAGAGATAAGAAAAAGGCAAAAACAAAGACTCACTGTTAGGACTGAGAGAGAGTGGAACAACTAAGTCACATGACTTGCACAAGACCCACCAGGACTGTCCCCTGCAGTGCTAGGAGTGATTCCTGAGTTCACAGTCAAGAATGAGTCCTGAGTGCTACCAGGTGTGGCCTCAGAACAAAAAAAAAAAACACAGAAGAATCATTTTCCCTTACTCATATGTATAGTCTTCCTTTGGGATTGAAGTTTATTCTTCAGCTTTTTTCTACTAATGGGAAGAATATGCTTTAATACACATTATCATTCTTTTTTAACCTAGGCAGAATTAACTTACGCTTTCAGTAAGTAGAATATCTATTACCTCCCTCTCCAGCCCCATTTCATGTGTTTAGAGGATCTTTTATTCTCCAGATAGGATGGCTCCCCAAGATGAGTTTCAAGAGATTCGCTTGTTTCAACAACTCCAGAGAGTTCAAACTCCGCCCAGCCTTTGCTGAGTTGTCTGAGGCGTCCCAGCAGTGCACCCCAGGATGCAGTCCTTCCCTATGCTGATAAAACGCAGCTGTCCTCTCACAGTCCTGGTCGAGGCAGCAACAAAATGGAAACGTGTTTTTTTTTTTTTCCACCACAGACATAGACCTTCCTAGGGGAATCTCCTAGGCCAATTTTCAGTTCCCTAAAATCTTAAGTCCACTGGGCTCAGAAGATCCAGCTTTGGAACATGAAACTTGGGATCCTTTTTGAATGTCGAGTAATCTGAATCTGTCGTTAAATCCAAGGAGACTGAATAATTAGGGGAAAAGAATAGTATGCTATCAGTGTTTTTGTTATAAAAGAACCATCTGTGGCTTCTAAAACATTGTTTCTGGGTACTTTGATTACCTTTGAGATGATTTTAGGTTCTCTGTGCAGATGTGGCAATTATATTATGCCAGAGAGCAAGCCAGTCAGGACCAAGGAGACTGTTAGAACGTTCATCTTGTGAATATATCAGCATTCAACTCCCTATCCAATACTCAAATAATAATAATAATAAAATAACAATAAAATAAGGTCATTCAAGCACTGTCGTTCGTTGGGTTATTGAAGTATCTTATTAATACAAGTATTTTGCTCTAAGTACGAAATTCTAGAAATCACTTTTCATTTGGTCTTGCTGAACTAATTTAATGCCCTTTTATTTTAAATTTTGCAGCAACTGTATGCTAAGCAGTTGAACAAAAAAAGTAGCTTCTAGCTTCTACTTATGTTAGGTGAAGGCAGATGGACTTAGTAATTATTCTTTTAAGTACATCTGAAGTTGGGCGGCCACCTTTAGTTAACTTATCATACTGTCTTTAGGGAAATCTTAGGCTATGAAACAAATACATTTGCTACGCTACCTTCAGAATAAAAGAAATCCAGAAATGCCTTTGCATCAAGAAAATTACTTTTTTCAAAAGGGCAAATAGAAAGGAATAAAGGGGTTCAAGGTACAAAATGTGTTTCAGAGTAGAAAGTTACAAATGAAGTAAGAAAGATTTTTAATGCAGCAAGAGGTTTTAAATTTTAATATAAGCGATAAACTTCTGGTATTCAATAGGCAAAGTATGCAAAACAGAATATCTTAAATGGTTACACTGGAGTACCACAATGGCATTTCTACCTCTGGCATTCACAGTAACTATAAATCATCCTTTCTACATGGAGCTTGTAGAAGAATGGCTGTTTTGGAATCAATTTTGCTTTGTTCAAAGTATTCTCACCCTAATTTAACATTGACTACCAGGTATAGAAACAACTATTGTTTGATATTTCTGAATTCAAGATAGAGAAATCTTCCTACCAGGGATTTTGAGTAGATAGGAAATCTATATCCAGATTGTTCTAGCATTTTCTCTAGGTCTTCACTCTGCTTCAGAACCATTTGTCATTACTACATATATGACTTGAAAGTCCCTATCCTGCAGGTTTTCTGTCAAGAAGGCTCTCTTTATCTTGCAGGCCAATCCTCTAGACATAAAGTTATTTATCTGTCTCATCAGCCATCCCTGCATATACCCTTTGCCTTAAAAGATTTTTTAAAGTACATTAAAATTTATCCTTTCATTTCTATCTAAAAAATTTCCCAAACTCTACCTCTCTCCCAAAGTCACTTCATAAGTGACTCAACAAAATTAATGTGAAGTTCTGAGTTTCTGTTAAAAAATCATAATATGCAGGATGAGGCTTAAATTGAAAAGTTTTCAGATTCTAATTAGGACAAGCTCTGAGTGAACATAATTCAGATGCTAAAAATGCTCTCAGCCCTGCAGTTATAATAGGAGAAGTATAGTGACCTAACAGAAGTTATAAACCTTCAGCATATCCATCCATTATGTGTCAGTTAGCTTATAAGGTCTGAAAAGTGTATTTGTATCTGGTAATGCACCCACCAAAGTGTCTGTTGTGCCATAATTACTCACAAATATTAGTCTCTAAATATCTTCCTATACATAGTAGTCTAAAAGCTCCTTCAATTTTTTTCTGCAAATCTTCTGACATACATAATCCAGGATCTGATATATCTGACAAAATGTATTAAGTATAGACTTATTTAGAGGAGCCTTTGTCTCATAGAATTATTATTCAACAGGAAAGGTTCTCAAAATTAAATAGGCAACTCTTCAAAACTATAGAGTATCATAGCTATATGAAACCATGTTGAGGAGAAAGTCACCATAAATAAGTGATCCCCATCGTCAGATACAGAGAGGCTAAGGTCTGATCACAGACACTCATTATGGTGGTAGCTCACTGAAAGGTATCAAAACTGATCCAATTCACATAACAATGCTATGAGACAGGTACTTTTTCCCCCCTGATAATGACAAAAATTGAAGTACCAAGAGATTATGATTTCTTCTTAAGAGAATATATCTAAGTGTTAGAACTATGATTCAGACCCAGTTGGTATCTAACCTCGTAATCCAGGCACAGTATAAAGAGCTCCACTTTCAATCAAAACTAGGTGGTGTCAAAACTTTGGTTGATGGTCTCTGCATGTTCAGTCCATGTGTAGAAACAAACTTTCTTTATATATATTTTTCCAGAAAACTTTGAAACTACTTCCAACCCATTCCAAACTCCTTTGGCACATGGATGCAAGTCTCTCTTCACTTTCCACATAATAAACTGGGCTTGGCAGAGAACACCATAATAAAAGTCACTCTGACTGTGGTTCCCTCAGATGCCCTCGTTTATAATGTCGACTTCACTTGTTTAATGCACTTGAAAATGGCTGTGTTTTAACCCCAGGCAATTCCTCAAGTAAAGACTATTGATCTTTCCTGTCACTTGGCTTCACGGATAATTGGAAGACATCCATGAGTGCTGTTGGCACTTTATTAGCAATTGTTCTGCTCTCATTCACAGCATGGCAAAATGCCTTGCTTGGAAAATTTTTTTCACTCAAAGCCAATCAAATGAGTATAGATTGTGATAGTTCACCATTTAGAAACAACCATGATCAAGGTTTTAGAACCCTTCTTTTGTCTCATAATTCCTGAATGTAGATTCAGGCACTCGACCAGCAGGCATAATACAACTAAAATGATTACAATACAGTAATCATTATAAGACAGTGAAACAATCGGAATTGTTAAGATTATCATTGTTATTCTTCTTATATTATGCCCTGTCATTTGTGGATATTTGGCGCAGGGGCCTTTCTAAACTGGCATATCTCAGCAACTGTATTTTTTTAGTCAGGGGGCACCAGCAGAGTGGAAAACTGAACTGACACTTTTAAAATATTGGTTGTTTTACTATAAGAACAATATGTAGATAAAAATTTTATGATATATATCCTTTTACTTTCTAAACTTAAAAAATCCATTAAAAGTAATTTCTATTAAAAACTCTGGCAGTATATATGCATGTGTGTATATATACAGTTATACTTATATAAACATACATTTATATGGTTATATATGCATATGTATATATGAAATTTAGAGCAACTGGAACTTATACATTTGCTGAAACTAGAAATAATTTATAAAGATAAAAATGGCCAAGTTTACACTAGGTAGAGTCAGAGGAAAATAGATCTAAAGAGAGAAGGTAGTACTATGTAAATATAAACCATCACAAAATGGATCTAATAATCTGGATGTTCAGTAGAAAATAATCTTAACATCCCACCTTCTGTCTTACTAGACTGCCTGCTCAATCATCTCATCATGAAAAACAAGTTAAAGAAGAAGGACATTCACCTTTCTTCAGAATATGCTTAGGAGACCCATCCCATACTATGGCAGCCTTCCCGTCCCTTTTTCTCTTTCCATAATTTTAAACAAGTGAAATATCCTCTGCATTTGGATTTAATCTCCCCCAATCCAATCTTTGGTCCTAAAGATAGAAGCATTAGCAAGCTGTAACAGTTTTCTCTTGTTAGGTTAGGAAGTGAAGAAATAGTTTTTGAATTCTAACCTTTCCCCAGATTACAGAAGAAAATGTCAAAATGAGATTATACTACAAAGCCTGAATTTATCCCAGAACTAGGTAGCACTAAAATCATACTGCAGAAGTACTGTTTGTGAAAACTGCATCATTCTTTTTGTATGTATTGGTTGTTTTCTCACCATCCCCCAATTGCTTTCCCTATGGTTTTGAGAAAAACTTGAAAAGTCTTAAATAGTCTTGAAAAGAGCCCCAGGTCCACCATATAATTCTTCCCACATCAAAGAGCAAGAACCCAGCTGTCAATAGAATTTTTCACTAACAGAATTACCAAAAGTTTCAGCTATTGGAGAAATTAAAATGGTAACCATTTGATGACCATTATGTACCAGAACTTAAACTAAGAATTTTATTTCTTTTGTTCACCCACCCGAGCATTCACTTAGTAAAACAATAACCTACATGTTAGTTGCTACTGTCACAAAGCAGGATATCCATACTCCCTGACATAACAGAGTCAATAATTTGGTGGAAGACCAACCCTAGGGGCACCTGCCTCGACTTCCTCCACCAGCACCTGCCAAACTACCCACCGATCTTCTCAACAGGTCTGTGGATTAGCATTAGCATCCAGACCTGCTGGAGGTGTGGGCTCCACTGGTAGGGGGTTTGGCCTCCTCAAACATGGGTGTGGCCATCTGAGTGACCACAGTTATATTTCCCATTCCCAGCACTCTCAACTCAAATCCCAACCTTTATTACCTAATTCTGTGGAAAATGTCCTGGCCGCCTCAAACAAGACGACAATAATCCACTGCCTACTCCAATTCACCAAAAGACCAGTGTAAACAATCAACTGTACAAATCCCAATATAAAAGAACACCCCCTCCAATGCTTCACTAGATTCCTATCATAAGTCACAGAATAATGGTTGAAAGGAAGGACGTACTCTTGAAGGGGACAAGGTTGACCACGATCAACCAAACTTATTCAGAATACTTTCCTGCAAAAAGAGGGAACAGTGCTAGTGAACTTGAAAGGTTTACCTCTATACAACCACAACAGCATGAAGAAACAGCGCAAATCTCCACTATGAGGAGAAGACAAAGAAAAGAGTCCCGGATCTTCAACAGGGGTTACCCACAAATATGATTTCTCTGGCAAAGAATTCTGAGATGAAATGTTCAAGGAACTCAAAGAGTCAATGGAGCACACATCCAGAAAATTAAAGGAAGAAATGAAAGAAAGAGTCGAACTGATAGCCAAGAAAATACAGGAAGAAATGAGAGCAGAAGAAAGCTACAAAAAGAAATGTCACAGCTCAGCCCTGAGCACCCCGGGCTTCCCTCCCCTCTGAACTGCCGGCTGACTGGCCAGCACGCTGACCCCAAGAGCCGCAGCCATTTTGTCTTCCTATCTAGGTGTGTGACGCTCCCTCGACCCGCCCTTCCAGACCCAGCCTGCTCCTCGGGCCTGAGCACCCCAGGCTTCCCTCCGCTCCAGACTGCCGGCCGAGTGGCTGGCACACAACCCCCAATCCCCTGACCCTCTGTCGGGTTGTGGGAAAAGGCGTGGCCTAACAGTCAGTGGATGTGGCCTAGGCAAAGTGGGTGTGGTCTCTTTTTTCCGGCCGGCCAACGTTGAGGTGGTGGCAGATGGTCTCCTCAACATCCTGTCCAAGACTAACAACCTAGATATTCGTAAACAGTAGGACAATAAAACACAAGACTTCACATAAGGATTGAAGGAACATCTCAGAGGGAGGCCAGGTTCCAAAAGAGAGAAATAAAAAGGCAACCGCCATTGACTGAGCCTATCCACAATCCTTTTTCGCAACAAGAGGGAACAGGGATACTAATCTTCAAGGTCCCTATTCCATACCACCACAACAACATGAAGAAACCACAAATCCCCACCGCAAGCAGAGGACGATGAAAGGAGTCCAGAAACCTCAATTGGTGTTTCCTACAAACTTGACCTCTCTGATAAAGAATTCAGAGTTGAAATCCTCAAGATGTTCAATGAACTCAATGCAAAGATTGACAACTTAAAGAAGGACCTGGCAGAAACAATACAACAGACAGCCGACAAAATACGGGAAGAAATGAGAGCAGAAATAAAAATCCTTCAAAAAGAAATGAAGGATTCGGTAGATGAAATCAAAAACTCTTTGGCTGCCCTCAACAATAGAATGACTGCAGCAGACACAGAATCAGTATGCTTGAAGATGAGCTGCAAGAAGCCTACAGGCAACAACAAACCATGGCAAGAGACCTCAAAATAGCTCTAGGGTGAATCAGAATCCTAGGGGATGATTTCAAGAGGAACAACATTAGAATCATTGGAGTACCAGAAGGACAGGGAACCAACCCCAACGAAAAAGCCATAGTCAAACAAATCATTGCTGAAAACTTCCCAGAGCTGGACAATGTGGGCATCCAGATTCAAGGCGCCTGAAGGGTGCCAGCTAAAAGAGATCCTAACAGAAAAACCCCAAGACATATTATAGTTACAATGATGGACGTCATCCAGAGAGACACAATACTGCAAGCAGCAAGGTCAAAGAAGGAAATCGCATACAAAGGAGCACCCCTTATATTCACAGGAGATCTATCAGAGGAAACCCTCAAAGCCCGAAGGAAATGGTGGGATATAGTGAAAAAACTCAATGAAATCAACGCTTCACCAAGAATACTTTATCTAGCAAAACTCTCATTCAAATGCTAAGGAATCATACACTACTTTAGGGATAAACAACAGCTCAGTAACTTCATAGACTTAAAACCAAACCTAAAAGAAGCACTAAAGGGGCTATTGTAATACAAGAACAACCCCTAGAAGCACAACAAACCCCTACACAAAAGTGGCGCAAAATCCCATAACAATAATCTTCCTTAATGTCAGTGGTCTAAATTCACCAATTAAGAGACACAGAGTGGCAAAATGGATTCAGAGACTCAACCCAACGTTCTGCTGCCTGCAAGAAACACATCTGAATAGCCAGAACAAACACAGGCTCAAAGTCAAAGGATGGAAAACCATCCTGCAAGCAAACAACTCCCTCAAGAAAGCTGGGGTGGCTTTACTAGTATCGGACAACATAGACTTCAGGTTGAAAAAGATTAGAAGGGATAGTGAAGGCCATTTTTATTAATCATGTGATATGTACATCAGGAAGAAATTACATTCCTAAACGTCTACGCACTCAGTGAGGGACCATCTAAATACCTACAACAGCTGCTAAGAGACTTTAAGAAGGACATTGTGAGCAACACAATAGTAGTTGGAGACTTCAACACTGCCCTATCACCTCTGGACAGATCAAAAAGATTAAAACTCACCAAGGAAATACTGGCATTGAAGGAAGAAATAGAAGAGAGAGGGCTAATAGATCTATACAGGGCTCTATATCCCCCCAAAAAGGAATACACATTCTTTTCCAGTGCACATGGAGCATTTTCCAGAATAGACCATGCGCTGGGCCACACAGCATACCTCCAAAGAATCAACAAGATAGACATTGTACCAGCTATCTTTTCAGACCATGATGCATTGAAGATAAAAGTTAATCATGGACAGATGCAGAAAACCAAATCAAACACCTGGAAATTAAATAGCTCGATGTTGAACAATGAGTGGGTCAGGAAGGAAATCAAGGAAGAAATCAAAAGGTACCTGGAAACAAATGAGAATGAATGCACGAGCTACCAGGACCTGTGGGACGCAGCTAAAGCTGTATTAAGGGGAAAAATTATAGCTCTACAAGCATATCTCAGGAAGGAAGAAAGGGCCCACATAAATTACTTGACTTCACAGCTCAAGACCTTAGAAAAGGACCAACAAAAGGAGCCCAAACCAGGCAGAAGGAAAGAGATAATAAAACGTAGAGCAGAAATTAATGACATGGAAACCCAAAAGACAATCCAAAAGAACAATGAAACCAAGAGCTGGTTCTTCGAGAAAATAAACAAGATCGATAAACCACTAGCAAGACTCACAAAGAAAGAGAGAGAGAGAACCCTTATAAGCCGAATCAGAAATGAAAACGGGAACATCACAACAGAAACCAATGAAATTCAAAAGATCATCAGAGACTACATCGAAAAACTGTATTCCACGAAATAAGAAAACCTAGAAGAAATGGATAAATTCCTTGACTCCTACAATCTCCCAAGGCTGAACCAAGAAGACCTGGAGTACCTGAATAATACAATTAACAACAAGGAAATTGAAATGGTAATCAAAAGTCTTCCCAAAAACAAAAGCCCAGGTCCAGACGGATTCACTAGCGAGTTCTTGCAAACATATAAAGAGGACCTAGTGCCAGTCCTTCTCAAGCTTTTCAGGAAACTGAAGAAACAGAAACCCTCCCAAACAATTTCTATGAGGCTCTTATCTCCCTAATACCAAAAGCAAACAAAGACACTACAAAAAAAGAAAACTACAGACCAATATCCCTGATGAAAACAGATGCGAGGATTCTCAAAAAAATATTAGCAAATAGAATTCAACAACTCATCAAAAAGATCATACACCACAACCAAGTGGGATTAATCGAGGGGATGCAAGGATGGTTTAACATCCGGAAATCAATCAACATAATCCATCATATCAACAGAAGAAAAGATAAAATCATATAATCATATAGATAGATACAGAGAAAGCATTTGACAAGATCCAGCACCCATTTATGATGAAAACTCACCAAAATGGGTATAGAAGGGACCTTTCTCAATATAGTCAAAGCCATTTATCACAAGCCTACGGCAAGCATCATCCTCAATGGGGAAAAACTAAGAGCCTTCCCTCTGAGAACAGGGACAAGACAAGGATGCCCACTCTCTCCACTTCTGTTCAATATAGTACTGGAAGTATTTGCAGTAGCGATTAGGCAAGAAAAAGATATTAAGGGCATTCAGGTAGGAAAGGAAGAAATCAAGCTCTCACTATTCGCAGATGATATGATACTATACCTAGAGAACCCTAAAACCTCTACCAAGAAACTCCTAGAAACAATAGACTCATAGAGTAAAGTTGCAGGCTATAGAATCAATACCCAAAACTCTATGGCTTTCCTATATGCAAATAATGAGAGAGAAGAAAGTGACATGAGAAAAGCAATCCCATTCACAATTGCGCCTCAAAAAATCGAGTACCTCGAAATCAGCTTAACAAAGCAGGTAAAGGACTTGTATAATGAAAACTACAAAACGCTACTTTAGGAAATAAAAGAGGACACGAGGAAACGGAAAGACATCCCCTGCTCATGGATTGGAAGAATTAATATTTTCAAGATGGCAATACTCCCCAAAGCATTGTACAAATTCAATGCAATCCCTATCGGGATACCCTTGACATTCTTTCAAGAAATGGAACAAGCGCTCCTGAAATTCATATGGAACAATAAGCCCCCACGAATAGCTAAAGCAATTCTTGGGAAAAAGAAAATGGGAGGAATCAACCTCCCCAACTTCCAACTCTACTACAAAGCGGTAGTCATTAAAACAGCATGGTACTGGAACAAAGGCAGACCTGCAGACGAATGGAACAGGGTTGAATACTCTGATACACACCCCCAAATGTATGATCATCTAATCTTTGTAAGGGAGCAAGAAATGTGACGTGGAGCAAGGAAAGCATGTTTAACAAATTGTGCTGGGAAAACTGGACAGCTACATGCAAAAAAATGGGCTTAGACCTCCAAATATCACCCTGTACAAAAGTCAGATCAAAATGGATTAAAGACCTCAACATCAGACTAGAATCCCTAAGGTACATTGAAGACAAGGTTGGCAAAACCCTCCACGATATTGAAGCCAAAGGTACCTTTAAAGCTGACACGCCACTGGCCAAGCAAGTGAAAACAGAGATAAATTAATGGGACTATCTCAAACTAAGAAGCTTCTGCACCTCAAAAGAAACAGTGACCAAAATACAAAGACAATCTACAGAATGGGAAAGGATATTTACGCAGTACCCATCCGATAAAGGGTTGATAACAAGGATATACAATGCACTGGTTGAATTCCACAAGAAGAAAACTGCCAACCCGATCAAAAAATGGGGTGATGAAATGAACAGAAACTTTCCCAAAGAAGAAATCCGAATGACTGAGAGGCACATGAGAAAAGGATCAACATCACTAATCATCAGGGAGATGCGGATCAAAACAACAATGAGATATCATCTCACACCACAGAGACTGGCCCACATCCCAAAAAACAATAACAACCGGTGTTGGCGTGGATGTGGGGAGAAAGGGACTCTCCTTCATTGCTGGTGGGAATGCCGACTGTTTCAGCCCTTTTGGAAAACAATATAGACAATTCTCAAAAAGGTAGAAATTGAGCTTCCATTTGACCCTGCAATACCACTCCGGAAATATATCCCGGAAAGGCAAAAAGGTATAGTAGAGATGACATCTGCATTTCTATGTTCATTGCCGCACTGTTTACAATAGCCATTATATGGAAAAAACCAGAGTGCTCAAACACAGATGACTGGTTAAAGAAACTCTGGTATATCTATACAATGGAATACTGTGTAGCTGTCAAAAAACATAAAGTCATGAAATTTGCATATAAGTGGATCAACGTGGAAAGTATCATGCTGAGTTAAATGAGTCAGAAAGAAAGAGACAGACAGAGAAAGATTGCACTCATATGTGGAATATAAAGTAGCTGAGAGGTACAAGCTTACAATGATGCAATTTCTGACAGATATTTTTCTGGACTTAGTTACTAAAATACTAAAATACAGAAATCCAAACCCGTGCGATTGCTAGTGTGGCCTCTCAACATCATATCTCTTCATTCTCAGCACTGGAAAACAAATTATCAAATGCTTTCTTTTCAGCAGGTCGACTTTAGGGGGGAGAAACTCCAAATCAATAATAGTGAGTTTTTTGTTGAAATATTGAATGTAATCAAAGTAAAGTGAAAGTAAAGTAAAATTTACCAGTTACACAGGCATGGTGGGGGTTTTGGGGTGCGTGGGAGGGGGGAGGTATACTGTGATTCTTGGTGGTGGTATGTGTGCACTGGTGAAGGGATGGGTGTTCGAGCATTGTTTAACTGAGACTTAAACCTGAAAGCTTTGTAACTTTCCACATGTTGATTCAATAAAAGAATAAATTTAAAAAAAGAAATGTCACAAATAAAGGATTCAGTAGATGAAATAAAAATCTCAGTGGGTGCCCTGAACAGTAGAATGTTTACAGCTGAAGACAGAATCAGTGAACTTGAAGATGAGCAGCAGAAATCATATAGCCAACAACGAACAATGGGAAAATACCTCAAAATAGCCCCAAGGAGAATCAGAGACCTAGGGGATGAATCCAAGAGGAACAACATTAGAATCATCATAGTACCAGAAGGACAGGGAGGCAATGAAAATGAAAAAGCCACAGTTACAAAAATCATTGCTGAAAAGTTCTCAGAGTTAGAGAATACCAGCATTCATATCCAAGGAGCGAGAAGGGTGCCAGCAAAAAGAGACCCTAATAAAAACATTCCAAGGCATATCATAGTCAGAATGATGAATGCTGTGGATAGAGACACAATACTGGAATTAGTAAAGTCAAAGAAGGAAATCATATACGAAATACAAAAGAGCACCTCTCAGATTCACAGGAGACCTATCTATCAGAAGAAACCCGCCAAGAATGAAGACAATGATGGTATATAATGAAAAAAAAAACTCAATGAAATGAACACCTCATCAAGAATAGTTTATCTGGCTAAACTCACTCAAACTCAAAGGAATGATACACAATTTTATGGATAAACAGCAGCTCAGAAACCTCTTAAACTCAATACCAAACTTAAAAGAAGGCCTAAAAGGACTCCTGTAAGACAAGAAGGAAAACACCCATAAGTACAACAAACCCTTACAGAAATATGGAAAAAAACCATGACAGTAATCTCTCTGAATGTTAATGGTCTAAATGCACCAATCAAGAGACACAGAGTGGCAAAATGACTTCAGTAAAAGAAAACAGAATTCTGATGCCTACAAGAAACACACCTGAATAGTCAGAGTAAACACAGAGACAAAGCCAAAGGATGGAAAACAATCCTGCAAACAAACAACTCCCTCAAAAAAAGCTGGGGTGGCCATACTAGTATTTCACAACATAGATTTCAGGTTGAAAATGATTAGAAGGGACAGTGAAGCCATTTCCTATTTATCAAGGATATGTACAACAGGAAGAAATCACACTATTAAATTTATACACGCCTAATGAGGGACCAGCTAAATACTTAAAACAACTGCTAACAGATCTTAAGGAGGGCATTGCTAGCAATAAAATAGTAGTCAGAGACTTGAACACCGCCTTGTGACCTCTGGATAGATTAACAAGAACAAACTCAGCAAGGAAACACTGGCTCTGAAGTAAAAAATAGAAGAGAGAGGGTTAATAGACCTATACAGGGATTTGCACCCCAAAAAGAAAGAATACACATTCTTTTCCAGTGTATAGGGAACACAGAACATTTTTCAAAATAGACCACGTGCTGGGTCACAAAACATACCTCAATAGAATCAAGAAGATAGAAATTGTATCAACTATCTTTTCAGACCACGATGTACTGAAGATAGAAGCTAACCACACACAGACCCAAAGAACCAAATCAAACAGCTGGAAATTAAATAAATCAATGTTGAACAATGAGTGGGTCAGAAAGGAAGTCGAGGAAGAAATCAAAATATACCTGGAAACAAATGAGAACATGAGCTACTAAAACCTAAGGGATATAGCTAAAGCTGTGTTAAGAGGAAAATTTATAGCTTTACAAGCATTCCTCAGAAAGGAAGAAGGGCCTACATAGATAACTTAACTTCACAGCTCAAGATCTTATAAAAAGATCAACAAAAGAAACCCAAACCTGGCCAAAGGAAAGAAATAAAAGTTAGAGCAGAAATTAATGACATGGAAACCCAAAAGACAATCTGAAGGTCAATGAAACCAAGAGCTGATTCTTTGAGAAAATAAACCAGATTGATAAAACAGTATCAAGACTCACAAAGAAAGAGAAAGAACCCTAATAAACCAAGTCAGAAATGAAAAAGGGGACGTCACAACGGAAAATAATGAAATTGAAAAGATCATCAATGACTACTTTTAGAGCCTGTATGCCATGAAACAAGAGAACCTAGAAGAAATGGATAGATTCCTGGATTCCTATAATCTCCCAAAGTTGAACCAAGAAGACCTGGAATACCTAAATAGACCTATTAATATCAAAGAAATTGAAACTGTAATCAAAAGTCTTCCCCAAAACAAAATCCCAGATCCCCATGGATTCACTATCAAATTCTTCCAAACATTTAAAGAGGATCTATTGCCAGTTTTCCTCAAGCTTTTCCAGGAAATCAAAGACACAGAAACTCTCCCAAACAGCTTCTCTGAGGCTCATATCTCCCTAATACAAAAAGCAAACAAAGACACCACACACAAAAAAGAAAACTACAGGCCAATATCCCTCATGAACAAGGATTCAAAGATCCTCAACAAAATTTAGCAAATAGAATCGAACAACTCATCAAAAATATCATATGCCAAGACCGAGTGGGATTCATCCCGGGGATGAAAGGATGGTTTAACATTCAGAAATTAATCAACACAATCTATCATATCAACAAAAGAAAAGAAAAAATCATTTGATAATATCAATAGACACAAGAAAGCATTTCACAAGATCCAGCATCTGTTTATGATGAAAAAACTCTCGCCAAAATGGGTTTTGAAGGAACTTTCATAAACATAGTCAAAGCCATCTACCAAAAACACATAGCAAGCATTAACCTCAATGGGGAAAAACTAAGAGTATTCCCTCTAAGATCAGAAACAAAACAAGGACGCCCACTGTCACCACTTCTGTTCAATATAGTACTGGAAGTACTTGCAATAGGAATTAGGCAAGAAAAAGTTGTTAAAAGAATACATATAGGAAAGGAAGAAATTAAGCTTTCACTATTTGCAGATGATATGACACTATATTTAGAGAAACCTAAAGCCTCTTCCAAGAAGCTCCTACAAACAATAGACTTGTAGAGTAAAGTTACAGGCTATAAAATCAATATTCGAAAGTTTATGGCTTTCCTATATGCAAATAATGAGAGAACAGAAAGTGATTTGAAAAAAGCAATCCCGTTCACAATCATGCCTCAAAAAATCAAGTACATTAGGATCAGCCTAATTAAGGAGATAAGGGACCTCTACAAAGAAAACTACAAAACGCTACTCCACGAAATAAAAGAGAACACGAGGAAATGGAAATGTATTCCCTGCTCATGGATATGTAGAATTAACATTGACGAAATGGCAATACTCCCCATAGCATTATACAGAATCAATGCGATTCCGATAAGGATACCCATGAAATTCTTCAAATAAATGGATCAAGCATTCCTGAAATTCATATGGAATAACAAACGTGGTAATGCCTACTGGTTCAGCCTTTTTGGAAAACAGTATAGACGCTACTCGAAAAATTAGAAATTGATCTCCCATTTGACCCAGCAATATGACTCCTGGGAATATATCCCAGAGAGACAAAAAAGTATATTCAAAATGATATCTGCACTCAAATGTTCATTGAAACACTGTTTACAATAGCCAGAATCTGGAATAAACCCAAGTGCCCAAGAACAGATGACTGGTTAAAGAAACTTTGGTAAATCTACACAATGGAATACTATGCATCTGTTAAAAAAAGATGGAGCCATGGGGCTGGAGCAATAACACAGTGGGTAGGGCGTTTGCCTTGCAAGCGGCCGAACAGAGTTCGATTCCCAGCATCCCATATGGTCCCCTGAGCACCGCAAGGAGTAATTCCTGAGTGTAGAGCCAGGAGTAACCCCTGTGCATAGCCAGGTGTGACCCAAAAAGCAAAAAAAAAAAAAAAAAGATGGATTCATGCACGCTGAAGATAGAAGCTAACCACACACAGACATGGAGAACCAAATGAAACACCTGGAAATTAAACAAATCAATGTTGAACAATGAATGGTCAGGAAAAAAATCAAGGAAGAAATCAAAAGATACTTAGAAACAAATGAGAACGAAGACACAAGCTACCAAAACATATGGAACGCAGCTAATGCCGTGTTAAGGTGAAAATTTATAGCTCTCCAAGCATTCCTAAGGAAGGAAGATAGGTACCACATAGATAGTTGACTTCCCGGCTCAAGACCTTAGAAAGGGACCAAAAAAAGGAACCCAAACCAGACCGAAGGAAAGAAATAATAAAAATTAGGGCAGAAATTAATGGCATGGAAACAAAAAAAATCCGAAAGATCAATGAAACAAAGAGGAGCTGGCTCTTCGAGAAAATAAACAAGATTGATAAACCGCTAGCAAGACTCACAAAGAGAGAGAGAGAGAACCCTAATAAACCAAATCAGAAATAAAAAGGGAGACATCATAACAGAAACCAATGAGATTCAAAAGATCATAAGAGACTACTTTGAAAGTCTGTACACCACAAAACAAGAGAACCTAAAAGAAATGGATGAATTCCTTGATTCCTACAATCTCCCAAGACTGAACCAAGAAGACCTGGAATACTTGAATAGACCCATTTATATCAAGGAAATTGAAGCTGTAATCAAAAGTCTCCCCAAAAACAAAAACCCAGGTCCAGATTGATTCACTGGTGAATTCTTCCAAACATTTAGAGGCCCTGCTGCCAGTTTTCCTCAAGATTTTCCAGGAAATTGAAAAAATAGAAACTCTCCCAAACAGTTTCTATGAGGCACACATCTCCCTAATACCAAAAGCAAACAAAGACACCACTAACAAAGAAAATTACAGACCAATATCCCTGATGAACACTGATGCGAAGATCCTCAACAAGATATTAGCAAATAGAATCCAACGACTCATTAAAAAGATCATACACCATGAACAAGTGGGATTCATTCCGGGGATGCAAGAACCGTTTAACATTCGGAAATCAATCAGCATAATCCATCATATCAACAAAAATAAAGATAAACACCATATGATCATATCAATAGATGCAGAGAAAGCATTTCACAAGATCCAGCATCCGTTCATGATGAAAACTCTCACCAAAATGAGGTTTGGAAGAACTTTCTTCAAGATAGTCAAAGCCATCTACCAAAAACCCACAGCAAACATTATCCTCAACAGGGAAAAACTAAGGGTCTTTCCTCTGAGATCAGGGACAAGACAAGAATGTCCACTCTCACCACTTCTATTCAAGATAGTACTAGAAGTACTTGCAATAGCTATTAGGCAAGTAAAAGACATTAAGGGCATCCAGATAGGAAAGGAAGAAATCAAACTCTCAGTATTCGCAGATATGATACTATATCTAGAGTAGCCTAAAACCTCTACAAAGAAACTCTTAGAAACAATAGGCTTGTACAGTAAACTCGCAGGCTATAAAATCAATACCTAAAAATCTATGGCCTTCCTATGTGCAAACAATGAATCAGAGGAAAGGGACATGAAAAAATCAATCCCATTCACAATCGTGCCCCAGAAAATCAAGTACCTCAGAATCAGCTTAACTAAGGAAATAAAGGACCTCTTCAAAGAAAATTATAAAACGCTACTCCATGAAATGAAAGAGGACATGAAGAAATGGAAACATATACCCTGCACATGGGTAGGGAGAATCAACATTGTCAAAATGGCAATACTCCCCAAAGCACTATACAGATTCAATGCGATCCCTATAAAGATACCCATGAAATTCTTCCAAGAAATGGATCAAGCTATCCTGCAATTCATATGGAACAACATAAGCCCACGGATAGCTAAAACAATTCTCGGGAAAAAGTTGATGGGAGGCATCACCCTCCCTAACTTTAAACTTTACTACAAAGTGATAACAATTCAAAGAGCATGGTAATTGAATAAAGGCAGAGCCTCAGACAGTGGAACAGGGTGGAATATCCCTACACACAACCCCAAATGCATGATCATCTAATCTTTGATAAGGGAACAAGAAATGTGAAGTGGAGCAAGGAAAGCCTCTTTAACAAATGGTGCTGGCACAACTGGACAACCACATGCAAAACAATGGGCTTAGATCTCGACCTGACACCATGCACAAAATTCAGATCAAAATGAATTAAAGACCTCAACATCATACCACAATCCATAAGGTACATTGAAGACGGCAAAACCCTCCACAATATTGAAGCTAACAGTATCTTCAAAGATGACACGCAACTGATCAACCAAATGGAAACAGAGATAAACAAATGGGACTATATTAAACTAAGAAGCTACTGCACCTCAAAAGATACAGTGACCAGAATACAGAGACAATCTACAGAATTGAAAAAGATATTCACCCAATACCCATCCAATAAGGGGTTGATATCAAGAGTATATAAAGCACTGGTTGAACTCTACAAGAAGAAAACATCCAACCCAATCAGAAAATGGGGCAAAGAAATGAACAGAAACTTTTCCAAAGAAGAGATACGAATGGCCAAAAGACACATGAAAAAGTGCTCTACCTCACTAATAATCAGGGATATGCAGATCAAAACAACTATGAGATACCACCTCACACCACAGAGAATGGAACACATCGAAAAGAACAAAAGCAACCACTGTTGGAGGGGATGTGGGGAGAAAAGGACCCTTCTACACTGCTGGTGGAAATGCCGACTGGTTAAGCCCTTCTGGAAAACAATATGGACGATTCTCAAAAAGTTAGAAATTTAGCTCCCATTCGACCCAGCAATACCACTTCTGGGAATATATCCCAGAGAAGCAAAAAAGTATAGTTTAAATGACATTTGTACTTGTATGTTCATCACAGCACTGTTTACAATAGCCAGAACCTAGAAAAAAAACAGTGCCCAAGAACAGATGACTGGTTAAAGAAACTTTGGTACATCTACATAATGGAATACTATGCAGCTGTTAGAAAAGATGAAGTCATGAATTTTGCATACAATTGGATCAACATGGAAAGTATCATGCTAAGTGAAATGAGTCAGAAAGAGAGAGAGAGACATAGAAAGATTGCGCTCATCTGTGGAATATAAAATAACAGAGTAGGAGACTAACACCCAAGAATAGTAGAAATAAGTACCAGGAGGGTTGCTCCATGGCTTAGAAGCTGGCCTCACATACTGGGGGATAATGCAGTTCAGATAGAGAAGGGAACATAAAGTAAGCTCTGGTTGGGGGACCTGCTCAGGAGTGCTGAAAGTAGACTATAGATTGAACAGGATGGCCACTCAATACCTCTATTGCCCTATTGTGGACCACAACACCCAAAAGGAGAGAGAGGGAGAGAGAGAGAGAGAGAGAGAGAGAGAGAGAGAACAAAAGTGTATGCCCTGCCACAGAAGCTGGAGGGGGGCGGGGGGATGGGATTGGGAGGTGGGAAGGATACTGAGTTCACTGGTGGTGGAGAATGGACACTGGTAGAGGAAGGGGTGCTCGAACATAGTATGAGGGAACACAAATATGAAAATGTGTAAATCTGTTACTGTACCGTCTTGGTGACTCACTAATTAATAAAAAAAATTTGAAAGAAAAAAACGATAGAGTCATGACCTTTGCATACAAGTGGAACATGCTAAGTGAAATGTGTCAAAAAGGCAGGCAGACATAGAAAGGTTGCACTCATCTGTGGAATATAAAGTAACAGAATGGGAGACTAGCACCCAAGAATGGTAGAGATAAGTACCAGGATGTGGGCTCCATGGCCTGGAAGCTGATCTCACATGCTGGAGGAAAAGGCAGCTCAGATAGAGATTGGAACACCAGGTAAGGTGTGGTTCGAGGACCCGCTGGGGATGGGAGATGCACGCTGAAAGTAGACTATAGACCAAACTGATGGCCACTTAATACCTTTATTGCAAACCACAACACCCAAAGGAGAGAGAGAACAAAAAGGAATGTCCTGCCACAGAGGTGTGGTGTGGTAGGGGAATGGGATGGGGTGGGGTGGGAGGGATACTGGGATCATCGGTGGTAGAGAACGGGCACTGGTAGAGGGATAGGTACTTGAGCATTGTATGACTGAAACACAAGCACGAAAAGTTGCAAGTCTGTAAGTGTACCTCATGGTGACTCACTAATAAAAATTTTTAAAAAATTGCTGCAGGAGATAAATATTGGAAATATTTTGGTAAAACTGCTCTAAATATATAGGATCAGAACATGATATTTTCTTGGGTCTTCTTTCTATAGCTCCCTCTTAGAGAATTTAGGTCACTCTGATGGTGGAATTAGTATTGGAACATTGTATTTCAAAAATTCTGTGATGGAAAATTTTGTAAATCAAGATGTATTAATTAAAATTACTTATCAATTTTGTAAAGGTAGAAAGAAAAGGACTAGAAGAAAGTTACGATATAAATCAGGATATCTAAAAAAATGTAGCATTGTAGCACTGTTGTCCCATTGTTCATTGATTCGGTTGAGTGGGCACCAGTAACGATACATTGTGAGACTTGTTACTGTTTTTGGCATATCGAATATGCCATGGGTAGCTTGCCAGGCTGTGCTGTGCAGGCAGGATACTCTCAGAAGCTTGCCGGGCTCTCAGAGATGAAGGAATCGAACCCAGGTCGGCCATGTGCAAGGCAAAGCCCTACCCGCTGTGCTATTGCTCCAGCCCCCATAAGAAATCTTTAGTCATGGAGTGAATGTAATATGTAGGTCACCTGCCTTGCATGCAGCCAAACTGGGTTTGTCCCCAGGAATAAAATGGTCTCATGAGCCAGATGAGATTCTTGAGTGTGAGTGTAGAGCTAGGAGTAAGACCTGAGCGTAGCTGGAAAGCTGGCTGTGGCCAACAAAACAAATATATACAATATTTATGCATATTATTTATATATATAATTGCTTAGCATTATGGTATGGTAAACTAAATTCATTTAATTTAGTGATGATAATGAGGATGATCAAGATGTACCCATGTACATGATTATGAGAACATATCTACTTTATGTGAGGTTATATTAAAATACATTGATCCTAAACTCAGTATAAGATTCCATGCTAGACATATTACTTTGTTCAATAGAGAAAACCATAAAGAGGCTACAACTATCTCTATGTCTTACAAGAGGGAAAGGGAGCGGCACTCAAGGGGAACACCCAAGACTATGACTCTAATCATCCCATTACTCTCTAAAGTCTGTAATCATACATTCACTGTATTTTATGCACACTTATTTATTTATTTTCTCTCCCATGAAGACTCGTTAAGAAATACAATATGGAATCAAAACTTTGATATATTCTTCCCCTTTCTAAACTCAATAGATCCATTAAAAACAATTTCTACCAAAAATTCTGCCAGTAGCAATTATATTGTATATATTAATATAATATATATAAATTTAGAGAAACTGGAACTCATAAATTTCTTGTTTAAATTTGAAATAACTTATAAACATTAAAAATTTAAATTTTATGATCCAGTGATTCCATGGTAGAGCATAATCATTCATTTTCAACATAAATAAAAAGAAATATAGATGAGACTGAGAATAATTTCCTAGAATCCAGCCAATCCTTCTGTTCCTACGATTTCCAAAGCTTAGTGGAGCATACCAACCACTGGTGACAGTACTCAACGTTGAATGTAGATGTTTTTTTGTTTCTACCTAATTTAACAAGAGCAATGTGTGCCACTTCTGAATTATAGCCTTAGGAGGGAAAAAATGTGATGTTCCCTGTATACTGCTGACTAAAGTACACTCCAGGCAGATGTTATGCTGAACCAATTTCAGAAACATGGATAAGAGTAATGGAAAATTAATATAAATGGATCCTGTGCTTCGCACCATCATACTACTAGTATTGCCTTGGAATAGCCACTAAGACCTTTTATGAAAAGAAAAAAAACACTTCTCTAGTGTTTGTGTCATTGTATTTGTTGCATTTGGAAACAATATTATTTTTATTACCTCCTAATCTATATTTTAATTAGTAGAATTAGAAGGTAATTTTAAGTAAATATTACTTACATTGGATCCTTAATACTAAACTAAGTATCCTCTAAGAAGTCACCTTGAATAACATATTTCCATTTACCACAGACTAGCTTTCTTATATATATCTGTGTGGAGAATTTATAGTCAGTAATGGACCTATATAGTGATTCCTTCAGCCTGTGTTTCTTCAGAGAAAGAACTCAGAAATAAATCTAATATCAGCCCTTGATGTATTTTCTCTGACTTGCCAGAGAGATTATTGATCTTTAGTTTGGCCTTATTTTCAAGGTTTCATTATCTCACTAGTTCACCTTTCTAGTTTTCTTATTTGTTCCAAAAGTTTGATGCAGTAAGCTGCTTTTGGTTCTTAGTGTGTTGTACCTATACCATACTCTTTAGGTCAGTGTTTACTTCCTGACATGAATGCGTTCAAAAGATTTAGTCATTTCAATTATTTTATACTTTTAACATCTCAAGGTAAACTCACTATTTTTATTATGTACTGTTGTAAACAAAAATTCTTAAGCATAAAATATTCATATCTCCACTTTATGAATAATTTGTGTGATATATGTGAAGTGCAGAATGGAAGAGAAGACTCAAAAAACTAGACCCCCATACCAGGAATAACATCTGAGCAGCACTGCTCTGCTGACCATAGCCCTGAAAAAGATATGGATATGGAGATGGATATCCTCTAGGTTGTGTTCCTTATTTAATTTTTTTTAAAATTATGGTGGGACTAAACAATTCTCAAGAAGTACTAGTTCATCTCCGGGATTCTAGATTGTAAGCATTGGTAATGTTTTGTTCTGCTGTTTAATACATATTTTGTTTCATGAATATATATGTATATATATCACAGTGAAAAGAATATATCCAAGACTTTATAAAAAATGCTGTAAAGGAGCAGCGTGCCCAGAACATTAACCCCAGGAACTGCAAGACCTCACCCTTAGCCAAGGTGCCCCCCCACCCCGAGCACCAGGCCAGGGGCGACACCCAGCAAGATTTAGTATCGCATTAGAAGTGAGACTTTATTCCTGCTCAGGCACTGACACAGCCAACTGTCCCACAGGTACAGCAGCGGTGGTGGCTGTGGCCTCTGGGGCAGGGGCTGCTAATGGGCAGTTATTTTTCCCTTTCCCAGCACTTTGAACTCACATCTCAATCTCTGTGACCTAACTCTGAGGAGGACAGCCTGGCTATCACAAGCACATTATGCCAATAGTCCACTAGCATACCAAAATAAATGTGAACACAAGAAACGAAACAAGCCTAAAAGAACACATCCTCCGAAGCTGCACTAGAGGCCTCACATAAATCACAAAGGAGCACCAAAGAGGAAGTTAGTATTCTAGAAGAGGAAAAAGGTGACTACCATCGACCAAGCTCATCCAAAAAACTTTCTCGCAGTGAGAGGGGATACTGATAGTGTACTGGAGGGTGCCACCTCCATACTACCAAAACAACATGAAGAAGCAGTGCAAATCCACAACACCAGGAGTGGATGAAGAAAAGAGTCCAAAAGTCTCAATAGGGAATACCAACAAATACAATCTCTTTTTGATAAAGAATTCAGAGATGAAATGTTGAGGATGTTTAATGAACTCAAAGAAATGGTGAAACAGGCATCTAGCAAATTAAAGGAGGACATGAAACAGCCACCAAACTGCACTGTAGCACTGTCATCCCATTGTTCATCGATTTGCTCAAGCGGGCATCAGTAATGTCTCCATTATAAGACTGTTGTTGCCATTTTTGGCATATTCAATACACCAAGGGTAGTTTGCCAGGCTCTGCCGTGCAGTTGGGATACTTTTTGTAGCTTGCCACGCTCTCCGAGAAGAACAGAAGAATTGAAGCCGGGTTGGCAGCATGCAAGACAAAGCCCTACCTGCTATGCTATCATTCCAGTCCAACCAACAAAATACAGGAAGAAATGAGAGCAGAAATAAGAAAGCTACAAACAGAAGTGTCACTAATAAAAGATTCAGTAGATGAAATTAGAAACTCAGTGGATGCCCTCAGCAGTAGAATGACAAGAGCTGAGGACAGAATCAATGAGCTTGAAGATGAGCTGCAGAAAGCATACAGGGAACAACATACAATGGAAAAAAAAACTCAAAATAGCTCTAGGATGAATCAGAGACATTGGGGGTGAACTCAAGAGAAAGAACATAAGAATAATCAGATTACCAGATTCACAGAGAGGCAACCCCAATGAAGTAGCAAGAGTTAAAGATATCATTGCTGAGAAGTTCCCAGAGCTGAAAAATGCAGGCATCCAGATCCAAGGAACCCAAGTGGTGCCAGCTAAAAGAGACCCTAATAAAAATATTCCAAGATATATCATAATTAAAATGATGAATACCACCAATAGAGACACGATACCGCAAGCAGCAAGATCAAAGAAGGAAATCACATACAAAGGAGCACCCCTTAGATTTACAGCAGACATATTAGAGGAAACTGTCTGAGCCCAAAGACAATGGTTGGATATAGTGAAAAAATTCAATGAAATGAATGCCTCACCAAGAATAATCTATCCTGCCAAACTCTCACTCAAACTCTAAGGAACTATACATTATTTCATGGATAAGCAACAGCTCAGGAACTTCATGAACTCAAAACCAACCTTAAAAGAAGGACTAAAGAAGGTACAGTAAGACAAGACAAATCCCTACAAGCACAACAAGCCTCTTCAGAAAGATGGCAAAAAAACTCATGACAATAATCTCTCTCAATGAGACTGGTCCTAAAAGAAACACATCAGAACAGTCAAAGCAAACATAGACTCAAAGTCAAAGGATGGAAAACAATCTTTCAAAAAACAATTTCCTCAAAAAGGCCGGGGTGGCCATACTAATATCCGACAACATAGAATTCAGGCTGAAAAAGATTAGAAGGGACAGTGAAGGCCATTTTTTAATAATCAAGGGATATGTACTGCAGAAATAAATCATCCTCCTAAACATATATGCACCCAGTGAGGGACCAGCAAAATACTTAAAACAACTGCTAATAGATTTCAAGGAGGACATTGGTAGTGACACAATAGTAGGAGACTTCAACACCACCTTACCATCTCTGGATAGATCACTTGTTTCACTTGTCATCCTGTTACTCATCAATTTGCTCAAGTGGGCGCCAGTAATGTTGCCATTTGTCCCTGTTGCATGCTAGTGTAGCCCAATGGCATCTGCTCGCTCGAGAAACACAAACAACCTCAAAATGTTTGATCAGGGTCTTGAAAAAAAGTCTGACCATCTTGTAGGTGGGTAGCCAGGCATTCTTTTGACTCTCGCGGAATCCAGTCCGTAACAGTTCTAGTCCAGTGGTTGTCTTCAAATCGCATTACATGTCAGGCCGATCTGATTATTGACACCCTTGAAAACGAGACAGCATCCCTGATTCTCTATCGTTGACAAAGGTCAGAACTCCGGATTCCTTCTCTCACTTTAGTAAAACGTGATATTCCAAGCATAGCTCTTTTGATTTCTCTTTGGGATACCCGAATAGCATTCTTGTCCTGTTTCCATAGGGTCCAGGTCTCTGAAGCATATGTTAGTGCAGGAAGAGTGGTGGAGTCGAACCGATGTGGCCGGAGCCAGAGGTTCTTTCTCCTCTTAACAACTTCTTCAACGCTCTTGAAGGTGATCCATGCTGCTTTCTTCCTTCTGTACAGCTCAGGTGTCAGGTTATTCGTCGTGCTGAGTTCTCAACCTAGGTACAAATAACTGCTGCATTCGGAGATGTTCATTCCATTGAGAGCAAATGACACATCAGGAACTAGTCCATTTCTCATGAACATTGTCTTCCTGAGATTCAATGGTAGTCCAACCTTTCCACACTCATTGTTGAAGTCGGTCAGGATTTGTGCTGCTTGGCCAATGTTTGGTGTTATTAGAACGATGTCATCAGTGAAGTGAATGTGGTGTTGTTGCCACCATCTAGATTCATTCCCATTTCTTCCCATTCCAGTCATCGTATGACATTCTTGAGAGTGGCATTGGAGAGTTTTGGTGAAATAGTATCACCCTGCTGAACCCCTCCCTTTACGTTGATGATCACTTCCTTGTAGAATGATGAGATCCTGGTGGTGAATCCGTCATATAGCTTATGGAGGATCCTGATGTACTGAGTTTGAAGGCCCTGCTTGACTAGGGCTTTGATGACCACTTCAGTCTGAACAGAATCAAAGACCTTCTTTAAATCAATGAATGTTAGACAGAGCAGCATCTTTAATTCTCACAAAACCCCAATGAGTTTGGTCACTGTGTGGATATGTTTGATCATGCTGAATCCTTTTCGAAACCCGGCTTGCTCACATGGTTTTTCCCTCATCTAGTGTTCTACCAATCCTATTCAGGATGACTCGAGTGAATAACGTGTAAATAAAGGACAAGAGGTAGATTGGGTAATATTTGCCAATGTTGTGGATGTCTAGCTTTTTGTACAATAGGATGGTCCTGCTGGTTTTCCATTGGGACAGAACCTTGCATTCCAACAGGTAGCATTTATAGAGCTGAGCCAGTGTATTGAGGAGTACTGGCAGCAAATTCTCCAGGAATTTGGGTTGACCTTGTCTAAACTTGGTGCTGTACACGAAATGGCATGTTGGATTTTAGAAGGGAGAACAACGGGAACAACATATCCATCCTGAAGAATTTGGTATGTGGACAGGTGGATGTGGCTATCAAAGAGATCCGAGTAGATGTCATGGATAACCTTCTTCTTTGCTCATCTGGAAGATGTGATATATCCATCAGCACATGGAGGACAGTCATCTTGGTCTTATAGTAGGCGAAGGACAGGCGGGTATTGCAAATACTTTTCCTGGCTTCTGCCGCATTGGCCAACACTGCTGCTCTTCTCTCTTTGAGGTCTTCCTTTATTGCTGGATAGATCACCAAGAATAAAACTCAGCAAGGAAACATTGTCTTTGAAGGAAGAAATATAATAGAGAGGGCTAATATATGTATACAGGGCTTTCCATCCCCCAAAAGTTGAATACACATTCTTTTCCAGTGCAAACATAAAATTTTCCAAGATAGACCACGTGCTGGGCCAAAAACCAGATTCAGGAAGATAGAATTTGTATCAACTATAGATGCACTGAAGATAGAATTTAATCACACACAGATGCGGAGAAACAAATAAAACACCTAGAAATTAAACAACTCATTGTTGAACAACAAGTGTGTCAGGTAGCAAATTAAATAAGAAATCAAAAGATACATGGAAAGAAATGAGAATAAAAACACAAGCTACCAGAACTTGTGAGACACAGCTAAAGCAATGTTAAGGGGAAAATTAATAGTTTTTAATGCAATTTCCAGCAAGGAACAAAGGGCCCACAAAAATAACTGGATTTCAATAACTTAGCTTCAATTTCAATAACTTGAAAAAGACCAACAGAAGGATCCAAAATAGGGCAGGCGGAAAGAAATGATAAAACTTAGAGCAGAAATTAATGACATGGAAACCCTCCCCAAAATCTGAAAGATCAATGAATCCAAGAGCTTGTTTTTTGGGAAAATTAACAAGATCAATAAACCACTAGCAAGAAATGCCAGAAAATGGATAGAGAACCCTAATAAACCTATCAGACATGAAAAGGGGGACATCACAACAGAAACCAAAGAAATTCAAAAGATCATCAGAGATTACTTTGAAAATGTGTATGCCATGAGACAAGAGAACCTAGAAGAAATGGATAAAGTTTTGGATTCCTATAACTTCCCAAGACTGAGTCAAGATTTGGAATACCTGAACAGACCTATTACTATCAAGGATATTGAAAGAGTAATCAAAAGTCTTCCTGAAAACAAAAGCCCAGGCCCAGATGGATTCACTAGTGAATTCTTCCAAACATTTAAAGAAGACCTATTGCCAGTTCTTTTCAAGCTTTTCCAGGAAATTGAAGAAACAGAAACACTCCCAGATATTTTCTATGAGGCAGATATCACCATAATACTAAAAGCAAACATAGATACCACCAAAAAAGAAAATTAGGCAAATATTCCTGATGAACACAGATATGAAGATCCTCAAGAAAATATTAGCAAATAGAATCCAACAACTCATCAAAAAGATCAAACACCGTGACCAAGTGGGAATCTTCATCTTGGGGATTCAAGGATGGTTTAATATTTGTAGGTAAATCAACATAATCAATCATATCAATAAAAGAAAAGATAAAAACCTTCTGATCATATTAATAGATGCAGAGAAAGCATTTCACAAGATCTAGCACCCGTTTAGGATGAAAATTCTCACCAAAATGGGTTTAGAAGGAACTTTCCTCAAGATAGTCAAAGCTATCTATCACAAGCCAATGGCAAGCATTGTCCTCAGGGAGGAAAAACTAAGAGTCTTCCCCCTCAGATCATGGACAAGTCAAGGATGCCCACTCTCACCACTTCTGTTCAATATAGTACTGGAAGTACTTACAATAGTGGTTAGGCAAGAAACAGATATTAAGGGCATCCAGATAGGAAAGGAAGAAATCAAGCCATCACATTTGCATATTACATGATACTATATTTAGAGAACCATAAGCATCTACCAAGAAGCTCCTAGAAACAATAGACTTGTATAGAGAAGTCTCAGGTTATAAAATCAATACCCAAAAGTCCATAACTTTCCTATACAAAAATTATGAGAGAAGAAAGTGATATGAAAAATGGTAATCATGCCTCAAAAACTCAAGTACCTTGGAATCAGCTTAACTAAGAAGGTAAAGAACATATACAAAGAAAACTACAAAATGTTACTTCAGGAAATAAAAGATGACACAGGGAAATGGAAACACATCGCCTATTCATGGATTCGGAGAATTAACATTGTCAAAATAAAATACTACCCAAAGAATTATTCAGATTCAATGCGATCCATATATACCAGTACCTATGAGATTCTTCAAAGAAATGGATTAAACACTCCTGAAATTCAATAGAATGGCAAGCACCCAAGAAGAGCTTAAACAATTCTTGGGGGGAAAAAAAGGGAAACATCACCTTCCCCAACCTAAAACTGTAATACAACATAGTAATAATTAAAACAGCATGGTACTGGAATGAAGACAAATCCACAGACCAATAGAATATGCTTTAATATCCTTATACACACCCTCAAATATATGATCATTGAAACTTTGATAAAGGATCAAGAAATATAAAGTGGAGCAAGGAAAGTCTCTTTAACAAATAGTGCTGGGAAAACTGTACAGCTACATGCAAAACCGGGCTCAGACCTCTACCTAACAACGTGCAAAAATGTCAAATCAAAATTCATTAAAGACCTCAACATCAGACCAGAATCCATAAGGTACATTGAAGTAAAGGTCGTCAAAACCCTCCATGACATTGAAGCTAAAGGTATCTTAAAAAATGACATGCCACTGATCAAGTAAGTGGAAACAGAGTTAAACAAATGGGACTATCTTAAACTAAGAAGCTCTGTACATCAAAAGAAACAGTAACAATAATACAAAGACAGTTTATAGAATGGGAAAGTATATTCACCCAATACCTTTTTGATAAGGGATTAATATCAAGGATATACAAGATACTGGTCGAACTCTACAAGAAAACAACATTCAATCCCATCATAAAATGGGGTGATGAAAAGAACAGAAACTTTCTCAAAGAAGATATCCAAGTTTCCAAAGGCACATGAAAAAATGCTCATCATTAATCATTAGGGAGATGCAGATCAAGGTAACTATGTGATATCATCTCACATCACAGAGACTGGCCCACATCCAAAAGAACAAAAAGCCACTTGTGTTGGTGTTGATGTGCGGAGAAGGGGACTTTCCTTCACTGCTGGTGGGAATGCCGACTGGTTCAGCCACTTTGGAAAACACCACTGGCATTTCTCAAAAAAATAGAAATTGAGCTCCCATTTGACCCAGCAATACTTCTTCTGGAAATATGTCATGGAATTGCAAAATAATACAGTAGAAATTAGATCTGCACTTGTGTGTTTATCACATCACTATTTACAATAGACAGAATCTGGAAAAAACCTGAGTGCCTGAGAACAGATGACTGGTTAAAGAAACTTTGGGTCCACCCAGATGTGACTCAAGTGGCCGCACATGTGTGGTCCCTCTGTTGCTGAACGCCCATGATTCCAGGGGCCATCTAACTATTCTTGGCACCAGCAGCTTCTTGCAGAAATGCCTCTGGACTGTGAACTAAGCCACAGCCCCATGCCGCCCCAGGAGGGTAAAGGTTTTTCTCTCTTGACTTTTCCTTTTCGGGGCGGGGTGGGGGGGACAGGGGGGCGATCGCCATCTTACAAGGCCCACTAAACAGAGGTACGAGCTTGCAATGATGCAGTTTTTGGAAGAAATTTCCCCGGACTTAGCTACGAAAATACAGAAACCCAAAACTGCGCAACCTCATTATCTCTTCATTCTCAGCAAGGGAAAACAAATTATCAAATGCTGCCTTTTCAGCATGTTCAATTCTGAGGGGAAAATTACAAATAATAATAGTGAGTTTTATGTTGAAATATTGAATGTTTAGTTTATCAAAGATAAACTAAAGTAAAAATTATCAGCTACACAGGTGGGGGTGGAGGTGGGTTGGGGTTCTTGGTGGTGGAATATGGGCACTGGTGAAGGGATGGCTGTTTGAGCATTGTATGAATGAGACTGAAGCATGAAATCTTTGTAACTTTTCACATGGTGATTCAATAAAAAATTTTTAAAAGAAACTGGTACATATACACAATGGAATACTATGCAGCTGTTAGAAAAGATGAAATTATGAAATTTGCATACAAGTGGATCAACATGAAGAGTACCATACTAAGTGAAATGAGTCAGAGAAGATCAGACATAGAATGACTGCACTCATTTGTGGAATATAAAGTAACAAAATATAAGACTAACATCCAAGGGTAATAGAGATAAGGGCTAGGAGGATCGTTCTATAGCTTGGAAGCCGGCCTCACATGCTGGGGGAAAAGGCAGCTGGGATAGAGAAGGGAATACTAAGTGATGCTTGGAGGGCTTGCTTGAGATGGGAGATGTGTACTGAAAGTAGACTATAGACTAAACATTATGGCCACTTACTACCTGTATTGCAAACCACAACACCCAAAATGAGAGAGTAAAAGGGAATGTGCCTGCTACAGAGGCAGTGAAGGGGGGATGAGGGTGGCGGAGGGATACTGGGGATATTGGTAGTGGAGAATGGGCACTGGTGGAGCAATTGGTACTCAATCATTGTATGACTGAAACATGATTACAAAAGTTTGTAAGTCTATAACTATCTCATGGTGATTCATAAAAAAAAATTTAAAAAGAAATAAAAGCTTCTAAAAATGGAGTGAAACCACGATCTTAATTAACATTCCAGCAACAATATCTTTATGAAATTATTATCTCATATCTTACTCTCTTGATTGAAGTTCAGGATCATAAATATAAGCAGAACTCATAACTTGAAGCAAAAGAATTATGAGTGATAACCAAAATAACAGATTTTAAATTTCTACTACTTAATGTTCCTTCTCCAATTTTGCAAATGGCCTAACTCAATCTACTAAAATCAAAAAAATAGATTTGTTTTAGTCATTTTCCACAACAATTATCTACCAAGTTTTCCTCTTTAGATCTCTTTAATATTTCAAGATAATATCACAATCCTTTACTTATATTATTTCTGTATTTATCTCATGATATTAAGACTAGCTTAATCATTTATGTGATAACTTTTATCCTTGTCTCTATTTTTATCTCCTCCAATCCATCCTGAACACTCCTGCCTCATATAATTCTGCAAGAAAAATCTTTTTCTGACTCAACTTGAGCTACTTGAATGGTTTCTTAATTTTCTAGATAAAATTTATATTCTTAATCATTGAATGTAAGGTTTCCATAATCCTGTTATCATGTATTTACTGTAGGTTTCTTTTCTTTGCATTTGCTCTTTGATCTCCGCACACTAAGTTACTTGAAACTTCTATTTTGATTCATTTTTCTAGATGTCTCTATTTCTTTGTGTGCATGTGTATTTTTGTGGTTTGTTTGTTTGTTTGATTTTGTTTGGGAGCCAAACTCGAAGGTACTCAGGGCTTACTCCTAGTCTTAAATTAGGGGTCACACCTGCCAGGATTCAGGGGATAGTGTAGAGTGATGAGGATCAAATCCAGGTTAGCAGCATGCTAAGCAAGCATCCTACCCATCGTACTTTTTCTCCAATCCCTGCTGTCCCTATTTCAAGGTTTAAAAATTCATATGTATTCAGAGACCATGTTAGTAAGTTAGTAAAGAAGCCTGGATGTTTAATATACTAATAAACAGGCATGCATGATTACTATAATTTAAAATCAAAATTATGGAATTCTTATATAGCTGAAAAAAGGTAGAGCACATATTTGGTATGTGCAAGACCCTGAGTTCAATCCTAGCACCACAAAAAGGCAGTGTCTTTATCCAGAACTACATGCACAAACACCAGAACATCAGGCCCACACAGCCAGTAGGTCGTTTTTAATTGACAAAATTTTTCAACATCATGGAGCAACAAAATTCTTCTGAATTATTAGCCCATTGTTAATGATGATCTTTTTGCATGCTGTTTACTGCAATGTGAGTTCACGAAGTGTGGGTGGCCGTGACACATGCCTTCAGTGACCAAGATCTGCCTCCCTGTCCTCCCAGCAGAGAGACAAAGAGCCAGAGGACCACTGGCTGATGGTGAAAGGGTTTCAAGGTATAGGACTGTTCTTTGGGAGTTGGGAGTTGATTGACTGACTGTATTTACTGCTAAATACAGTAGGTGTGATTGATGATTTCAGAGATAAAGCGTTTTGGCAGAAGGCAATTCCCTTGTGGGATTAACTCAGGGAGACCCTCTGTCTCCCAGGGACATCTATATTGTTTTTCTCTTCCCTTTAGTTGTACATATTAAACAATTAAGTTCGCTTCTTAGCAATATTTGCAGTTATTTGGGTAAATACAGTAAGATATATATACATACATATATATATATATATATATATATATATTCCAAAACTTAGTTCCCTGGGCTCCAAGGGCAAGTAAGTTTTACCATAAATTCCAGACTAAGTCATCAGGCTGGTTCAACTTTTCTTTCCCCATCGGGGTCTTGTCTTTTAAGTCATAACGGCTTGCATCAAGACCATGGTTTTATGGTTTTCAGACTGTCCCATTCTGATGCCAGGGTAGCTTCACCACTTGCACCGGGTCTATCCCAGTCCATTGGCGGGATGTCCCTTTGTGGTGTGTTAGGAACCACAGCAACTGAAGTCTGAGTCAAGTAATTATGACAGATATCAAGGAGTAGAGCAGTAAATACAGTCAGTCAATCAAATCCCAAATATTAGGAGCACAGTATTAATGGTTTTTCTGTGTTTAAGCAAAGAACATTGTTCTGTAGTAAAATATTAAAGGCTATCGGGGAAATAGAGAAGTAAATAATTCACTACAAATGCAAAATTCAGAGTTACCGGAAAGTTTTGGATTATAAATAACCAAAAGTTACCAGAAATAACCAAGGCTGACTTGTGGGATTATAAAAATGAGAGGTAAAGCACAAAAGGAAGGTTAAAGATAAACTCAAGGGATTTTCAGCAGGGAGGAAAACGAACAATTCACTGATGAAGCCTAAAACACTTCGGTTAATATCCAACACGCATCAGCAATAACTCTACAATTTTATATTTTGTCTTATGCTTTCCAAGTATATAATCAATATTCAACTGATCACCATGCTTTCAAATCACTTTTTATATATATATATTTCTTTTTTGGGCCCTTTTTTGTTACTGATAATATAAAATTATATACTTGAAGGCTGATGTTTGGAAATTACCTATGTAAGCTGAAAATCCAACGCCTCACTTACAGTTGATACTCAATATATATTTGAGTGGATTACTGTATGAGTAAACCAATTTATGTTTTAATAGATGAATGCTATTGGGTAAATTACTAGGATTTGTGATTCTTAACAAATATTTAGAATGTTTGGGCTGATAGGAAATGAGGTTATTTTTCATCATTCCTATCTTGATTTTATCAGAGAATAAATATTTGCTATGACCTTGAGATAAATATCTCCTAATATTCATATATTTGACTTCTATTTTAAACAGGTGAATGTCTATAATCTTGAATTAAACAAAAATACCTTTTATTCTTGAAAATCACAAAATTTTGTTTTGCTTGCCAGTTAATCTACTGTCATTAAATGGTATATATTAGGAAGTGCTACCACATCAGAGTTTCATTTTCAAACAAATACACCACAAAAAGCAATTAAATATTAAAATTGTACTCTCTTCATCTTCTATAATCTATGTGTGTATAATGTCGTAAGTTAGCAGAGATAATGAGATCATAATTGCTTTGAAAATGAGGTTGGAAAAATAATAACATAATAAGCTTCAGAAAAAAGTGAAGAGGAGATGTATTCAATGTTATGGATGTAAAGACAAAAGAGAATGACTAGCAGAAAGATTTCTATAAAATAACATGCTTTAGTGAGTTCAATAACAAATTGTGGTAGGGTCAAATCGAGTTAACTTACAAAGTGCCCTTAAAGAGAAGAACAAATTCACAGTTTTCCTTAAAAGGATGAGAGCTTCATAATAATGGTGCCTAATCACTAGGAAATAATAACACAATTGAATATCAAGGAAACAGAAATAGAAGGAGAGACATGACCATAGAGCTGGAACAAAGCCCCCAAAGCAGATCTGTGAAAAGAATGAGGGCATCAAACCACTGCCTACTTAAAATGAGATCATTAAAGGAACATAATTATAATCAATCCACTTCTGTACATGACACCGGGTCTCACATCTGCCTGAGACTGAAAGCTATGAAGAGACCACTGATTGAAGTATGAAAATGTTAGTGTAAATTGAAAACAAATAAACTGTTTTTCTCTGACTGAAGTGATGAGCATGCCTCAGAATAGAGTCTCTATTGCAGGAATGGTCAGAAGTCTTTCATTCTATTCCTTTGCTTTAAAAAGAATGACACCTAAGTCAATACCAATAGACATGAGTGTGTTGAAGTTGCATTAAAGGAGCTTTATGATACTTACTAGGCAACAATATGTGGATTTTCCTATAGAAAACAAACAAAAGTGAATTCCAAGCATCTATGTGCTAAACTCCTTCGCCATTTATTGAAGAAAATTCTGAAGATGTGGAGAAGTATGTGGTTTTTCTGTTGTCTATATCAATCTGGAAAGCATATATGTGACTTTTCATTGACTCTGGGAGATGACATTGAGATCATAAAGCTTCATATCTTATTAAATACCAGCTCTTGTTCTGCACAATTGAGGACAGAGAACTAAACCTTTTGGTGATAGCCTTATTTGTTATTATAACATGGGAATAACATTTATCTCCAGCTCTCTCCGTGCTCTCAGCATTTATAGTTGGAAATAACACCTTTGGTGTGATCCCAGGGCAGAGAGTCCATGTTGTTCATCAACTTAAATCCTTTGCATAGTTTTCTGTTGCCAAGAAGGTGATATTTACCCTCTGCAATAATGCATTCATGACTTTCCCTACTCTTCAAATGATACTCAGATACTCCTCTCTTTTTATTTTTTTGGATGGGTAACCCCACTTGCCTGTGCTCAGGGCACAAATGTGACAGACTTGAGGGACTAATAGGATGCTGAGGCAAACTCAGGTTGGCCACATGCAAGGTAAGCGCCTTACCCATTGTACCAACTCTCTCGCCATCTTTTTCAATATTTATTGTTGTTGGATAGTAACCCTAAGTATTTTAGGCTTCATCCATGAATTACCCCTTTTCCTTCTCTCAGAGAAGCTTACAGTACTCTTGGAAGCACCCCTAACCCCTGAGTTTATTCTTAGCATTTCTTTTGTGCTTTACCTCTCATTGTTACATTCCCCAAGTCAGTCTTGGTTACTTATAAGTCAAACTTTCTGGTAATGCTTTGTATTTATAGTGATATACTTGCTTTTCTATTTCCCCTATAACTTTTAATATTTTACTACAGAGAAATGTTCTTTGCTTAAACACAGAGAGACCGTTAAAGCTAGGCTCCTAATATTTGTAAGTAGATGGCTCTGAAATATATGTACCCTTGAGCATCCATCATCATTACTTGACTCAGGCTTCAGTTGCTGTAGTTCCTAACACCACAAAGGGAGGTCCTGCAGATGGAGTCGGATGGACCGAGGGTGCGTGGTGAAGCTACCGTTGCACTGAAATGGGACAGTCTAGAAAGCATAAAAGTATGGTCTTGATGTAAGCCATTATGACTTAAGAGATAGGGCCCCCATGGGGAAGGAAAAGCTGAACCAGCCTGAGGACTTAGTCTGAGATTTATGGTAAAAGTCTTACTTGCCCTTAGAGCCCAGGGAACTAAGTTTTGGAATGTATATCTCTTACTGTGTTTATCCAAATAACTTCAAGTATTACTAAGAAGTGAACTTATAATTAATATTAAATTACTATGTACATATAAAGGGCAAGAGAAAAGCAACATAGATATCCCTGGGACACAGAGTGTCTCCCCATGTTAATCCCCCAAGAGAATTGCTTCCACTGAAATACTTTACCTCTGTAAATGATCAATCACACCTACATATAGTCCTATACCTTGAACCCCTCGGATGTTCTTTAAGTATACTAATAGCTCTCCATTAAATGGGCCATTTTTACTATCAGCCCGTAGTCTCTCATCTCTCTGTCTCTCTGCTGGAGAAGCCTTGTGAGGTAGCTCTGAGTGATGCACACATCTATCTTCCCCGCATTTGTGAACTCACAATTGTGGTATTGTGATTTATAATATTGTAACTCAAACTCTCATGTTTACATCATACCCCAAACACACCTAGCACCATGGTGTCTTCTTCCCTCAGTCAATTGTTAATGGACCTCTCTAATTCTCTCCAATTCACTCACCCCTTCTCCCAGCCCAGAAAAGCTCAGTTCTGTGGATTAATTCTCCAGTTCTGACATCTTTGCCACTTGTTGCTCCATACCACATGGGTGGTAGAGGGATCTACAGATGCTAATAGGCCCATCTCTGTTTTATTGTTGAGTTTTTCTCCTTTTATTGTTGATCTATCACACAGTAATAGAAGAGTATTAAAGATTCCAATAACCATAATGTTCTCAATATCTTTCTTCATATCTGTTAACAAGTGATTGATATATTTTTATGATCCATCATTAGGTGCATGTATGCTTAGATGTGTGAGTTCTTCTTGGTATATTGATCTCTTGATCATTAAGAAATGATCATTCCTGACACTTCTAGGATTTTATTTTTCCATTTGAAGTCTATATTTTTTGATATAAGTATAGTTGCCCCAGTCTTTTAAAGGGAATTACTTGCCTATATGACTGTTTTCTAGCCAGTGAGCTTGTGTTTACCATGAGTTCAGATACGTCATTTGCAGTCACAGCAAGTTGGATTCAATTTTTTTTTCTGATCCATTCTATCACTCTTTGACTCTTGATTGGTGAGAACAGGCTATTGACATTTGTCCTATGTTAAAGAAGCTCCTTTATGCTGTTTACAAAACTGGCTTTACCCAGCACCCGAGAGCGATGCACTGGGACACCAAACTGGGCTACAACTCGGTGCTGCTGGGGGTGGATTTTTTTTTCCTCCCCACCCTGTCTTCCTGCATGGAAAGCGGCGGACTGGCGGCACCATGTGGCAGGCGCCATCTTCTGTGACTCCAGACCCACAGGTATTCGGATTTTACTTTGGGGGCTCCCAGGAACTCATGGGAAGGGGGCGTAACCGGCACGCCCTCGGCCCAGATAAACCCGGAGCCACTGAGCGTGAATCGGACCCTTTGAATTCAGAGACTTCTTACAGCAATGCACTGGGACTGTGAGCGGGGCTATGTAATTTCTGGCAGAATTTTCCCTGGACTTTATACAGAAATCCAAAACCACGCGGATGCGGCAGCGTCCACGCAACTTAACATTTATAATTGTCAGCAATGTGAATCGGCTCCATTTGAACAGGTCTGACTTGGGGGGGAAACTCCAAATAATAACAGTAAGTTTTTGTTGAAAATATTGAAGGTTTTTAATGTAGCAGCCACCTCTGGACTGTGAACTAAGCAAAAGCCCCACGCTGTCCGACGTGGCGTGGCGTACACCATACTATGAGGCGCAGGAAGGGGGATGAGGGGGAAAAAGGAAAAAAAAAAGGGAAAAGGAAAAAGAAAAAAAAGAGAGAGAGAGAGAGAGTTATGTCAACTATAGTGAGTTTTGTGTCGAATTATGGAATGTAATGAAGGTAAAGAAAAAATGAAGTGAAATTCATTAGTTATACAGTAGGGGGTAGGGGGTGGGGGCGGGGGGTATACTGGGGTTTCTGGTGGTGGAATATGGGCACTGGTGAAGGGATGGGTGTTTGAATATTGTATAACTGACATATAAACCTGAGAACTTTGTAACTTTCCACATGGTGATTTAATAAAAATTAAAATAAATAAATAAATAAAAAAAATATAACATAAAAAAAAACTGGCTTTAAGGTTATAAACTTTTTGAACTCTTGCTTGTCCATAAAGCTTTATATCATTCTTTCAAAACTAAATGTTTATCTGACTGGGTATTATATTCCTGCTGAGTTGTTTATTTCATTAAGTCTTATTTTCATTTAACTATCTGCCATTATCCTAATCTAGTTTGTAGAATATCATTTGATAGAACTGATGTGAATCTTACGGAAAATCCTATGTATATGAGTTCCTTCTTTCAGTGGTCTTTGGTATTTTTTGTCATTGTGATTATGGTTATATGTCTGGTTATGTGTTGGGGATTTCTATTGGGGCATATTTTCATGAGATACTTCAGGTCACTCGAATCTGAATGTGTACATTCCTCAACTATGTAAGTTCTTATAAGTTCTTATTTAATGTTTCTTTGATTAGTGATTCTTTGTTTTGTTTTTGTTGCTGTTTCTATCTTTTCTCTCTCTCTTTCTCTCTGCCACCCTCCCCCCCCCCATGTATGTGTGTGTATGTGTGTGTATGTCTCTGTGTGTGTTTGGGCATCTGGGGATGTTTGTGGCTTTATCCTGGTTCTGTGTTCAGCGAGCATTCCTGCCAATGCTTGGGGAACCGTATGTGATGTTGGGGATAGAACCTGGGTATGCCACATATGAGGCAGGTGCCCTAACCCCTGCACTACCTTTCTGACCCCGGTGATTTTTGGTTTCTGAGCCATACCTGGCACTATTCAGGGGTGGTTTGTGGTGCCAGAGTTCAAACCAGTGTTACAGCCACAGCCACATGCCAGGCAAGTGCCTTCACCTTTGTGCTCTGCTCATGCCCATCATCTTTAAGACTGAAAGGCCAAGGTTTTTCACAGTTCTTTGCTTTGGCAAATATATTTATGTTAACAAAAACCCACTGAACCATACCTTCAGCAATCTTTTAAACAGGTCACACCCAGCAATGCTCAGGGGTTACTCCTGACTTTAGCACTCAGGAATTACTCCTGGCAGTGCTTGGAGGACCATATCAGATGCCAGGGATTGAACCCGGGTCGGCCACGTGCAAGGCAAATGCCCTACCCGCTATGCTATTGCTCCGGCCCCCATCACCTTTTTTAAAAAAGAATATTTTAAACACAAAATATACAACACTTTAAAGAACCCCTCCATGTAAACTCATAATACTCAGTTTTCACCATGTTCTAATTTTTAGTTGAAGACTAAGAATAAATAGCTCTATGACAAAAAAAAAAGGGAGAACATTCTCTGGTCATTTGACTGTCATTATTCTGATACTTTAAAGGCCTCTGCATTTTAACTTTGTGCAAAGAACGTGGTGCATTCAAAATCTTTTCATCTTACTGTCAGTTTGTCCCATGTTCTGAGTTGTAGACCTTAGATACTATCCCCTTGCTATCTATTTGAATTAGTGGCTTGCTGAAATAATATATTATTACATAAGGTTTTTTATACTTTGCATTAATACTGTTGATATTCACCAGCATACTTTATTAGGAAAGGGTGATAGACATTCTACATTACACATTAAAAAAACCCAGAACTGATAATTTAGGAAGGCAATACAGGGAGCAATACTCGTTACTCCAAGTCCTAGTCTTGGTGAGTTGTACTGGCACGTTCTGACTGTGTGTGGGTAGAGGGACCTCTACATCATGCATACAGGTCAGGATATACCTTCAGGCCCACCTTACAAAGCTTTATAGTAAGTCCACTGATGCAATAGTATGGTATGTTGCTTCCAGTTACCTTCAACTCATTTTCAGAATGTCCTGTGACAGAAATCAAGTTTTCTTCTCACACAAACCACTCTTTACCCTCTTTGCAAAAATCAGCATCACTATTAATTTTCCCTGACTGTATTTTGTGTTACATATTCATGAAGTCTCTATTTCATGAATTAGATGAAGAAGCACAGAGAAGGGCAATCAGAATGTGACACTCAATTGTTGACATTAAAAGTGAAGAACTAGGGAGATAGCACAGAGTGTAGAGTATTTGTCTTGCACATGTGTAATATACATTCATTCCTAAGCATCATGTGAGTCACAAACACTATTAGAATTGTTGAGTGCAGCCTGGAAGACCTTGAGTACTGGTCATGGAGTCGCTGGTGTTTCAACGCTCTGCAAGCCCAGAGCAATGCAAAATATTCAGATTCTAGGGATAAGTGAATAGCTGAAATTCAGCAGGAATGACCCATGGTCCCTGGGGTCCTAAATAGTAGTTGGGAGAACGCCCCATAAAAAAATAAATTCCATTAATAGAAATCTTGGACACAACAAATAACTAAAACAAAAACCATAAACAGGGTAGAAATCAGTAAGAGATGAGGCTACAGCTGTTGGCAATGGTCATGTGATGCAGAATCAATATACAAACAGATCACTTCATTTTTGAGTTGTAAGTGCCATGGACAACAGTCAGAAAGATTTTGTGTGACTAGGGCCTGATATGACTGACCATCATTTGTTCCTGGAATCACAAAACAGTGCTGTTTGAATAGAGTGTGAAAGCAAGAAGACATGAAAAATTATGCTTATAGCTCAATATTATACATCACAATTGAGTGTACTACTATTTCATCATGATGATGGAGAGAAGCCAGAAAATCTATTTTGAAAGAGACAATACATATAGAGAGGGATGACGCTGTATTCTGAAGCTAGTAATGTATAATGGTAGGTCAATAAAATTTTATAATCAATGATGGGTCGATCAAATTTTATTTTAAAAAGAAATGACTTCAATTATGGGGAAATGAAAGAACTATTTAGAGCTATATAAATAGACTTAGATATTAAACTGTTCTTCACTAACGATGGGTCAGACAGAGATAAGATTCTAATCTTATGTAATAGACCCCTGAAAACAGCAGAGAAGTGAAACAGCAACAGCATAAACTTTAGTAGCCCTTTAGCCTCAAGTGAGGTGGGAAAGATAAGCTGATCAGTGTAGGAAACTCTTAACTAAGATGTATTTCTGACATTCTGAAAAGGGCTGCAATATTGGAAAGCCTAAAGGTAGAAAATGTTCTCTTTTTTCCCTGAGATATTTATCTATCACTTTCTTGCATTACCATAAAAATCTTAATAACTAAGTATACAATAGCAAAGTATGTCCAAATTATAACATATCAGTAAGGAGAACTGTATTATTTTTAAATTTTGTATATACAGAACTCTTTTGTGAAATGTTTAGTCTTTCTTTCATCTTCTGGTATTTGGGAGAGTCAGGATTTCTTTAGAGCTGGAATATTAGCTCTTTAGAGGTACACTTCCAGTATAAGAAATTCATTCAGGGGCTGAGGACTAGCACTGGATACAAGGACATATGCTTTTCATGTGTTGTGCCTGGGTTTGATCCCAAAACCTCCTGCACTCATCCCTGGGTACCAGTAGGTGTAGCTCTATAGGCCCACAATCAGTACTGGAGGTTTCCAGTGGCACAGGACCTGAGCAGTGCTGCCTTCTTGGCCTGAGCATTGGACTATCTGGCCGTGTTTGCCACACACTGCCAGGGGAGGCACCCCAGCTTCCTGACCACTACTTAGGGTGGACTCTCTGGAAACAAAACACAATACAGAAATTCATTCAACTGCGGAAATAAACCAGAGTTGATAGAGGAATATTGGTATGCAACAGGACAAAAAGAAATTCAGAGACTGGAGATGTCTCACTCATATTTAGAAATTTAATTTAGATTAAAAATTCTGAGAATAGAGTGAAGAAACTAGGCAGGCACCACAACACCGGAAAATTCTTTGGACCCCATACTGAGCCGGTATCTATGGGATGTCCCAGATGGAGCAGGTGCAGTCTCCCCACCTTCTCCAGATGGAATCCCGGCAACCATGAGCTTCTACAAGCATGGCTCCGGTATGTGGCTATAGGACTATTCCTCCAAAGCATGTAAAGCACCTCCTGATGTGCAAAGTGAGCAATGGAAAATAAATGATCTAGCATCTGCTTTTGCCCACAACCAGAGAGAGCGGTGACACAGGGGCCTCAAGGTATGGGGGGGGTGGAGCTAGCCCCTCTCCCTGCCCCTATGAGGCCCCAAGTTGCCACCCACGAATAGCTCCTGGCTCCTGAATGGCCATGATCCCAGAGGCACACAGACCAATCTCAGAACCCAGAGTCTTTTGGCAGAAATACCTCCAGACTTATTACTAAAATATCAGAAATTCAAAATCATATGCTCTCCATAATCAGCAATAGAAAATAAACTATCTAATGATACCTTTTCAGCAGGTCTGATTGTTGGGGAAAATTCCAAATAATAATGGTGGGTCTCTTGTCAAAATACTGAATGTGATCCAAGTGGAGAGAAAGTTAAGTGGAAATCATCTGCCACATAGGCAGGGGAAGTGGTGGGATGGGAGTATACTGGGGTTCTTCATGGTGGAACATGTGCACTGGTGAAGGAATGGGTATTGGATCATTGTATAATTGGGAGTTAAACTGGAAAGCTTTGTAACTATTCTCACAGTGATTCAATAAAAAAATAAAAAGAAAAAAATTCTGGGAATATTTGATGGATATTTGTGAGATGGGTACTCCTAAACAGTGCTCAAGTAAGCCATGTCCTACAGGTAACTGGTCAACTGATTTGACAGATAAGTGCTCAGGCTGAATTATCTCCCAGTCCCTGAGTACTTTATATAACTTTAATTTGCTTTTATAACGCTGGTGACCCCTGCTTAACTTAGGTAAAGCAAGTTTGAAATAAAGAGAAGATAACGTACCACTGTTTAAAATAATAGCAGCCATGATAAAAACTGTTATAAATAATAAAAAGTATGATCATAAATGGGCTGGAGCAATAGCACAGAGGTAGGACATTCGCCTTTCACACTGGTGAACCGTGTTCGATTCCTCCACCCCTCTCAGAGAGCCCAGCAAGCTACTGATAGTATCGTGCCCACACGGCAGAGCCAGGCAAGCTACCTGTGATGTATTGGATATGCCAAAAACAGTAACAGTAAGTCTCACAATGAGAGATGTTACTGGTGCCCGCTTGAGCAAATATATGCGCAACGGGATGACAGTGATCATAAATAAAATGATGGTGGCATTACCTCAGAACCACCGGATTTTTTTTCTAATATCACATGTTTGGTTTCTGGATAAGACACTCTTGTTCTAAACAGTTCCATTTAAGGGGCATATGATTTAGCAGATGCATTTTTTTAATTATTTTTTTTTTTTATTGAATCACCATGTGGAAAGTTACAAAGCTTTTAGGTTTAAGTCTCAGTTATACAATGCTCAAACACCCATCCCTTCACCAGTGCACATAGCAGATGCATTTTTAAAACAGTTAAAAGTCACATTGTTAATGATATTAAACATGAATATTAATTCTAAAACTCCCAGAAGATATGTACTATTGTGCATAATCACGATCACGAAATCCCGTTGCTCGAGTGGTCTCAGTAACCTCTACATTCTTCCTATCCCTGAGATTTTAGAAGCCTCTCTCTTCTCGGCCTTCCAAACGATGCCACATTGGAGGCTCTTTCAGGATCAGGGGAATGAGATTCAGCTGGTTACTGGTTTTGGCATATGGATACACCATGGGAAGCTTGTGAGGCTGTCCCATGTGGGCAGGAAACCCTCAGTAGCTTGCTGTTTCTCCCAGAGGGAAAGATAGGTTATAAAATATCAGGAGCTTGCTTTTAAGTTTCTGGATGTTGGCCGTTGATGGAATTACACACACCTCCTCTGCCGGTACCTTCATGTATGAGGCTTGTCGAAGTATTGTGCATAATACAAAAATAATTAAAGTTGTGGCCACTGTCCAATATCATAAAAATCACCAAATCAGCTTTTGACAGTCTGGATTTTTTAAAATTTGGTTGCCTCATCATCACCTTATCATTGCTGGGACTTCAACTGTTATGAAACTATATGGAACTAGCTTTGCAATTTCTTGAGCATAGCACAATGCTATAATCAGACATATTCAAATTTGATATTTTAAAAGGCACTGTCTTCTCATAGAATAAATGTAATCCGATACTGTCATGAATATCTTGACAGATGGCTCATCATTTCACAGCAGATGGCAAGATGATTAGGCTAAACGCTGGAATCTTAAGCACTACTCATAAGAACAGCTAGCTAACTAAGAGTCAAAGACATTGAAAGTATCCCTTTAGAACAGCTTTTATTTTAGGGAGATACTTGTTGAAAATGTAAAATATTCTTCTTCAGTGGAACCTTAGAATTAACTTGCAGAATATATTTCATTACTATCTGGAGACAAAAATATGACATCTGGATGGGTTGGATTTGAATCTAGATCTACTGTTTACTAATACTCAGTTTCTATGTATTTAAAATCTGGGCCAATAGTACTTACATTTAAGAATTGAGGATAATTTAGCAAGATATTATAAATATATCTTTTTATCTCCCACCCCTAAATCCTGAAATCTTTAAGTGTAGGTCAATGGGAGGCCTGACTCCCATTTTCTCCTTTTTTCTTTCCATTTAAAAAAAATGGTCACATCTGGTAATGCTCAAGTCTTGCTCTTGGCTCTGTCCTCAATCCTAGCAGTGCTGGGGTGCTCTATGTGCCATCAGTTATTGAAACCAGGTCAGCCTCATGCTAGGCAAACAGCTTACCCATTGTACTATCTTTCTGGCCAACAACTCCCATTAATTTTTTTTCCCTTTTATCTAGGCCACACCTAACTGTGCTCAAGGCTGATTCCTGGCTGTGCTCTGGGATTACACCTGGAGGGGCTCAAAGAGCCATACAGGATGCTGAGGATCAAACCCGAGTCAGCAGCGTAAAAGGTAAGCATTCCACCCACTGTGCTATCATTTTGATCCTGACTCCCATCTTTATCCTGAGGGCTGACATGTCAAATTGAGGATTTTATCAGGGATGCTGCACTGGATGATGGTAGCACCTGAGAATTATACAAAAGGTCTTAACTACAAATTCTTAAGGTATTTTTCCTTTAGACAGATGATGAAGCAGAAGCTCAGAGATTAAAGGCCATCTCTGTGCAGTGACTAACTTTACAGCTCTTGCCCTTGCCTGGCTTCTGGCTCCAGGTTCCTGGTAAGGGGTATGCGATAGCCTTGACTGTCAGCCCCTAGGAGTGAACTTAATTCTCACCTGCTTCCAGGCTTCTTCCCTCTCCCATCCGTCCTCCCATCCTAGGTTCCCACTGGTCCTGGGCCTCTCAGAAGTCCCATGGATCCCTATTCCAAATAGATCTCAAAAATGCCCCTTTCTCTTCACCCTGACGGCTTCCTACTGAGCTCTCTCTCAGCAGTCAGAATAGTTACCCCACTGAACTGGTTCCCAGAGTCTTTGAGTTACATCCATGTTGCTGCCAGACAGTCACAGAAGGCTTTGCTGGACATTTCTATTGGGTGGGAGCAGCAGGGCATAATCTCAAATCAAACTGAGAAACTTCCGGAGATTGCCCTTAGCCCTTGGGATGTTTGATTCTAGAAGGGCCTTCCTGGGGTTGGAGACAGGGCAAAGGCTGTGGTGCTTGCTTGCTTGACACGTACCAGAGCCTACATGCCTCCCCAAACACCACTAGAAGTCTTGGTGTGGCCGTGGAGGCACTAGAAACTCAGAGCACACCTGGTCCCATCAGCACATCTGGATCCAGGAGATCCCTGCCCTGACCCCAAGAATCATTATGGTGTGGCCCTGGAGCCCCAGAGATTGGCTGGTCCACCCTGCTATCCTCTGAGCCTTGCACAGAATCACTGGCCTGGTTGGCCATGATTGAACCCGGGTCAGCTATGTGCAAGGCAAGCACCCTATCCACTGTACTATTGCTCCAGCCCTGATAAGAAGATTTTAAGGATTAAAGTTACCAAGTGCTGGAGAGACAGTTCAGGGCTAAGGCTCTTGCCTTGCGTGTAGGTGACCCCCACCTTGATCGCTGGCACCACATAAAGTTCCCCTGAGTACAAAGCCATTAGTGATATGAGACTATTGGATATGTCCCCCAAGGAAGTAAAAGGAGACTTGAAGGTAAAGGAAAAATGACTCAAAGAGAAGCCAGAATAGAAGCCATATTTATAGAGATTCAAAAACACCAAAATGCTTAATGTACGCAGTGTCTGACCAGCTCAGTAAGGAAGGCAAAGCCACTCCACAGATATTTCCTTTGACTGAAAACGTTCTAGTACATTAAGTACATTTTAAGGATAGGTGCTTTTCTTTCAGACTCTTTAATTGGACTGATTGGAGAAGCTAGGCATAACTCTCTGTTTAAAAGTAAAAGACACAAAAGATAAAAAAAAGTGCTGAATTTCAAATCTATGATTATTTTTTTCAAAACCATGTACCTTTCACATGCTCAGTACCTTTTACAGAAAGGACTTTTGAAGTACAAATTGGCCAACAAAGCCACTTCTCTTGCTCTCAAAATTAAATCTTTTAAAATTACAGGGATAATAGTCCTCAAGTCACTTTGGGTTGTTGATCACCACGAAATAATTTATCCAAAGTTTTTAATCTTTTCAATCTCTGTGGGTGGAACCAACCTTTTTTCTTGCTCTCCCCCATTTTTCTGCCTTACTCTTTGGCTGGAGTGATAGCAAAGCAGGTAAGGCATTTGCCTTGCATGCGGCTGACCAGGGTTTGATTCCTCCATTACTCTCAGAGAGCCTGGCAAACTACCCAGGGTATCCCACCCGCATGGCAGAGCCTGGCAAGCTACCCATGGTGTATTCAATATGCCAAAAACAGTAACAACAAGTCTCACAATGGAGACTTTACTGGTGCCCGCACAAGCAAATTGATGAACAATGGGATGACAGTGCTACAGTGTATCATAAATATATGTGATATCTATAGATCACTGAAACTATATTTTATTGATATCTATTTCCTGTAAAATCTTTCTAAAAGCTTTCTATCATCTCTTTATGGAAAATTTATAAAATTGTTTTATACTTCAGGTAAAGATAAAATTGTAAACATTTGCCAATTATTTTTTGAATTTTAAAATATTAATTTTAACAAGGAAGTCTAAACAAAACAGAATAAATACATAACAATATGTTTGATGCATCATTCAATTCACAGATATATATGAGAAAGATTACAGTCATCAAACCTACATTCAGCACTAATAGATTTCAATGACTTTCTTCAGTAATTTCATTCATTTTCAATTAAGGAATGAAACATTATCTTTACTTAAATTTTATAAGCTAAAGTTCATAAAAATTAATTTCACAAATGCAGCAAAAACCACATTAGTCCTTAAACTGATACCTTAGTTATCTATTGTTAGTCCAACTCCATAATGTTACATCTGACTGGGACCAATCTGAGTTAATAATCCCACTGACCACTGGAGCTTTTGGTGTTTCAGTTCTGCTATTTATCAGATAAAGTTGGTCTACTCTGCTGGCTAAAAATGAGAACCTTTGTACTCTGGACAGCGCTTCTCTTTCCATACATACATTCTCAAATTCTGATCTGCAAACCCAATCATACAGTTACTTCTAATCTCTAAACCCAATTATACAGTTACCTCTGATCCCTAAACCCAATCATGTAGTTAGCTCTTATTTCCAAACCCCAATTGTATATACATATGTGTGTATATATATGTATGTATATATATACATATATATATAAACCAAGGGCAGAGAGACAGTATATATGTATACAGACATATATAGCCTCTAGCTTGTTTTTGTTTACTCACCTAATTCATTACAAATGCCCAGATTGTATATGAATTAACTAAAATTCCTGTAGCACTGTATGATTGTTGTCCCATTTTTCATCGATTTGCTTGAGTGGACACCAGTAATGTCTCCATTGTGAGATTTATTGTTACTGTTTTTGGCATATCAAATACGCCACGGGTAGCTTGCCAGGCACTGCGGTGCAGAACTGAAATTCCTAATTACCATAATTATCACTACCATGATTATCATTATCATAATTATCACTGTTCCACCAGAGTGACCTGGAATCTTTGTCCCTTAGTTATTCCTGCTATCAGTTGGCTTATGGGACTAACCAATTAAACTAACCGATTAAATTGTATATACAATTAAATTGTACTTGAGGAACTAACTGAAGATTTAGATCATATAGCCCTTTTTTCCTCCTTACTTGGCCCTCCCTTTGTTTCCTCTCTTTCATCCCTTCCTCCTTCCTATTTCCTCTGTAATGTTAGGGAATGGTCCAGGGTTCTCCAGAGTTTTATCCTTCCCCAGATATTTATGCAGTGAATATTGTCACATTTTGACATCCAAATTTTGTTACATCTACTACCTAAAATTTGCATGGTAGAAATAATTATACCTATATAACTATATAGGTATAATTTTTATATTTTATATAGGTATATATATGGGTATATATAAATTATATAGGCATAATTTTTATATAGGTATAAAAATATTAATCCCTACCATACTTGAGATTTTCTAAAGACTTAAGATTTTCTAAAATGAATCCATTTCTCTAATTCCTCTAACTGTATTGATAGATTTTGGGAATAAGCATCATGTCCATTTGGAAACAAACATAAGACCTTTACTGGGTTAGCCTGAGAAAAATATATTCTGCTCTTTTTTAAAAACTTTCTTAAAGAGATCAGAAAGACAGTGTCTCCTAGGTACCAACAAACCCCACGTCAGATTTTGAATTATTTCTAACTCTCAGTTGCATTTACAAATGAATCCACTTTATTGCTTAAGCTATTTTAGATAGAATTTTTTCATTGCAACATAAAAGATGTTACTATTTATTGTGAGTAAACTTTGGCAGTTAAATAATTAATAGAGTCAATGTTTTGATACTCATGAAATTTCTCTGATTAATGTTATTTAAGTCATTTGAGAAGTGTTTACTTTTGAAATTTTTACAGAAAACTTTCTAATAAAAAAAGCTTTCTAATAAATACACTTGTCAATCATTACAGAAACCTGTGAAGAAATCAGGAAGAATCTCTGAAATATATAGGGAGAGAAAAACTAATATTTAAGAGCTTACAGAATGGTTAGGTAGGGCTATAAAGACAATACAAGAGGGAGCAACTTGTTTTCCTTGTGTTTGAGCTCAGTTTGAATACTTGGCACTAAATATGGCCCTCAAGTAATGCCAGTTGGACAACTGGACACACAGTCAGGTGTAAATCTTGACCACTGGTAGGAATTTGGATGTCCAACACCAGAAAAAGGTTAGGTATTAAATATAACTAGCAAAGGTGATTCAGTGAAAACCCTAGTTGTGTAGGATCATGTTAAATGTGGAGAAAATTCTATAAAATACTATAAAAATTCTAAACGCCGATGTGGGACTGCAGAGTTAAGAACATCTTCACGAAACATTGAAGACCAGGTGAACTCTGACATTGCAGCAATAGATGCAATAAGGAAAGAATTAATGGCATTAATATCATGCAATTTTGAAGATGATAAGTATCATTTCATATATGTTTTGTTATTGACTGTTCAATCTCAAAATAATACATAGTAAGAAGGACTGAGCTAGGCTGTAGGTTTCTTTTTCTTTAACAAAATAGCATTTTAATTTAAAACAAATATTTATAGGAAGTTGCAAGATGAATCAAGAAGTCTCATGTACCTTTCACTTAGATCGGGGTAGAGCTCTGTGCCATTTAATCACAAGTAGATCCATATAACAATCACTTTATTTTTTTTAGATTTATTTTCTTTTTTTTTTTAATTTTTTATTGAGTCACCATGTGGAAAGTTACAAAGTTTTCAGGTTTAAATCTCAGTTATACAATGCTCGAATACCCATCCTTTCACCAGTGCTCATATTCCACCACCAAGAATCCCAGTATAGCTCCACCCTGCCCCCTCACACCCCAAACCCCCCCACGCCCCTAGCCCCCCCACCCTAAGCCCCCCCCTGCCTGTGTAACTAATAAATTTCACTTTACTTTCACTTTGATTACATACAATATTTCAACAAAACTCACTATTATTGTTTGGAGAGTCTCTCCCCTAAAGTCAGACCTGTTGAAAAGGAAGCATTAGATAATTTGTTTTCCATTGCTGAGGATGAAGAGGTATGAGGTCGAGTGACCACACTTAGCGGCCTCTCAGTTTTGGGTTTCTGTAATTTAGTATTTTAGTAACTAAGTCCAGAGAGATATCTGCCAGAAGTTGCATCGATATAACAATCACTTTAAACAAGAAACAGAACTATGCAATTATCACTAACATTTCCCTCATACTATCACTTCAAAGTCACTATCTGTTCCTACCTCTAAACTTTAGAAATCAACTATTTCTTTTCAGCTCTAAAGTATATTAATTTTGAGGTTACATAACTACAATTGATTTTTTCTTATTTTGTTGTCTGTGTTCATCTTCACTTTTAATGTCCTGTCTTTTTGTGAGTTAACTGAACATCCTCTAAATTTCCATTTTTATAATTATAGTATTTTGGAGTATAAGTATTCGCAGAGAATTGTAGTGGTTTCTCTAAATATTATGCATACATAACTCATACCAATCTTTTATTGATATTTTATAAATTCAGATTTATGTTTTTATAAAGCTTACTTTTTATTATACCACAATTCTCATTTATAATTTATATGTCATATATTCCTCTAACAACATCAATAACCATAACAGTTGCATAATACTTATACTCATTTTAAAGTATATTTTGTAATATGAAAGTTAATAAAATCAATTGTATTAACCAATGGGGGTGTAGAGAAGAGAGCACTATGACATAGATAGCTGGAATTGATCACTCTGGAAAAGAACCGAGTGCTGAAATTAGATAATAATTAAATAAAGGTACATAATAAAATTCTTCAGTACCTGTATTGCAAAACCTCAATGCCCAAAAGGAAAGAGAGAGAGAGAAGAAAAGTGCCTGACATAGAGGCAGGGCGAGGGGAGGTGTATGAGAGGAGGAAAACATTTGGTGGTGGAAAAAGTACACTGATAACCAATGCAATTAAAAAAATGTTTTAATTGAATGACCATGAGTTATACAGTTACAAAGTTGTTCATGATTGGATTTCAATCATACAATGTTCAACCACCCATCCCTTCACCAGTGCACTTTTTCCACCACCAGTGTTCCCAGTTTTACCTCCACTACCCCCACCACAACCCCACAGCCTGCCTCTCTGTCTCTGTCTGTCTCTTTCTCCCTCATTTTCCTTTTAAGCACTGTGGTCTGCAATATTGTTACTGAAAGGGTATTATGCATATCACTTTACTTCCTTTCAGCATGTCCAGAATGATCATTTCCATCTATATAACAAAAACAATTTTCTCTCTCTCTTCTTTCCCTTCCTGATATTTTAAAACTTCTTCTTTTATTATTTATTTTCTACATACTAAACTAAATCTATTATTTATAGTATAACTTCTTGGTGACAGATTTCCTAGCGTTTCAATTATCTTGCTTTTTCCCATCATTAATAAAAAATTTTTTGAGGGTATCTTAAGTAGATTTTTCTTTTCTTTCAACGTTCTTAAAATGTAGTGCCATCACCTCATATTTTTCTGTACCCTCTTCCCTATATTTTTAATCTATCTAATTAATTTAAATTTTATTGTGTTTTTAATAATGAACTTTTCATTTGGCTATACTTTGTATTTTCTGTTCTCTTATGAAACTTAATGTCTTGTTCACTTGTTTAAATGTATACATAGTTGTTCACTGAAGAGATTTCATAATTAGTGCCCAAATATCCTCAAATAATTCTAACAGCTACATCATCTCAGTCTTTATACATGTATGTATATATGTATCTAAATGTTTTGTTCAAGTTGAAATTGACCATTTTTCTATATGATAAGTGATTTTCTAGTGAAGTATAGACATTTTAGGTAATGTTTAATGAGACTCTGAATCGAATTTAGGTGTTATTTTCAGAGGTCTCTTTTTGACACTCTGCCAGCAGAGCTAACATACTAGCGGGATCACTTTCCATCAAAGCCAGATTAAAGTGGAAGTCTAATTTCCACACTTAGTTTCTGTTTACAATTCCAGGAGAAAGAGGAATTGTCATGGTGGGAATTCATGTGTTCTACTTAATTCTACTAGGACAATTTTATTCCTGGAAGGTTAGTTATTGCCCTTCACCTGATCTTTATTATATCTACAAAACAGGAGTCTTTTCAGGACATTACTTCTGGGTGGTGGTGAAATCTCAACCTTTCTCAGACCTTATCTGCAGTCCCTGGGAGAGGGAAGATCACCTGTCTTTCTTCTTGGGCATGGACTTCAACTCTATTCCTTGTCCTCACTGACAATAAGGTGAAGGGTCGGAGAAATTGTAGCGCAGGCAAGGTGCTCTCAGAGCCAGGAGTCTGTCTTGAGCAGAGCCGGGTATGTCCCCAAAATGAAACCAAATGACAATAAGGTAGAGCATGGAGGGTTGGTATCGTCCCTCTCTTCAGAAGTTTCCACTGATACCACCTTTCCAAAGGGATTTGACACTCGTTTATTTATTGGGGGGAGGCAAACTGTGTGGGCTCAGGGGATTTTTCTGAATCAGTGTTTAACTGCTCAAGGACCTTGAGTGTCAGGGACAAGACCCAGGGCTTTCATGTGCAAAGCATGTGCTCAAGCCTTTTAAGTTCTCTCTCTAACCCCAGGATGCATCTTGCCAAATTTTAAGTGTTAGATTCCCACATGTTCTAAAAACTAGGATTAGAAGTAGGTCTTTTCTATGACATTTGGTCAGAGTAACAGGGTTATTTTCATAAAATTTTTGTGTCACACATGGCAATGTTCAGGAGTTACGCCAAGCTTTGTACTCAAGAATTATTCCTGGGGATGCTTGGGGGACCATATGAGATGCCAGGGTTCAAACCCAGGCTGTCTGCATGCAAGGCAAATGCCCTGTCCACTATGCTCTCTGGCCCCAGTTTTCTAATTAAATGCAATAAGACTCAAATCGTTGAAGCATTTAGGTTTGTGTGCAAGTGTTATCATGCTAAACTTTCTTATCCCTATAGTTGAGTGGGTTTTCAGGGACACTCTTAAAATCCAAATCCATTGATGTTTATGAGTTTTTAATATTTTCCATCATCTTGCCTGGGGTATATGAATCTAAAAGGAAATTCAAAGAATTCACCACCACATTATAAAGCCTTACTTTATTTAATTAAATCATAATTTTAAAATGCTGCATATATTTAGGTCTTATTGTATTTAATTATTTCTGTATGCTTCAAGTACCTTTTAACCATACAATGGAGTTATCACATTCATAACATCTCCACACAGTATCTCAAAGTTATCCTTGTTGAAAAACTATTGCCTAAGAAGAGAACTAAAGATAATTTATGTATTTGACTTTGTCAAAATTAATAAGACTTTACTGGGATACAAATGGTTAGATCATCTTTCTTCAGGTTGTGTAAGCTTCCAGAGAAATTTTTCTCTCCAGTAAATAATCCAGATATGGAATCTAAATAAGACTTGATAGTCAATATGTTAACAAAAATCCAAATTTTCCCACTTTCCACCCGGTTTTCTATGTTGTTAGCTTGATTTTAATACTACTCAGAATTATCCTGACATTCCCAGTACAACATAATAATTTAAATATCTTTTTTTACTCAAATGGAAAACCTCACTTACTTATTTTTAAAAAATAATTAAATTTCCAGTAATTTTTTACGTGGTTTGGAATATTTTGCACCTCATTGTCCTGAACTGGATTTTACATAATTTATTCTTTCTGGCAGAATTTAATTAGGTCTCAGGCTCATCTTAGAACCAATTCCTCTTAGGAGGAAACTAGAATGTAGTGATTAGCTTACACCATTCAACTGTGTTTCCCAGCAGAAGGCCTGAGAGACTGCCTTGACTATTTCTATCAAGTGAGATCGGAGTCTAAAAGACTACTGACTAGAATCAAAATCTGTGGACCTTCATATTATCCCTATCTCTAGAACGTGATAATTATTTCTTTGTGTACAGTTTTCCCAGTTATGGTACTGTATTAAGGCAGCCAAGACAACTAATGCATTAATAACAAAATGCCATAAATTGGGAGGCTTAAACAATTACATTTATATCTAAAAATAAACATTTGGCAGGCTGCAAAGTGAAAAGTGAAGGTTTCAAAGGGAGAAAAATGGCTGTCTGGAGGGTCCAGAGTAAAGCTCTGCTGAGGACCTGCTCCCCGCGTAGCAGGCATCAGGGTCTGGTCGGAATACAGCATCTCTCAGTGGGTTCACCTTCACATACCACCACAAGTGAATCAAGAATTCAGTATATGAATTTGGGGGATGAAAATTCCAGTTAATGTTTGGAAAGAAGTAAATAGAAGAAATATCGCGTACTTGGAAGTTAAGTATGGCACTAGTTAGAAGAAAATGTAATCAATAAACATTCACAGTACCAGCAAAGTGGCATGTATTATTATTTACATATATTTTATTCTTTATGTGTAAGGCACTGTCTAAATATATGCTAATAGCACATTTATCTATCATTATATAATAAACAATTTAATCTATTTTTTTTCTGCTTTTTGGGTCACACCTGGTGATGCATAGGGGTCACTCCTGGCTCTGCACTCAGGAATTACCCCTGACGGTAATCAGGGGACATATGGGATGCTGGGATCTGGGAATCAAACCCAGATCGGCCGTGTGCAAGGCAAACACTCTACACACTGTGCTATCACTCCAGCCCCAAACAATCTAATTTTAATGGCATAAGCTTCCATATCATTAAATACATGACTCAGAATGATTTTTGTTTGTTTGTTTCTTTGAACCATGCCTGGCAATGATCAGAAATTTCTCCTGATGGTGCTTGATATGGGATGTTGGAGATTGAACACTGGTCAGCCTGTGAATTGCAAGTGCCCTACTCACTATAGATCTCTCCAAACCTAAATTAGTGATTTAGTGGGTAATGAATTTGGGTAGAATGCAGTCTGATTCCTTCTTCACCAGATCTGCAGCCCCAGTTAATAAGATTTGAATGTCTGGTCCTAACTAGTTTCAAGTCTATGGATTGGAAACACTGAGGCTTGGACAGTCATTGCTCAGATTACTTTTTACTTCTGCAATGTCTTGGTGAAACAGCTACCTGTAACCTTGCATGAGGGTAGTCTGAGCATCGGTCCATAGTTGCTGCATATTAATGGAGCAAAAAAAAAACTGCAAAGTGTTCTGTGATCTATTCTTGGAATAGATTCACTTGTATCACTTGTAGTCCCATTGATCTTCTATTTGCTCGAGCGGGCGCCAGTGACATCTCCATTTGTCCCTGTCGCAAGCTAGTGCAGCCCAATGATATCTGCTTGCTCCAGGAACACAAAGAGCCTCAAATCATTCATTCAGAGATTTGACGAAGACATCTGACCATTTAGTTGGTGGGCGGCCACGAAGTCTTCTGACATCCTGTGGAATCCAGTCGGTAACAGTTCTAGTCCAGCGGTCGTCTCTGAATCGCATTACATGATCGGCCCATCTGATTTTTGATGCCTTGGCAAACGAGACAGCGTCCCTGATTCTTGACTGTCGACAGAGGTCAAAACTCCGGATTCCTTCTCTCACTTGAGTGAGATGTGATACTCCAAGCATAGCTCTTTCGATTCCTCTTTGGGAATAGCATTCTCATCCTGTTTCTGAAGGACCCATATGTTAGTGCAGGAAGAATGGCGGAATCGAAAAGATGTGCCCGGAGTCAGAGGTTCTTCATTCTCTTAACCACTTCTTCAACACTCTTGAATGCATTCCACGCTGCTTTCTTCCTCCTGCGCAGTTCTGGGACCAAGTCATTCCTCATGTTGATTTCTCGACCCAGGTACACATAGCTGCTGAATTCAGAAATGTTTGTTCCATTGAGAGCAAATGGAGCTTCAGGGACCAGTTCGTTTTTCATGAACATCATCTTGTTGAGATTCAGGTGCTATCCGACCTTTCCACACTCATGGTCAAAGTTGGCTAGCATTTGTTCTGCTTGGCTAATGTTTGGTGTTATGAGAACGATGTCATCAGCGAAGCGGAGGTGGTATAATTGCCGACCATCTATCTTCACTCCCATTCCTTCCCATTCCAGTCGTCTCATGATGTTCTCGAGGATGGCACTGAAGATTTTCGGTGAGATGCTATCACCCTGCTGCACCCCTCTTTTTACATCAATGATCACTTCCGTGTAGAATGGTGAGATCCTGGTGGTGAATTCACAATACAGCTCACAGAGGATTTTGATATACTGAGTTTGAATGCCTGTTTGGCCAGGGCTTCGATGACTGCCTCAGTCTCAACAGAATTGAAGGACTTCTTTAAGTCGATGAACATTAGACAGAGCTGCATCTTGAACTCTCTAGAAACTTCAATGAGTTTGGTCACTGTGTGGATATGGTCTATCATGCTGAATCCCCTTCAGAACCCGGCTTGCTTGCATGGTTGTCCTTTGTCTAGTGTTCTGCTTATTCTATTCAGGATGACACAAGTGAACAACTTGTAGATGACAGACAGTAGGTAGACTGGGCAATAGTTGCCGATGTCGTGGATGTCTCCCTTCTTGTACAACAGAATGGTCCTACTGCTTTTCCACTAACACAGAAGCTTGCATTCAGACAGGTAGCGTGTAAAAAGTCGGGCCAGTGTATTGATGAGTACTGGCAGCAGATTCCTCAGGTGTTCAGGTCTGACCTTGTCTGGACCAGATGCTGTTCTCGTCTTTACCAACGAAATGGTGTGTCAGATTTCAGAAGGGAGAACATTGGGAATGACATATGCATCCTGCGGAATTTGGTATGTGGGCAGGTGGACATGGCTGTCAAAGAGATCTGAGTAGAAGTCATGAATAATCCTCTCCATTGCTTTTCTGGAGGATGTGATAGATCCATCAGGATGTTGGAGGGCAGTCATCTTGGTCTTGTAGTTGGCGAAGGACAGGCAAGTGTTGCGAATACTTTTCCCAGCTTCTGCTGCACTGGTCAACACTGCTGCTCTTCTCTCTTTGAAGTCTTTCTTTATCGCATCTCTGCTCAGCTTTGTGAGCTCGGACATTAGCTTGTGGTTGCCTGAGGCTCGTGCCAAACCACGTTGATGAATGAGCTCGAGAGTTTCCGAAGACAGGGATCGGATTGTGGCTTTCTCACTCTCGGCATTCTTCGCATAGACATGGAGGTGCTGAACCAGTCGATCTAATTCCTTGTTGATGTTGTGAAGGACAACATCTTCCCATGTTGCTGCAATAGTGCCAAAGAGCTCCCAATTGGTGGTCATTCTGGGAGTTGCCTTCTTAGACTTAAATTTTGCAGACTTTTTTCCCTGGTCTGTGAAGTAGAATTTTGCACAAAGGAGACGGTGATCCGATCTCGTTTGGAATTTTGGGACAACAGTTACATCGGTCAAGCAAAACCACTACTCAGCCACCGCCATGCTCCAGGCCACTCTCTGGACACTTGGGCCAAACCTCACGCACGAGTGAAGCCCTGCAAAGCCAGGTAATCAGAACTTTGAGACCTTGAACTCTAGGTTCAACGAGACCTGGAAACAAGATCCTCTGTCTGCCTCCTCCAATTTGGAATAGATTACTCACTTTTATTCTTGATAATGAATCCACCCAAATTCAAAGTCACATACTAATATCTGATATCTTAATACAGAATGTATCAAAGAACTATAAGCCCATGTTACAGCATCACACATTATCAATTAATCTTCACAATAACACTGTCATATAGACTAAAGAATTTTACATATGTATAATACAATTCATACAAATATCCTGGAATTACATCTATTTATTCACAGAACAAGGATTAGGAGGTAAAATTATAAGCAGAAAAATTTAATGTATGACTAAATGTTAACAAAGCATTATATATGATATACCATGATAACACAAAAATGGGTACTTTCGATAACTCAACAGGGTTTTATAAAGTGAGCAGATCTTCATGGAATTTTTAAGGTGTACCATAATTCTTTGTGCATATCTTTATATTACCTGCTTGAGAAAAATATTTTCTTGCTGCTCTGTTTATCTTATGATTGATACTCACCCAAGTCTAAAACAAAGCAAAATAAAATATCCAAATAAATAGTTGTGAGGAGTCAGAGAAATAGTACAGGAGTTAAGGCATTTGACTTACACATAGCCAACCCTGGTTCAATCCTCAGCACTACATATGGTCCCTGCAGCACCAGGAGTGACCCCAGGAGCAAGCCCTTAGCATTGTTGGGTGTGGCCTGCAAAAAAAACAAAGGTGTTTATGTGTAATGAAAAAATGGATTTATTATCAGGCATTGATTAATAAATGCTAACAGGCAAGTATATTAGTTTTTATTTTCTCTATTAAGTAAAGATATGATCAATAGAGAGGAAGAATAGTGATTCAAATTAAAGCCATATTGTAGGTTAGTAGCAATCTAATTCTCAAGAATTCACCCTGGATAAATTATATAACAATTTACCTTGGAATATGGGAGAAGTCTTACTTCAAAGCACTTTTGATACCATCATGCAGATGTGTTTTCTTTTAACTGCCCTTCTCTTTTCTGTTTTTTTAGCAACTGTGGTTTCACACTTCACACTGAGGTGCCTGCACATGAGGCTGTGATGTCTACACCCACTTGACTGTAGTGTGACAGAAATGGTGCAGATACTGCAGGGGTCCAGGCAATAGAGCTTGCAGGATCTCATTCAGAGCACATGAAGCAGCAACCACGGTCACATTTGTGTCATGCTTTCATACTAGGTCCTTTGCCACTGAACTATGCCTGCACCTCTCTAAAAGGAATTTTTGAGGTAGCGCACAGCCATTTAAGCAAAGCTTCAGGCTAAAATTTGACTCTGACATTGATATCCTACATGATTTTATTCTACCTTTGAACCATTATTTCTTCATTTATAAAATAAGTACACAAATAATTTCTTTCAGGTCTACTAAAATGAAGGAAACCATCATCATCATCATCATCATCATCATCATCATCATCATCATCATCATCATCATCATCATCATCTCGTTGATCATTGAATTTCTCTATTGGTCTCAGTAACACCTCCATTCATCCTAGCCCTGAGATTTTAGAAGCCTCTCTTTACTCGTCCTTCCCGATGGTGCCACATTGGAGGCTCTTTCATGGTCAGGGGAATGAGACCCATCATTGTTACTAGTTTTGGCATATGAATACGCCACAAGGAGTTTGTGAGGCTCTCCCATGGGGGCAGGAAACTCTCGGTAGCTTCCAAGGGAGAAGTAGGCTAAAAGATGTCATGTGGCCACTTTGTGGCCACGTGCTTCCAGGATCTTGGTTTTATAGTCTCTGGATATTGGCAATTGGTGGGATTACACAGTGCCGGGGGCACGCCTAGCTACTGGAAAATGTGGTATCTGGGTGGAAGAGGCCCAGTCCCGATCCGAGCAGGCTTGGAGGTCTCAGTCCCGGATCCCATACACCTGGGTTCCTCTGCCAGTTCCTTTATGTATGAGGCTCGTCCAAAGAAAACCAAATGAAGAAATATTTTTAAAAGCTTCTATCTCAATTAAAATTTTTCAAAATAATAAGAGTTTCTGTCTCAAGGATTAATACATTCTAGATACCCAATAAATTCGATACTAATTTAATTAATTTATTGTTTATAATTTATGAGAGGAATATATGCAGAAGTTCGCATCTAAAGCATTATTTTCCATTTATATCAGCAAATACTATATAGGATGAGAGAACATTGCAATCTCCCTAATCAGAACTACCAGGAATAATGTTCCAGATTTTCACAAGAGCAGTAATAGGGGAAGACTGAAATGGATCCTCCACTTCACTTATCAGGTTAATGGGCTGTTTATATCCTGAGTGAATATATTAATCAACATATATAGTTGGTAAATTCAATTCTGTTTTTGTTATATAACTAAGACATAAGAGCAAGACTGATAAATAAATTTTTGTAATTTTTTTTGTATTTTTTTTCTGATTGGCATTACTTCTAGTTCTGTGTTCTGGAGGTTTGTGAGATAATGTGGTGTAAAAAACTAAAGCTCGCCGACGGGGCGCGTGCACTCAGGGGCTCTCCGCCTCAATTAGAAATTGAGTTCCCATTTTGACCCAGCAATACCACTTCTGGGAATAAACCCCAGGGCACAAAAACACACAGCAGAAATGACATCTGCACTTGTATGTTCACTGCAGCACTGTTCACAATAGCCAGAATCTGGAAAAAGTCTGAGTTCCCAAGAACAGACAACTGGCTAAAGAAGCAATAGTATATCTACACAATATAATATGTACAGATGTTAGGAGAAATAAAGTTATGAAATATTAAGAAACAGAAGAAGAAGAAGAAGAAGAAGAAGAAGAAGAAGAAGAAGAAGAAGAAGAAGAAGAGAAGGGAAAGAGGAAGAGAGAGAAGAAGAAGAAGGAGGAGGAGAAGGAGAAGGAGAAAAGGAAGGGGAAGAGGAAGAGGAAAAAGAAGAGGAGAAGGAAGAGAGAGCAATAACAATGGCAACAATAAAAACAAGAACAAGAAGAACAAGAAGTACAAGAAGAATAAAGAAGAGGAAAAGGAAGAGGAAGAAGAAAAATGCTGGCAAGAGTAGCAGGTTGGAGGGGTGGTGGGATACAGGGGATATTGGTGGTGGGAAATGTGCTCTGGTTGAGGGATGGGTTTTGGAACACTATTTGACTGAAACCTGATCACTGAAGCTTTGCAACTATATCTCAGAGTGATTCAATTAAAAATAATTGATTAAAAATAAAACATCAGGTCCAGTATGCCATTGGGACCAGTATATTGTTTGGAAATGTGTGGAAGACCTATGAACTAATTGCCATTTTGAGCTTTTATTGTAAGTATTGGGAAAGCAAATCACAGCCTGTTTTGAAGAGTGGCCATTTGTAGACATTCAGAAATTTCCTAAGATCTGAGAATGTTGAGTACCAAACATATCTATAAAAGGTCAAATCACCAGCAGAACCTGCAAAGGGGTATGTGCTTTCATCGAGGCAAGGATTTTAGTTAGGTTACAGTTTCTCACTATGGGAACACGTGAGAACAGTTCTTCTGGATGGGCTGTTCTTCATCTTGCCTGCTGTCTGTTGCTAGCATCCCTGTTTTCTACCCAAAAGATGCTAAATAGCACCATTCTCCAGTTTTGACAACCAGAAGTCTTTTGAATGTTAAAATTTTACAGCTTATAAAACACTGACTTATAAAACTAAAAAGCCACTTCTTCTTAGATAGACTATTATATCTATTTTTGTTTGCTATGAGTTCACTCACATGGACAATAAAGATTATAACATGGACAATAAAGATTCATAACTGTTATTAATGTTAGATTTCTTATAGTATAGGAAGCATTGTCATGTATCTTTTATATATTTATTAAACACTATATTTGTGAAGGCTAGTTTCTAAAGGTATAAGATCAAAAGAGGCAATTTCACAAAGCACCTAGACTATTGGTGAAAATAAATAAGTGAATACATCAAAGACGAATAAAAGAGATGTAGTGAAGTCTATTGAGATGTGAAAAGTAGAATAATGAACTTGACAAGCACGTGGGATATAGAAGAGAACAATATTCTCGTGCATGTATTGTTATCACCTGCATTTTAAGGATGAGCAAAATGAAACACTAAACATTTAGCTTGGGGTTTGTTTATTTAGATAGACACAAATAAATCTTCCAATTTAGCTATTGCAATATTGCCTTCTTAGGTGATTACAGTAGTATAATAGATGGGAATAATAATGACAAAAGTTCTCTTTTAAAAAAGCTGTAATGACAAAGGCAATATTTCTTAGTATTAGTATGTTTCACAAGGAACTTTGAATGTATTATCTCTCATGATCCTGTTGGTCATACTGTCTGTTAGACACTAGCCATGCATGATCATTTCCCCTTTATATGTATAAGATATTCAGAAAGTGTGTTTAGGTATACTAACCGCAAAGCTTGCTGCCTTTATAAGCATGCATATATTGTTCCATAAGGCAATATAGTGACTCATTGTATCTTAGCTTATCATTGTATTTATCAACAGGATCCTGCTATCATTTTGCAATCCTTGAAAGTAGTTCAATTTCTGCACTTAGAGCTGAAATTATAGTATCTCAAAGCTAAATTTAAAAAGCAATTTACTGCTATCCCCATGAAGAAATAGAACCAATCAATGCAATAAAAAAATTTAAGATCATTCTGTACTTTGTACAGTCGCAATTACAGTCCTGTGACTCATAGAGAGCTGCAAATGCCTGTCATTATAGAATATTTAGAAAGCAGAACAGGACTTGGATTGAGGTTGGAATTTGAGAAATGTCTGTTAGAAGGATGGATGAAAAATTGAATGGGTAAAAGAGAAGGTGAGCAGAAGGTTCACTACTCCCAGGAATGAAAGAGGATGATCTATTTTATAATATTCTGATTTTTATTGCCAACCTCAAATTATTTCTTTTTTTTTTTTTGCTTTTTGGGTCACACCCAGCGATGCTCAGGGGTTACTCCTGGCTTTGCACTCAGGAATTACTCCTGGCGGTGCTTAGGGGACCATATGGGATGCCGGGGATCAAACCCGGGTCGGCCGCGTGCAAAGCAAATGCCCTACCCGCTGTGCTATCGCTCCGGCCCCTCAAATTATTTCTTTTTTTAAAAATTTTATTAGTAAATCACTGTGGGGTACAATTACAAACTTACGAACTTTCATGTTTGTATTTGGTTTACATCCCTCCACCAGTGCCCATTCTCCTCCACCAATTTTCCCAGTATCCCTCCCACCACCCCCATCCCAACCCCACCACCCCACCCTGCCTCTGTGGCAGGGCATTTCCTTTTGTTCTTTCTCCTGTTGGATGTTGTAGTTTGCAAGAGAGGTATTGAGTGGCCATCATGTTCAGTCTATAGTCCACTTTTGGTACTTGGCTTTCAACCTGAGTGGGTTCTCCCAAAATTCTCTACTAGGTGTTCATCAAAGTGCTGTGATTTACAAAGTTATTTATAGTTGAATTTTAGATGTACTACGTTCTAGCACCAATCCCACCACCAGTGTCTTTTTCCCTTCACCAAAATTCTCAGATTCTCTCCCACCTGCCCACGTCCCCCATCCCTACGTGCACTCCAGTCTACCCCCTTGACAGGCACATTTTTAAGTTTGTTGTTAAGGTTTGGATCTCTTGTTTTCAGTGTTGTTGACTCTGTGGTGTGGATCTCTCACTACAATACCCCTTTATATGGCCCTGTACTCGAATCCCCTTAACCCCCGCTACCCATAGCTTCCTGGATATCTCTTCTTCCTTCCCTTATTTCTTTTCTTATCTGTTCTTCTCCTCCTCCCTATATTCTGGTGCCAAGGGTATTTTAAGTATCCCTCCTTTAAAACATTGCATTTTCTTGTCTATAGAAAAATAGATGTAGATACATAATAAAAATACCACATAAAAGTGAGATCATCCTCTGTTTGTCCTTCTGGCTTACTTCATTTAGCATGATATCTTGTTAACTTTAACAGAGCCATCCGTGTTGTAGCAAATTGCATGATTTCATTGTTCCTTACAGCTGCATAGTATTCCATTGTGTGTATATACCACATATTCTGGATCCACTGATCTATCATTGGGCACTTATGTTGACTTCCATTTTTTTTTTGAAGGAGCAAAGTCCATGACACAGGGACTCTGATCCCAGTTGTTAGCTTAACGCTAACAAGAAGGTAAAATATTGCAATAAAGGGCAACATTTTAATTGGAAATATATACTTCTAATTTGTTTGTTGTTTTTGGACCACACCCAGTGGTGTTCAGGGCTGACTCCTGACTCTGCACTCGGGGATCACTCCTGGCAGGGTCAGAGGTTATATGGATCCCTACTGAACCGGGTCGGCCGTGTGCAAGGCAAGCTTCCTACCTGTTCTATTGTCTCTCCAGATTGAAAATTTCCTTATTTAGGGTAAAAAGCTCAAGACCCACGATGTTTGCCACAAATAAGCTAATTATCAGATTCTAACTTGCCTATTTTTTATTTGAATAAAACAGAAATTTGAATAAAATGTAACTGACACATCTTCTAGGGCAGTATTTCAAAAATTTCCCTTATTTTTCATGTCTATTCCTATCATTTCATTCTGATTCCTATTGCCTTATTCTTGTTTATCTATTGGTCTAATGTCTATCCTGAGCACCATATTTAGACTGAAATTTAAGTATTACTATAGTTTCTTCTTCTTGTGCAAAATTTTTCATTGTTATACATTATAAAATTCAAATTTCTTATTCTAACATTCTAGGCACATCAAAATAAACCCCTTTTAATTTTATCTCTGTATAAACCATTTTAACCTTGATGACATTTAAGACCACAAGGTTCTTATATATTCTGAAAATTATCATACTGAATGCTTAATACATATTTTTCAAGTATTTCCGCAATACAATAGGCTTAATTAAAGTATTAGTAGCTTACTAAAGTACTAACTTCCCCTGACAGCTGTAGATTGGAGGAATTAAAATTAGAACTCTGTTAGAGTGATGCCAAAGCCTATGCTCTTAATCACTTCTAACTATTGACATATAAATGAATTTATGATAAATGAATGAATGAAGGTTCCTTTCTCTCTCTAGATGGTTTCTTTTCTAAATTTTTTCAAAGTTTGGAAGAAGTAAGTTTCATTCAGACATTATTTGCTATTATCCCTTAAATCGAGAGTTGTTAAAGTTAAATTGGTAGAAATGAAATTAGTCATTGCAGACAAGTCCTAGCTGCAGACATACGAAGGTGTGGGAACAGATAAAAACTGTGATGAGTACTAAACGTTGATGCTGAAAGGGCTGAAAATGGAGCCCGCATAGTCATCTGGAAAGGATCACATTGTGTGTTCCTTTTCCTGTGATAAATCGAATGAAGAGACCAGGATTAATAATTCAAAGGCGGGGGAGGGGGGATAGTGCTTTGGGAAGGATGTCACCAGATCCCTAGTATTCCATCTGCCTTATGTTGCCTTCTCTGCCTAGAAGACTTCTTCTTCAGTTGCAAAGCAATCAGAGGAAGCATTTGCAGGAAATGTCTGTTCAGAGAAAAGATGATCTGTCTGGGTTTTGGAGCATGCGATTTGGCAGCTGTTCCACAAGAGCCCTTTAATACGGTAAGGAAAAGGGGATTGTGCTAATGAATAAAATCAATTGGTTGTTTTAGCTTCTTCCTTTTGTCTGAAATTGTCCTTGTGTTTTGAAAAGGTTTCATAGACTTTATGACTATTTTAATCCTCTAATGATGCTGGTTTAGTGAAACAAATTTTGAAGGAATTCTGTAGGTTAAAACTATTCAGAAGAAAAAAATATGATAAAATGGAAAGAACATAAAACCTGACTCAGGAAATGCAATTTTTGATTCTGATTATTTTTCTTGCAAGCTTTGTGAACCTTCTTGAGCTTCAATTTATTGTCTAAATGAAAATAAAGTGCATACAAAGGGTCTATCTTAATGAGTACACAGAATTTCACTTGCCAAAGAATCTAAGACATTGCTTATTTTTTCTTGCCTTAGTTTTCAGTTAAAGACCCCTTATATATCCCACTTCCATCTCAGTCCCAACAGGTAGTAATGGAGACATATCTTTGCTGACTAATTGAAACAAATGATGAGGGCTAAGATGCAAAAACAAACTATACAATAGAACTCCAAAGTATAAATAAATAAACATCCTTAGATCATTTCCTAGTATATTAAGGAAAATTCTGGTATATTATGCTCTTCTAAGATATAGTCCTTTAACTCCCACTTAATTAATCAAATAGACTTTTTTCCTCCCTATATTCTCTCTTGTGTCTTTTTTATGAAAATTCTATAATGACAATTCAGATCTAAATCTAAAAAGATGAGGCTAGCTACTAATATCAAATTGAGGTGAAAATCATTTCTTTTTAAAGCCCATATTTGTCTTCCATTTGAAAAATAGAAATGATTTTCTTATAGAATTTATGTCAAATATAGGACTGACTAGATAAGACAGTGAGTAGGGGGATTCCAGTCTGATCCTAGCACTCCATATTGTAGGATGACATTACTTTGTCCTCTCCCCCCTTGCCACAAGTAGCTTGTCCTGGTTTTCCCCGGAGTTTAGGCTTACCCCAGTCTCACCCATCAAGGTGTTCCCGAATCTCTCCCATCCCTTTGTTTAGCTATAATCACTTCTCCATGCTCTCTTCCACAAAAGAGTTAATCCCCGGCTTTCCCTTAATCTGACTCTGCTAATTTGTAAGGTCAGACCTTCCTAGGATACTTAATTTATATTATATAAGTTAATATTGCCTTTCTCCTCTTCTTGTGCCTTTTGAATAATTTACTTTAAAGCAATGTCCTTTTTGTATGGACACGAGTAGACAATATTATGCTTTTGTAACTTGGGATTTAATTGGCCTCGAATATTATTCTCTCCTGGGCATCTGCTTTCTCCACTTAAGCCTCAATTGCCCTCAGTTCCTAGCACCCCAAAACCAGGGTCCCGACGAGGGATGGGATGGATCCAGGGCAAGCAGTGAGTCTGGCATCGAGATGGGCCTGGCCAAAGTGCCTAATTCTTAACTATAAGTTAAGAGCTTCATCATAGACAAATGCTGTCATGATCCAAAAGTAATGATGAGACTAGGCCCCTGCGAGGGATAGGAAAGACTGATCTGGCCTGAGCACTGTAGTCTGAGATTGAGATGGCCCCAGGAGAGCAATTCTATAAGCTTTAATGCATCTCTTATTGTGTCCATACAAAATGATTAATATTATGAATTCTTAATATGTTTGCTGGCTGAGGAGAAGAGAAACACACTCATGGGACTCCGCCCTTGGGTGGATCCTCCTGCTGAAAGAGAATTAAGTCCTAGGAGAAGCATCCCCTAAGGGAAAGGAGCCTTACCCTATTGATTGTGACCACACCTATGTGTACACCCCAATGCCCTCATGCTGGGAAGATTTGACTAGGCTGTAAGAGTAGGTTAAGGGGCCAGATCCAGAGATCCAGAGAGAGATCCAGAGCCGGGAGAGAAGCAAGGAGAGAGAATGAAATTAACTGATCGAGCAACCAGTTTGGGTTTCTTTCTTCCGTCGCCTGCCCTCCACCGACAGCACACATGGCGGTTCCAGGGCACTGAACGCGGGCGGCATTCCTTCCAACATGAGCGAGAGTCCCTTTTAAGTAGGAGATTTCAAGAAGCCAGACTTGATTCCCCTCAGGCTAAAGAAGGAACTATTTTTCTCAAGTATTATGGCAGAATCACTGGAAGAACCAACTTGGTTTCAAGGAAGTGGGGAAAATATTGATGTCAGAATATTCTGCTCTATTACATTCTATTAAAAATTGTTTTAGGAGAAATAACATGCTTGCATTAAAGGTAAACTTGGGGTGGAGTTGGAAGGGGAGAAACTGGGGACATTGGTTGTAGGAAGTGTATGTACACAGGTGAAGGGATGTGTTGGAACATTGCATGACTGAAACCCAAGCATGAACAACTTTGTCACTATGTTTCTCATGATGATTTAATAAATGAATTAAGAAATTTAAAAAGTAGTCACTGTGAAATTAAAAACTAATTAATTAAAATTATCCTAGATTTTGTAGTTCCATATTAAAAATCAATATGACCTTTTCCCTAAGTTTTAATATTTATTGAGTAATTTCTGATTTGGAGAGACGGTATGCTTGAGTGAACACATTGTATTAGGTACTTTGATAGTTTTTCTATTTTTGAAATTTTTGATGACTTTTGTTTCTCCCTAAAGGCTAAATATCTTACTATACCCCCATATCCAGTGATTTATCTCTTTTAATGTTACTTCCCACATTACATTTTCCTTACCTCCCACTTCTGCTTTACAACCACAGAGGCATTATTTGTCAGGACACAAATAGATCACTAAGTTAATCTTATGCACAATTCAACTTTGTTGGGCTTCTTGAAATATGAGTCTATTTTGGTCATGCCCCAAATTAGAGACTTACCTTGATCCTCAGTCATCTAATATGAGATCAATTCTCTAATGTAAGCACTACAGTAGGAAACATTCTTGAGTCTAAAAGTAAACCTTAAATATAGTGGGAAAATACAAATTTTCTAAATTCATTTGGAAAGATAGCTTTTTGAAACAGAGTATATCTATCTCGATTGTAAATTATACTTGAGTATGTATCCCCTGATTCAAAATTCTTACACATATACAAAGACACACACACCCTGTTATGACTCTACATTGTTTCCTCCTACATTTACTTATATATGAAAGGCAAAAATAACAAAAGTTATCCTCTCCAAACTAGATAGATGTGTTAAAGAGGTATGATAAATACATTTAAAAAAAGGCTTTCAGTTGCGGCTCTCCTTACTCTGAGCCTAAAGCCCTCAGGATTTGAGAAATATTTGAGGGGTATAAAGAGAGAGTCAGTCTCTTTAGTGCTTTTCAGATTCAGCTCACGTATTATAATTCCATGTTAAATTATGGGAACTTTGGAAGCAGAAGTAAAGCAGAAAAGAAAAAGAGGTGAAGTACTCTCTCCACCTGTAGCCAAATTCCTCCAATCCTTCACTTCATCCCACTGCCACTAAAATTGCCACTTAGACTAACAAAATCTCCTTAACACTGTTCTCCCATTGCCTTTCTCTTTTTCCCTTTTTTCTTTGTCTTAAGCAGAATTTTTCTTCTAGACGTAGGGGTCTTTTCAAAGCACTTCCTGAGAATTGCACTAAAATGGAAACTAAAAGTAAAAAGAAAACCATGCTCAAGAATTTAGCCAGGATCTTGTTGCTAAGCAACCATTTCCTTTGTGTCTTAGTACACAGAATTTGATTTTGTTTGGAAGGTGTTTTTAGGCGACAGCTTAATACAAAGAAAGAAGTTGGGGTTGGTGGAGCCTGGGAGGAGATGAGGAAGGAAGTGGTACTACAAAATGCTTTAGATCAAACTATGCAAAGATATAATGTGAGGGAAATAATAATCAAAAGGACCACCGCATGAAAGTCAACCCACAACCTCCACATGTTGCCAGAAACTTTAGAATGGAGCATTTCTTATATTGGCACCTCTTGGTATTTGAAAAGGATCACATGATTACATACATTTTCTTACCTTTATTATCATCTGCATACTTTCTCTCTATGGGTAGATTCAGACTCACTGTTTGATATATTTTTGTAGCCACATAATAAGAAAACAGACAAAGAATATGGTTGTATTTATTCAAGAGAATCTACAGGCATCAATTTCTCAAGTTGTCTGTATTCACAAGACTGGTGGTTCTCAGGTTTGGCACCTCCCCCTGAAAACTCACTGTTTAACCCTAAATGGTATATAAGTGAGAAAAGACATGGAGATTACCAGAACAAGGCTGTAATTCTCTTTCCAGTCATTCTTAGGAGCAGGCATTTTTATTTGGTTGAAGACAAGAATACAAGTGGGTAAAGTTTTTTTAAAATGGGGATTATTAACAGGATATAAAGAAATCTGTAAACAGAGTGAGCTGTGCTGCCCTGGGGAAAACATTTGTGCCTTTTATAATATGCAACCCAACACTTTCGTGCAGTTGAAGAAAATGGAGAGCAGAAAATGATCCTCAGTGAGCTGTTGTTGTGGAACATGGCCTTCATTTAGCCTGGAAAAGAAAGTCTCTACCCCTTTCTGCTCACTCAGAGAATGAGTCTGTTTAGGAGTCACAGATATAGTCAGCATATCTGCAAACTGGACTGTTTATCTGTGCATATATTTTAAGATCATGATAGAAATGGTTGAGTGAGTTGGATTTGCAAGTTCTCAGGTCAGACATATATTAACATTATCATGACTTCAAACATTGTCATCTTCACAGAAAAGGATCTGATGGGTTTTTTTGTTCCAGTTTTATCATGAATTAGTAGAACGAGTGTCTATGATTATCCTCTAGTTATCTCATATTTTATTATTGAATTAATAACTGCAGGAATACATATTCCAAGAATTTAATAAAGAATAACAGGATAAACAACGATGTACCTAATTCTCAGATTGAAAATAAGAGTTCAAACCTGTGACAATCTCCGTGTGCCTCCCTATGCCTTTTTTTTCAGTAGTATTTCCCCATCCTGTCTTTCCCTTGAGCTGTCCAGGGTAAGGAAGCAGTTTATGGCCACCAAATGAACTCGATGTGTGCCCACAATTTGGAATACACAGGGGGTGGGGTCTGTATGAAGTGGATGGGAGATAACAGGGACAGGAGGCTAGCATCTCAGACACATTGGTAGTATAAAACTGTGTTATGTTGATATATCTAAAGCGCACGACCAACAAAACAGAAAACATTGGATTTAAATTATAAGAAGCTTAAAACTGTCAAGGAGGAGGAGGGAAACTGAGGACATTGGTGGAGGAACTTTGACACTTGTTATGGTATTGAAGTTGGAACACTGTATGATTAAAACTGAACTATGAATAATGTTGTAAATAACAACGCCTTTATAAAAACTAAAAATAATTACATTTCAATTAACAGAATTTTTCTGTTATATTATGTCACATCTATCAAATGGAAAAGCTTTCAGTCTGAAAAAAGTAAAATATGTAATTTCGAATTAAAAACATCTTAAAAACTATTTTCATCCTTATTAATCAATATAGTCCTACATAGAAAATCTTGGCCCTTTGCAATATTTAAGAGTCATATTTTTAAGCACCTTTTCAGATCAATTAATACTATAAAGGTATAAAGTAACCTTTAAAAGTAAATAGGGAAATATTTCAATACTGGAAGATGAACAAAAAGCTACTAAATAACAATTAGCCTAAAGAACATATCAAATAATAAATAAAAGATTCCTTGAAACTAATGATAATGAAGAATCAAACATTGAGAATCTATCTATGAAATACAACACAAGTTGTTGAGGAAATTCATAGAAATACAGGCTTACATTAAAAAAGAAGAAAAATTTAAATCAACTTAAACATATCTCAAACACATGGATAAGGAACCAAAAATAAGTTTTATAAACTGTAAAACAAAAGAATGAATAAAAATTAAAGCAGAAATCAATGATGATCAGTCAGAAAAGTAATGCAAAGAGTCAGTGAGTTGATTCTTAGAAATAATAAACAAGATAGACAAAACTTTGGCTAGCCTCATGAGGAAAAAATAAGAAATAAACAAATAATTTGGATCAGAGAAGAAAGGGGAGAAACTACAACATACCCCTCAATAATTCAAGATATCATGAGAACTTATCATGAACAATTTTACATGGTTAAGCTGGAAAATCTAGAAGAAATGGACAGACTCTTAGAATCATCTTAAATTCAAAACTTAGCAAGGAGGAGCTAGAAAACCTAGCAGGCCAATCATAATCAAGGAAACTAAAACAGTTTAAGAAAAAATAACTTAAATTTAACAACTAAGAATCTCCACAACAACCAAAGCACTGGTCCAGATCGGTTCATTGGTGAATTCTGTCAAACCTTCAAAGAAGGCTTAGTACCTTCATTCCTCAAGCTCTTCAAAAATATTTGAAGAAACAGGAATTCTCCCTAATAGCTTCTATTAAACCAACATTACACTAATATACAAGACAGAGACACAATTAAAAAGAAAAATTCAAATTAATCGTCCTAATGATTGGTCATTAATGAAAAAATCCTCAACAAATCTTAGAAAACCAAATCCAACGTGTATCAAAAATATCACACACCTTGATCAAGCTGGATTCATCCAAGGGACTTAAATCTGGTTCAACATGTGCAAATCAATTAATGTAAAACATCACACCAAAATAGGAAAGATAAAAGTTTTATTAACCTAAATTATTATATATATTCAACAAAATCTCCATCCAAATTTCAATGATATTATTCAGGATCTTAAAAAGTTAGTAGCACATCTTTTATGAAATCATAAAATATCCTAAATAAACCAAGCCATAGAGAAATAAAGAAATGAAAAGGCATCACATTACTGAACTGCTGAACTTGAAACTATACTATGAAACTATAATAATCAAAACAGCTTGCCACTGTAGTAAGGATAACCCTCCGACCAATGGTTTATAATCAAGTACCCAAAGACAAACTCCCATATTTATTGTGAACTAATTTTTGAAAAAAGAATTAGGTACATAAAGGGAGTAAGATAACCTCTTCAACAAATGGTTCTGGGAAAACAGAATAACCAAATGTGAAAAAAAAAATGAAGTTTGATCCATATCTCATACCTTAAACAAACCTTAAATTCAGAGGGGGTCAAATACTTTGATATCAGACCAGAATCCACAAAATGCATTGAGGAAAACATAGGTATGATCCCAAAGATGTTTTTGGTGGCATGATCTTATTAACAAAAGCAATATAAAGAAAAAAAACTACACCAAATTGAAGAATTTTTGCATGTTAAAAGAAACATGTGTTAAAACTGAAACACACCAAACTGAATGGGAAAAAATATTTACACTCAACACATCAGATAAAAGTTTAATATTCAAGATGAAACCAAGACCCTGAATAAGCAGTTTGAGGCTCTTCGTGTTCCTAGAACGAGCAGACGCCATTGGGCTATACTAGCACGTGACAGAGATGAATGGAGACGTTACTGGCTCCCGCTTGAGCAAATCAATGAATAACAGAATGACAAGTGATACAAGTGAAAGTGACCCAAGAAAAAAAAAAGAACTCATAAAGATCAACAAAAAAATCCAAATTTAAACAATTTTTTAAAAAAATCAACAAAGGAAATGAATAGATGCTTCTCTGAAGAAGACAGGCAGACAGCCAATAAGTACATAAAAGGTCTCATCATCACATATCAGGGAAATTAAAATTAAGAGGACAATGATATATCATCTCACACCAATGAGAATGGCACACTTTTAAAAAATAAAGGAAAATAAAACTATGCTGTCAGGGAAAAGGTGAAAAAGCAACTGTCACTATTACTTGTGAGAATGTTGTCTGGATCAATCCCTGTGGTAAACACAATTGAAATTTCTCAGTAAAGCAAGAATAGTGTTGCTGTATGACCGATCAATTCACCTTGATAGCACCTATCACCAAGACTCAAAAACATTCGTTTTAAAGGACATTTGCACACCATTACCCATTGCATCACTTAGTAAAATCACTAGGATTTGGAAACAACCCAAATGTACAAAGACAAATGAATGGATAATGAAGGTGTAATATATATATATATATATATACGTACATGTACATATATAATATACATATATATTACACATATATGTAATATATACATATATGTATATGTACATATATAAATCTACATAGCTTCAAGAAATATCAAACATTGCAATTTTCTGCATCTTAGATAGAACTGGAGAATATCATGTTAACTGAAGTCAGTTCAAAGAAGGACAAACAATAGATCATCTCACTTACCTGTGGCATATAAAGTGACAGGACAAGGAAACACAAGGTATCAAATGAGGGATATAACTAGACTGTTCTGGACATTAAGAAGAAGTAAATGAGATTTTAGAAGGACAGAATTTGGCCCATAGAGATTGTACAGCAGGTATGGTGCCTGCTTTGCATGCAGCCAAACCTGGTTTAATCCCTGGCATTGTTTATGGTCCCCTGAGCCTGCCAGAAATTATGCCTGAGCGCAGAGTTAGGAGTAATCCTGAGCATCACTGGGTGTGGCCCCCTCCCCAGAAAAAAAAAAAAAGAGAAATAAAAAGAAGGGAAGGCACAGTGGTGGTATAGAGCTGTGGTGTGTGTATATATACTTAAAACACAGAGTCAATAAAACTGAACTCATGAAAACAAAACTAGAGTTTAAAAGTACCTTTGAAGGAGGCTGCGAGAGAGTTGGGGGTGGGGGGGGAAATCTGGAAACATTGGTGGAGAAAAGCTTATGCTTTCCAGAGGGCATGGTAAAAAAAACACTGTATGCCTAAAACACTATGATGAGCAACTTTGTAAATCTTAGAATAAAATGGTTTTTATTCTACTTTTCCAAAAGCTCTATGATTTTGACTTTCATTTCCATGATAAACCTATGTTAAAATATTGTTAAATTCTCTTTCTGAACCTCTCTAAACATTACAATATTGAACAACATCTGAAACAGCAAAAATCTTTAAAATCATAGTAAATATCTTATGATAATACAATTGTGAAGGAATATTGCTCAATAATGTGGCAACAAGTTCCTAGACCAGAATCCCAAATTGACCAAGATGTATCAGATATTTAGAAACTTCACATATCTTTAAGGGCTGGAGCGATAGCACAGTGGTAGGGCGTTCGCCTTTCACGCGGCCGACCCGTGTTTGATTCCTTCACCCCTCTCGGAGAGTCAGGCAAGCTATCGAGAGTATTGAGCCCGCAAGGCAGAGCCTGGCAAGCTACCTGTGGCATATTGGATAGGCCAAAAGCAGTAACAATAAGTCTCTCAATGAGAGACGGTGGTGCTCGCTCAAAAAAATCGATGAGCAACGGGATGACAGTGACATATCTTTAAAATGTCCGTGTTATTATCCACACACATGTGAAAGAGCTAAACATTTCTTCCTCTTTGGCAATGCTTGCCTGTGCAATTTCAATATATCAAACTGACCTACTCATGTATTTCCTTCCCACAAGAGGAGAGAATAATTATTATGGGTTATAATGGAAGTTCTTATAAAATTTTCCACATTATTTTCATTTTAATCAATTAAGCTTTATTTTTCTTATGATTTTATTTAATGAAGGTTTGTCACAATATGAAACGTTTTAAAACTTATCAATCACTATTAAAAATACTTAATTGCACATTTATCCAAAGTAGCAAAGAATTCAAAACAAATATCAAAATTTACATGGCTCTAAATAAAAAGGCTCTTTTAAAAGAATTCATTTTCTAATCAGAATACTCAAACTGCAATCTGATATTAATAGCTGACCACATTCTTACAGTCAACTTTTATCAAAGGATAGTTAAAGTCTGGTTTTAGTCACAAATTACCAGGTACTAAAATAATCTAAGGACTAATAGTACAGTGAATAAGCTTCTTCCTTGTTCCAGTTTACCCAAGTTTGATTTCTTACACCACATAAGTGTGAGAAAGTAAGTCATTAGCACCACCATGTGTGGTCCCCAAACAAAAATAAATAAATAAAACAATCTAAAATGTGTGTTAATAGTTCATCATTTTCTGTTCAAGTTAACTACACAGTTTTTTTCTCTAAGACTTCTTCCACACAAACTTTCCATATATCATTAAATTAACATTGCAACCTAAATTTTTCTTCACTTCACAAGTTTAACTTAATGACAAAGTTTCTTATTTAAACAAAATACCTTGGGTTCAAGTTCTGGCATCCCATATGGTCCCCCAAGCACCACCAGAAGTGATTTCTGAGCACACAACAGGAGTGATCCCTGAGCATTGCTAGGTGTGGCACCCAAACTAAAATAATAATAATAATAATAACCCACCTCATTTTATGCTCCCTTCCCGAAGTAACAGCCGCGAGTTCTGGAGGGTGGCCAATGAGGAGATTATTTGGCACTGGAAAGAGGTGGCATATGCGTGTGTCCCCTGAATCGTAGGAGACTGGGGGAAGCAGGCAGAGGATCTCTGCTCCTGGGTCCTGTTGAGCCCAAAGTCCAAGATCACAAAGTTCCACATTACCTGGGTTCTGTGGAAATTCACTCATGTGTGAGGCTCAGCCCAAGCCTGTGGAAAGTGGACTGGAGTATGGTGGCAGTGGAGTAGTGGAGGTCGACTGCCAGGGCTGGGTGCCTTGGGGTGGGGAGGGCTCTCACCCAACCCCCGCTGGTGCATCCCTGGTGCGGAGTCTGTTGGCATGGTTTTGGGGGCCTCATTTTCTGTGTCATTCTCTTTATGACACATCATCATAAAGAGAAATATATATATGCCTCTCGGAGAGTCAGAGAGCCTGGCAAGCTACCGAGAGTATCCCATTTGAACGGAAGAGCCTGGCAAGCTCTCCAGGCATATTCGATATGCCAAATACAGTAACAATAACAGGTCTCATTCCCATGACCCTTAAAAGAGCCTCCAATTGTTGGGAAAAACGAGTAAGGAGAGGTTGCTAAAATCTCAGGGCTGGGACAAATGGAGACATTACTGGTGCCCACTCGAGTAAATCAATGAACAGTGGGATGACAGTGACACAATGACAGTGAATAATAATAACATCTTCATTTATAATGTTGTTTTCCTTTGCACCATTATAAAGTTCTGAATTTTAATTCATAAAAAAATCATAGCCAATTATTTCTGGAAATTTTTATCATTTGGCTTCTTTTTTAAAAAAAAATTAATATTTCAAACAGGCTTAGCTGACAGTAATTTCATACTAACATACGTGGGTGGTTTGGGCACAAGCAACTCTATTTTGTCTCCATACTAGCCCCAAACATTATGAGGCCAAGTTAGCTCTTTTCCTTATTTACATAACCAGGGCTAAATCTGACAAATGAACGAGTAACACACACAGGGCCAGAGAGAGAGAGTACAAGGGTTAGGGTGCTTCCTTCTGTGCAGCAGCTACTGTGGGTTAATCCTCAGCAACTCCTATGGTGCCCTGAGCACAGAGTCAGGGACAAGTCCTGCGTGGGTGGGGCCCACTCCCAAAAGTTGTATACAATCTTATGAACTTTGTGACAATATTGATGTTTTAATTTAATGGTTTAAGTGTCTCTAAACCACTAAGCCAGTCTCTCTTTTCCAAAATTATCTGATTGCTAGAATAATTTTTGATAAAATATTCTCATAATTCCATCAAGAGGCAAAATACAAATGGAGTACACATACGAACATGCATTCAGACACAAAGGATAATCCTTAGTTTTTGTAAAACTTTCAGGTGACAGTACTGATTAAAACATATTTTGAGAAAACTGTAGAAATAGTACAGTTGGGAAGGCACTTACTTGCACGTGGCTGACCCCTGTTCCATCCCCAGCAACCTGTCTGGGTCCTGGCCCCCTTTCCGAGTGCAGAGCCAGCAGGACACCCTGAGAACCTCTGAATGTGGCTCCGAAAAAGAAAAGAAAATAATTTTGTCTCCAGTGTGTGTAAAAATGCAAGAATTTTCACTGGTTTAATTTCAAAATAGTGTCCTGGATGCTTCAAGAGAGTTCTTCTTGAAGTTTCTTTAACTAATATCTTCGTGTGTAAGACAAAGGCACCAGAATTACTCAAACCTAGGTTTGACCCAGTAAAGGTAAATGTTTCTTCAGTTCTTGATATATTGTCAACTTTTTTTGAAGTTTTTCACTTTTTTTTTACTTCTTTTTTTGAATCACTGAGATAGACCCTTACAAAACTATTCATAATTAGATTTCAGTCAGACAGTATTCCAGCTCCTATCCCTCAACTTGTGTACATTTCTCAGAGACCAGTATGAAAATAATAACAGGGAATGATCACACTGGACAAGATCTGAGTGTTAAGAGTAGGTAAAGGGATATTCTTGAGAACCTTTCGGGTCAGGCACTTTTTGGACCAAACCCTGTACTGACACAAGGTAAAAAGGAGATAATCCAATCTGATGATGTTCCCCCCCGTAAGTCATTAAACACAGATGCCAGTGGCAAATTCAGACAGAGGAAGTAAACTAAAATATCTTGTTTGGTGGGGGCGGGGGTATTAGGGTGTGGGGACCAGGACTATTTTGCCAAACTGAGAGGCCAGGTAAGACATTTTCTGATATACAAAGTGGGCAATGGAAAATAGGTGATCTAGCATCTGCACCTAGAAGGCTTGCTTGAATGGTGGTGGGAATATCCAAGCAAAATATAATGCCCAAAACTATAGAAAGAGTATATGAAAAATTGTCTGCCATAGAGGCAGGGTAAGGACTGAAATGGTAAAGGCGGGGACAATGGGGATATTGGTGGTGGAAAGTTTGCACTGGTGGAGGGACGCACTGGTGGAGGGATCACTATATTACTGAATATCAGAACATGTGGTGTTTGGCAGTAATGTGTCCAGAATACACATTAGGTTTTCAGCACCAGACCACCCCAGGTGGGAATGGGTTTCGTGTCTTGGCCTGTTTCGCCTGGCGGCTCAGTCACCACTGCCATCTTCCAGAGGCCTAGGGACAGCCTGGAGGGGTCCGCAGTGACGAGGAATGCGGGGACTCACTGGATGGGGCAGAGCCGGCCCTTACCCCTCCCCTGTCCCTACGAGACCCCGAGTGGCCACCCACGAACAAGCTCTGGCTGCTGATCAAGCTGCTTATTGGACATTATCCCAGAGACTCCAAAACAAAGTTCAGAACACAGGTAGGGGTGAGTGTGGGATGGGAGGAATACTGGGGTTTTTGGTGGCGGAAAATGTGCACTGGTGAAGGGTCAGGGTGTTTCATCATTGTATGACCAAGTCTTAAACTGAAAACTCTGTAACTGTTCTCATGGTGTTTCAATAATAAATAAATAAATAAATGAATAAATAAATAAATTCTAAATTTTAAATTTAGAAATTTAAAAAAATAATAAAGCTCCCTAGTGGTCATTAAAATCTTGGAGGCATTATTAATATTGATAAAATATTACTTGAGCCTTGGATTCCATGGAATAAAAATGCCATAAAGCATATTGAGATCTACTGGTTTTAGATTTTAATATATTCTTCTTCTAATAACAGAAACGATAGATACTGGATGTCAAGACATACAAAAATCTCCAAGATAACTATAAAAACCTCTCCAAATCCTCAGTCACAGAAAAATTAGAAAAACACAAAATATAATATATAATCCAAACAAAGCACTGTAGCACTGTCATCACATTGTTCATTGATTTGCTCAAGTGGACACCAGTAACGTCTCCATTGTGAGACTTGTTACTGTTTTTGGCATATCAACCACGTGCAAGACAAATGCCCTACCTGCTGTGCTATCGCTCCAGCCCACAACCCAAAATAAAATATTTAAAATAAAGTCTTAAAAGGATTGAAGGATAAAAAATGAACTAATCAAGCATCCAGGCAACCTCTTCCAAGGGAAATAATCTAATGGGTAAAATTCATTTAATGTTTCTGTTAAGGAATTCTTAGATCTTCTTAGATTGTTCTCTCATTCTAAGACTGCTCACTGCTTGGTTTGCCAGCAATACCCAGTTCGTTCTCTTTGTTGTTAGTTAAATCAGAACACCTAAAATGATGTCTCTCTTTCAGTCTCCTTATTTCTTAAAGAGTGGTAGATCAAGTACTGTTTCAGAGTACAACTTCCGCTTTACAGAAAGTACCCCCAGAAAATAAAATACTGAAGTGACCACACACGAATAGATATTGTTTCACAGATCCCAGGTAAAAGTACCCATTTTCATTCCAAGAAAGCTCTTGTAAATAAATCACTCCTGTCCCATTGAGAAAGGATCTTGTACAGAAGTCGAAGATGTCCTGAGACGTGTACTCCAAGGCAGTTTGCAACACACAGACACAGAAATGTTCATAGAAATGTGGGGAATTTTACTTCATTGGTTTTTCTAAAATGATAGCTATTTTTCTATCTGTCAGGGAGAGGCATGAGAAGCTGTCAATGTTGACACAAGGAAAGACAATATTTCTGAACAAAGAGAGTTCATTTAGCTTAAGAATTTGCCCAACTATTTCCTGAAACAGTTTGGTTTTCTGCAGTAAACTGCACTACTGGTTGACTTTTCAAACTGTAAACAGTTCCCCCACTGTTACAGGGATCTTCAATCAAAAGACACGGTGATGGGTAAAAGAGGGATCTTCAATCGAAAGACATGGTGATGGGTCAAAGGAACAAGCAGCTTTATTGGAAACAAGCTGGTAGGTTAGAAGATGGCAAACTCGACCCCCAGCGCTGCCCCTCCAAATGCCACCAATTTGCTCTCTCAGGTGTGAGACGCCTGGCCAGCTCACCACTCCAACGCCTGCACCCCAGCCTGCCATCCGGATCCGACTCCTCCCATCATCCAGAACCAGCAGCCTGTCTCCAGTGTCACCCCTCTAGTGTCACCAGCTTGTTCTCTCAGAGGGTAATACTGATAGTGAACTGGAAGGTCCCATTTCCATACTACCAAAACAACATGAAGAAACAGCGAGGAGAGGACAAAGAAAAGAGTTCAGAAGCCTCAACAGGGGCTAATCACAAATACAATCTTTCTGATAAAGAATTTAGAGATGAAATGTTGAAGATGTTCAATAAACTAAAGAAATGGTGGAACAGGCACCAAGGAAATTAAAGGAGGACATGAAAGAAACAGTGGAATGGACAGCCAAGAAAATACAGGAAGAAATGAGAGCAGAAATAAGAAGGCTACAAACAGAAGTGTCACAAATAAAAGATTCGGTAGATGAAATAAAAAACTCAGTGGCTGCCCTCAACAGTAGAATGACTACAGGCAAAGACAAAATCAGTGAGCTTGAAAATGAGCTGCAGAAAGCTTACAAGGAAAGACCTCAAAATAGCTCTAGGGCAAATCAGAGACCTAGGGAATGAAGCCAAGGGGAACAACGTAAGAATCATCAGAGTACCAGAAGGACAGGGAGGTAACCCCAATGAAAAAGCCAAAGTAAAAGATATCATTGCTGAGAAGTTGGATGCCTGCATCCAGACACAAGGAGACCAAACGGTGCCAGCTAAAAGAAACCCTAAGAAAAAGACTACCAAACATATCATAGTTAAAATGCTGGACGTCATGGATAGAGACACAATACTGCAAGCAGCAAGGTCAAAGAAGGAAACCATACAAAGGAGCACCCCTTAGATTCACAACACACTTATCAGAGGAAACATTCCAAGCCCGAAGACAATGGTGGGATATAGTGAAAAAACTCAATGAAATGAACGCCTCACCAAGAATACTTTATCTGGCTAAACTTGCAAACTCAAATAAACAATACACTATTTCATGGAAAAACAACAGCTTGGGAACTTCATAAACTCAAATACAAACTTAAAAGAAGGATTAAGAGGGCTACTGTAATACAAGAAAATCCCCTACAAGCACAACAAACCCCTACAGAAAGATGGCACAAAACTCCATGACAATAATCTCTCTCAATGTCAGTGGTCTAAATGCACCAATTAAGAGACACAGAGTAATGAAATGGATTCAGAAAAACTGACCGCAACAATCTGCTGCCTATAAGAAACACATCTGAAAAGTCAGAGCAAACACAGACTCAAAGTCAAAGGATGGAAAAAATCCTGCAAGTAAACAGCATCTTCAAAAAAGCTGGTGTGGTCTTACTAGTATCCGTCAACATAGATTTCAGGTTGAGAAAGATTAGAAGGAACAGCGAAGGTCATTTTCTACTTATCAAGGGATATGTACAACAGGAAGAAATCACACTCTTAAACATATATGCACATAATGAGTGACCACCTAATACTTAAAACAACTGCTAACAGACTTTAAGGAGGACATCACTAGCAACACAATAGTAGTTGAAGACTTCAATACCACCTTGTCACCTCTGGATAGATCAACAAGAACAAATCTCAGCAAGGAAACACTGACTCTGAAGGAAGAAATGGAAGAGAGAGGGATAATAGACCAATAAAGGGCTTTACATCCCCAAAAGAAAGAATACACATTCTTTTCCAGTGCACACGGAACATTTTCCAAAATAGACCACACATTGGGTCACAAAACATACCTCAATAGAATCAAGAAGATAGAAATTGTATCAGCTATCTTTTCAGACCACAATGCACTGAAGATAGAAGCTAATCACACACAGATGCGGAGAACCACATCAAACACCTGGAAATTAAACAACCCAATGTTGAACAACGAGTGGGTCAGGAAGAAAATCAAGGAAGACATTAAAAGATACATCAAAACAAACAAAAATGAAGACACAGGATACCAGAACCTATGGGACACAGCTACAGCCATGTTAAGAGGAAAATTTATAGCTCTGCAAGCATTCCTCAGGAAGGAAAAAAGGGCCTACATGTTTCTTTAACCAGTTATCTGTTCCCGGGTGTTTTCCAAATTTTGGCTGTAGTAAACAGTGTTGCGATGAATATACAAGTGCAGATGTCATTTTGACTATACTTTTTGCCTCACCGGGATATATTCCCAGAAGTGGTATTCTTGGGTCAAATGAGAGCTCAATTTCTAATTTGTTGAGAAGCGTTCATATTGTTTTCCAAAAGGGTTGAACCAGTCGGAATTCCCACAAACAGTGTAGGAGGGTCCCTTTCTTCCCACATCCACACCAACACTGGTTGCTTTTATTCTTTTGGATGTGTGCCAGTCTCTGTGGTGTGAGGTGGTATCTTATAGTTGTTTAAAACTGCATGTCCCTTATGATTAGTGATGTAGAGAATTTTTATGTGCCTTTTGGCCATTCAAATTTCTTACTTGAAAAAGTTTCTGTTCATTTCTTCACCCCATTTTCTGATGGGTTTGGATGTTTTCTTCTTGTAGAGTTCAACCTGTGCCTTATATACCCTTGACACCAATCCATTATCAGATGGTTATTGGGTGAAGATCTTTTCCCATTCTGTAGATTGTCTCTGTATTCTGGTTACTGTATCTTTTGCAGTGCAGAAACTTCTTAGTTTAATGTAGTCCCATTAGTTTATCTGCGTTTCCACTTGGTCAGAGTGGAAGTGGAACTTCCACTTCCAGAGGTGACAAGGTGGTATTGAAGTCTTCAACTACTATTGTGTTGCTAGTGGTTTGTAGTCTTTGAAGATACTGTTAGCCTCACTATTGTGGAGGGTTTTGCCAACCTTGTCTTCAATGTACCTTATGGTTTGTGGTCTGATGTTGAGGTCTTTGATCCATTTTGATCTGACTTTTGTTCATGGTGTCAGGTCAAGGTCTAAGCCCATTCTTTTGCATGTGGTTGTCCAGTTATGCCAGCACCATTTGTTAAAGAGGCTTTCCTTGCTCCACTTCACATTTCTTGAGGATCCTCTCTTTCTTTGTGAGTCTTGTTAGTGTTTTATCAAGATTTTTTATTTTCTCAAAGAACCAGCTCTTGGTTTCATTGAAGTTTTGGATTTTTTTTGGGTTTCTGCTCTAAGTTTTATTACTTCTTTCCTTAGGTCTAGTTGGGTTCCTTTTGCTGGTCCTTGTTCCCTTATCAAAGATTAGATGGTCATACATTTGGGGTTGTGTGTAGGGATATTCCAACCTGTTCCATTGGTCTGAAGCTTTGCCTTTGTTCCAGTACCATGCTGTTTTAATTGTTACCACTTTGTAGTAGAATTTGAGGTTGGGGAGGGTGATGCCTCCCATCGACTTTTTCCCAAGGATTGCTTTAGCTATCCGTGGGCACTTGTGGTTCCATATGAATTTCAGGATTGTTTGATCCATTTCTTTGAAGAATTTCATGGGTATCCTTACAAGGCTCGCATTGAATCTGTATAGTGCTTTGGGGAGTATTGCCATTTTGACAATGTTGATTCTCCTTATCCATGAGCAGGGATCTGTTTCCATTTCCTCATGTCCTCTTTTATTTCGTGGAGCAGTGTTTTGTAGTTTTCTTTATAGAAGTCCTTCACTTCCTTAGTTAAGCTGATTCAGGGGTACTTGATTTGGGGGGCATGATTGTGAACGGATTGTTTTTTTCATGTCGCTTTCCTCTGTCTCTTTATTTGCATATAGGAAGGGCATGGACCCTTGGGTGTCCTACCTGGTGGCTTGACCTAAGAGACTACCTCCCTTCTGAGGGTTTTCTATCTGTGCAAAGACAGAAATAGCCATTTCGTATCTCCACATGGCTATTCTCTCCACATGGCTCTTGTTTAAAAAAAAAACCCACGAGGCACCGGGTTAACAAATAAAGAGCTAGTCCAACTATTAAGGTTGTACTATAGAAACTTCTGTTTTTTTAAAAATGGTCTTCTTTCTTTCCTGTGTTCTCGGACCCCACTCCCCAACTTATGGCAAGCTTTTAACAGTATACCATTCCTCTTGACCCTTGCTTTTACTGGTCTTGTATCACACTATATATTTATATATATATTTTTATATCCCACAAATGAGTGAAATCATTGTATGCCCTTCTGACACATTTCACTCAGTATGAGACTCTTCATGTTTATCTATTTATAAGCAAATTTCATAACTTCATTTTTTTCTGGTGGATGCATAGTATTCCACTGCGTAGATGTACTATAGTTACTTTATCCAATCATCTGTTCTCAGGCATTAGGGTTGTTTCCAGATTCTGCTACTGTGAACTGTGCTGCAATGAACAAAGAAGTGCAGATGGCATTTCCACTGTGTGTTTTTGGGCTCCAACGTATATCCCCAGAAATGCTTTTGCTGAGTCAAATGGAGGCTCAATTTCTACTTTATTGGGGAATGCAATATGTTTTCAAAAAAAAAGCTTAACCAATCGGCATTCCCACCAACAAGGAATGAGAGAGTTCCTTTCTCCCAGCATCTGCACCAACACTGGCTGTCTTATTCTTTTGGATGTGTGCCAGTCTCTGTGGTGTAGGATGATATCTCACTGTTTGGATTTGCATCTCCCTAATGATTAGTGACTTAGAGCATTTTTATGTGCCTTTTGGTCATTTTAATTTCATCTTTGAAGTTTCTGTACATTTCTTCTCTGCATTTTTTGATGGGGTTTGATGGCATTTATTTTATTTTATTTACTTTTATTGAGTCACTGAGAGACAGACCATTACAAAACTATTTGTGATTGGGTTTCAGTCAGTGTTCCAACACTCATCCTTCCACCAATGTATATTTCTCACCACAAATGACCCCAGTTTCTCTCCCACCATACCTCCAGCTCCAGCCCACCTCTATGTCCATTCCATCCCCCTCTCTCTGTTTCTCTCTCTACTTTCTTCCCCACCTTTTCAGCATTATGGTTTGCAGTACAGATACTGAGGTGTCATTATGTTTGATCCTTTACCTACTTTCAGCACACAGTTCTTATCCAGAGTGATCATTTCCAACTATCTTTATCTAGTGTTCTCTTCTCTATCACAACTGCCTTCCCCCCAAACACTTGAATCAGGCTTACACCCATGGATCAATCCTTTTTTCTTGTAAAGTTCTACCAGTGCCTCATATTTGATATTAACTCCTTATCAGATGGGTATGGGGTAAATATTTTGTCCCACTTGGTAGGCTGCGTTTGTATCTTGGTCACCATTTTTTTAGGTGAAGAAGCTTAGTGTTGCATTCTTAGTTTAGTGTTGTTCCACTTGTTTACCTTTGCTTCCCCTTGCTTGGTCAGTGGTGTTTGATCTTTGAAAATGCCTTTCGCTTCAATGTCATAGAGGGTTCTGCCTATATTTCCCTCCATATACCTTATGGATTCAAGTCTGATATTCAGGTCTTTAATCGGTTTTGATCTGGATTTTATGCCTGACATTAGAAAATGGTCTAAGTTCATTTCTTTGCATGTAGCTGCCCTGTTTTCTCAGCACCACTTATTGAAGATGCTGTCCTAACTCTTCTTCATAATACTTCCTCCTTAACAAAGATTAAGGGCTCATATATTTGAGGGTCTGTGTCAGGATACTCTATTCCATGATCTGTGGGTCTGTTTTTATTCCAATACCATACTGTTTTAATTAATACCATTTTGTAGTAAAGTTCTAAGTTGGGTAAGTTGATGCTTCCCACCTTCTTTTCCCCAAGGATTGCTTTAGCTATTCATGGGGATTATTATCCCCTATGACTTTCAGGAGACACACTGTCTCTGAGGGTAGATTGCATACCCTAATGAGTACACATTGTTTCACAGATATATCTGATACCTCCAAAAATGTATCTTGAGCTCTGTTGTTAATGGAAATTAAACCTTAACACTACCACCCTCACTTTATAGCACCACCCACCACAAATGAGCACCCCATTCTCTACAGGTGAAAGGTATATCTCTATATCAGTTGCTTCATATTGTGCTAGATATTGACTTTGTAGCCTTGAGTGCAATGTTCTACCCTATTCACCAAGAATTCATTGTGGAAGAGAACTCGTGCAGATTGTATACAAGTACTACATTGGGTGGGGCATATGGCAATGCTGATACTTCTCTTCATTGGACCTAGGTTCTAATCAGGCTGAGTTTCTGCAGGGGAAATGCAGCCTCACTGACTGTGGTTGTACACATCTTAGAAGAGTTCTCAAATATTAATGTTTTGGGATCACCTGAATTAAAATGTATTAAAAGTCTGCACAGCTAGCTGGACCAGGAAATTCTGCATATCTATCACTTCCATAGGGTCCCCACATGAAGTCATTACTGCTGCTTAGTGCTCACGTTTTAAATAGAAGCTCTGAGAGCATGATTGCAATACTCTGCACAGCCTCAGGACATGTTTATCTGGCCCTCCTATTTTCCCTCTGTCGTCTGTTCTTATTCATTAATGTATTCATGTATTCAGAAACATTTATTAAAGCATACTCTATAATAGATATTCATAGGGTAATGCCATTCTCTTTTGTCGTACTGGCATTGGCATCCCTATCCCTTCAATCATAGAACTATAACTTGAAACAATTTCTCTTTCTTTAACCACTGTGTCAAATTCCCCAACCTTGTTGAGCCTATCCTGAAGTCTGTGTGTTACTTTTTATGGGGATTTTCCAGGCTAGTTAACATTGCAAATATTTTCTCTGTGTCTTGCCCTGACAATGAATCACAAATTGGAATGAATATTTTGTCAGAGTACATGTTCAAGCGTTTTTTATTTGAAAAATGCGACGATCGACCACAGAGCCTTTGGCTGAGAGACCCCATCCTTTATAGCCTGCAGCTGTCATCCTTGGCTCTGGGGCAACATGGTTAAGGCTTCCAGCTTTGTAGCCAGTGCCTGTGGTTATCTATTTATTAGGAATAGAAACAGAGTTTCTGAGAGTTTTTCAAAGTGCTAAGCTTTGATTCTCTGTCTCCCTGTAATATGTTTTGGACCCAGGTTCTCTGGGTTTGGATGGCTATTGAACTGTGTTGCTATTGATTGAGTGGCTCCAAATAAAGAGGATTATAGCGACCTTAAGACCTTGCAGCAATGACAGAATAATTTTGTACTTATTCAGTTCTTCCCTCCTTATATTAGTCTGATCTTAAAAATTCTTCTTAAAGCATTTTCTTTGATCTTGAAATCACCATAACTACTCTCCAATTGACATCAATTAACATCAAAGTGACTACTTTCCCAGTCTCCAGAAGAGTTCAAATTTTCTCTGTACAAGATTTAGGAATGTAGGCAGCTTCCTTCTATAGGTCCATTTATTTGGAATTACAGATCCAAGTAGTACAGCTGTAAGGTCCTGTCTGGTATTTTTCAATCTCAAATGAGTTTAGTCAACTCCATAATCTGAAATAGACTAGGGAATCTGGAATTCAATTTTTGTTGCCTTTCCTTCCTCTCTCTCTCTTTGTTCTCTCTCTCTCTCACACTCACACACAAGTCATCTACACTATATACATTTCTCACAGTTGGAAAGAAGGGATCTGCCAATCACTTTGAGCTTCTCTGTGATAGCCAAATAATCAACTTAGCATTATATATATATGTAGAATAACATCAATATATGTGTACATTACATATGTGTGGGGAATATACATATACATAGATTTCAAGACAGTGAAGTAAATAAAGCTAAATATTCTAAGCTAAGAAATAAGTCGGGATAAAGGAGAGACACTCATACAAGAAGGTGATTCACATGACAAAGAATAGATGCTGTGTAACTGGGTATCTATCCTGCTACAGATAGCTTTCTTCAACATAAAGGTTAATTCTGGCTTTCACCTAAATTGTGAGATAAACTCTTCTATCTGTATTCTTCTAGGTAGTTAAAGAAATAAAGTTCCTTATGAACTTCAGGAGCTTGATTAACTTCATCTTGAAATAATCTGCACGCTCCAGTGACAGGTCTTGAGGAATTTGCTTTGAAGTTCATAGGGAGGTCTAGTTTTTCCTATGAAGAGAAAAATCTACACTGAATTCTTTATCTTAAATTGTGTTCCAGATCATCTTCTGCCATTCATTTCTTCATCCTGCTGACCAGTTCTGTCAATATCCACACTCAGTCTCCCCTGAATAATTGCTTCCTATTTCACTCATCAAAATTCTGCCACTGAGGTGTCCCAGAGAGAATTTGTCCTTCCTGTATCCCTTCCGTTCACTTATATTACTAGAGTATATAATGTGTGACACATTTCCATTAGTTTAAAATCAACTCTGTTTCTCTATCTAGATTACATTCTTTTTATATATGATTCTCTATCTACACTAGATTATTTTTATATACGTTGAGATCTAGCAGCAATGAATATTCAGTGCCCAGCAATTTTTGGTATGACAATGCAGGACCTCGCCATTCATTTTCCTAGCCTGGTGGTGCAATTCTTTTTTTTTTTTTGCTTTTTTTTTTTGTTTTTGGTCACACCCAGCAATGCACAGGGGTTACTCCTGGCTCTGCACTCAGGAATCACTCCTGGCGGTGCTTAGGGGACCATATGGGATGCTGGGAATCAAACCCGGGTCGGCCGCGTGCAAGGCAAACGCCCTACCCGCTGTGCTATTGCTCCAGCCCTGGTGGTGCAATTCTACTCAGATGTGGAGGTGCTCATGGACACTCCGGGCAGTGCTCAGAGGACCATGCAATAACAGAGCTGGAACTCAAATGTCTTGCACATCATGTACTCTACAACTTGAACTATTTTCCTATCCCTAAAGTTATTTTTAAGATAATCTTTATATACTTTTAATCTATATATTTTGTATTCCATATTTTTAAACCTGTATCTATGCAATAAATTTTCAATCAAATTTGCTTATTTGACAAAAAGATCATCATTTGTTTTTCTAATACGAAAATGTATGATTTTCCATGTATTGACTGCAGAATTTTAGATAAGTAATCAAAGAAGAATTAAAAAGCTGAAATGGACATGTTGACATTGTTAGATTCAGATAATTAATATAAAATGAGTATTGCTCCCACCACAGACCCTAAGAATCTACTGACTCATAAGAATTCATATTATTTCATTTTCTCATTTTCCATGATAAATCCAGGTTTAGAAAAGAAACGGTATTCATCTAAACGGTGTGCCACCATATTGTGTGTCCCCAAGATCTCAGACAGGAGCATCTAAGATTTCCAGAGCCAGTTTTGTTACAGAGCTCCCGTCCATAAAGAAGAATGTCCCAGGTACAGTTGGAATCTTACAGTGAGAGCTACTCTTGCCAATTGCAAAGCCAGACACTGTGCTTAGTACCATTCCAGAGTGCACACAGCACATGTGAAGATGGAATGGAGCCACCCTAAAGCAAGCTTTGACACAAACAATATTTCTTGATTACCCAAGCATATTTACAACGTGCAAGAACTCAGGCATTTTAACAATCTGAAAGGAATTTTTTAGTGTTATCTATTTTAGAAAATATTAAGATTGACTTAATTATGGACTGGTTCATTTTTTAAAAATTTTATTGAATAGTTACAAGTTTTCATGTTTGGGTTACAATCACACAATGATCAAACACCCATCCCTCCACCAGTGCTGGTTCAAATTAAAAAAAAAAAACTATTTGGCTTAGTCAGATTACTTATTATGGGGACCACTAGTGATGTTATTGGTAATAATTCCACTCACATTGTCAAAAATTGTATGATTTCTTTATTTATGGCTGAATAACAGTCCTATGTGAGTATATGATTACCACACTTTCTTTTTCATTTTATCAATGGATACTTGGTAGTTTCCATGTCTTCACTATATAAGGTTGCTTTGAACATGCATGATATAAAAGAAAATGTTCTCTCTTTCTTTGCCACTGAGATTCTGTGCTCTATAGTATTGTCCTTGGTGGTTTCCCTTGCACTTAATTCTAACTCCGCGCCCACCACCAGTGTACCTACTTCCCTCTGCCGGGAACTCCACTGCTCCATCTTTTCAACCCTCTCCCCAGACTGAACTGTGTGGTTCAGGTCTCTCCTTGTGTTGCCTTTGACCTACATTGCTACCTTGCTGTGTAACTTTAGTCCCCAAACATAAGTGAGATCATTAAGTCTATCCCTTTCTTTCTGATGTCTGCTAGATCCACCCATGTTGCTGCAAGTTGCATGATTCTGTTCTTAGTGCTACATAGCATTTCATTATGCATATACACCACAACTTCTTGATATGTTCCTCTGTAGCTGTGTGTTAGGGTTATTTCTGTATCTTAGCTAAATGAACACTGATGTACATCCTTTCAAATTAATACCATTCCCTGGTGGTCTAGTGGTTAGAATTTGGCACTCTCTCAAATTAATGTCCTTTTGTTTGAGGGATAGATGCCAAGACTAAGGAGACATATTGACCATGAGATACTTTTTCAAAATAGTTTCTATTTGTTTGTCTCACTTGCTTGTATACAAATATTACATGGAATAACTGAATCATACAGTAGCTCAGTTCTTCTTAGATTTCTCAATAGTATTTCCCAGATACTGCACCAAATGAACTGTACCAATTTACATTTCTACAAATACTATACAAGGGTTCCTTTTGCCCCATATCCACATCAGAACGTGTTTCGTCTATTGATGATGATCATTCTAATGGGAGTTTTATGGTTTCTTATAACAGTCTTTTCATTTTCCTAATGAATTTTTATATTGAACATTTTTTCATGAACCTACTATCCTTTTCTGTGTCCTTTTTGAAATGACTATTTATGTCTTTTGACCATTTCAAAATTTTCCTTTGTAACTGATTTGTATGAATTATTTATATATCTTGGATATTAATCCCTTATTAGGTATATATAGTTAAAAACATTTTCCATTTATAAAATTTCTTAATTTTGATAGTTAGCTTTGCAGTAAAGTGATTTGAACTTAATTTTTACTTTGTTTCATATGCTTTAAATGTCATATCCAAAATGTTTACTTTTATGAGTTTCATGATATCTGTTCTTACTAATTTAAAGTCTTTAATAGTTTATAGTTAATTTTTGTAAGTCATATAGTATATGGGTTATATCAATTTTTCTGAAAATGTAATTATCACAGAACTATTAAAGTGGCTATTATTTGTCAATAATAATACACTTTAATAAAGGTGTCAAATATTACTAATATTGTATATTCTTGGGTTTATTTCTAGACTCTTAATCATGATATATGGGTCGTTGTATTCTGCTTATGCCAGTATCACACTACATCAATAGCCATAATTAGTATAATAGCTTGAAATAAGAAAGTTGATTTTTTTGTTTTTTCTCAGGACTTATTTAGCTGTTTAAAATCAATTGTGGTTCCAACTTTTATGAGTATTTTTTTCAACATCTGAAAAAGATGCTCAGAATTTTTAATATATATTGCATTGAAAACATGACTTTTGACATCATTTTGTTAAATGATAATAAATTTTAACATTTTTTTCTAATCCATGGATACAAGATCTCTTTTTATTTTTACCTTTATGCTATTTTTAGTTATTTTTTATTAAGGCACTGTGATTTACAAAACAATTCATAGTTGAGTTTCAGGCATACAATATTTTAAAACCAATTTCACCACTAGTGTCAATTGCCTTCCTCTAATATTTCTAGCCCTATTAGGGAAAAGGTCGGACTGCAGCTGAACCTCAACAAGACGATGCTCATGAAAAAAGAACTAGTCACTGACACTCCATTTGCTCTCAATGGAACGAATATCTCCGAATGCAGAGCTATGTGTACATGGGTCGAGAATTCAACATGAGGAACGACTTGGTGCCAGAACTGTACAGGAGGAAGAGTGCAGTGTGGAATGCATTCAAGAGCGTCGAAGAGGTGGTTAAAAGAACAACGAACCTCCAACTCCGAGCACATCTTTTCTATTCCACCATTCTTCCTGCACTAAAATATGCCTCAGAGACCTGGGTCCCATGCAAACAGGATGAGAACTCTACTCGAGTATCCTAAAGAGGAATCGAAAGAGCTGTCCTAGGAGTATCACGTCTCACTCAAGACAGAGAAGGAATACAGAGTTCTGACCTCCGTCGATGGTCAAGAATCAGGGACGCTGTCTCATTTGCCAAGACATCAAAAATCAGATGGGCCAGTCATGTAATGCAATTTGGAGACAACCACTGGACTAGAGCTGTTACTGATTGGATTCCAAAGGATGTCAAAAGACCACGTGGCCGCCCACCAAGGAGATGGTCAGACTTCTTCATCAAAACCCTTAATGAATGGTTTGAGGCTCTTCCTGTTCCTGGAGTGAGCAGATATCATTGGGCTACACTAGCACGTGAAAGGGACAAATGGAGACGTTACTGGTGCCTGCTCGAGCAAATCGAAGATCAATGGGGAGAAAAGTGACAAGTGACAATATTCCTAAATTCTCTTCCACCCTGCAGTTTATCTTTTTATGTTTGGTTGTTGTACAGTGTTTCTTGTTTTCAGTGCTATTTGCTCCGTGGTTTAGATATATACATATATCATACTTCTATACCACCAATGTGCCTGAGGGCCCCTTTGATAACCCTTAACCCCATTTGGTACCCTATTTTTGTTATTCTATGTACCATGGATATATGAGACCTGCCACTTTTGTCCATCTTTTTCTGACTTACTTCACTTAACATAATATACTCAGCTTCCAAAATGCAGGATACCTTTGTGTTTATTTGCATTTTCTTCAATGTATTTCAACATACTATAGTCTAACAATAGAAGTTTTTAATCTCTTTACCTAACTTTATTTCTAAATTAAAGATAATTTTAATTGATTGCTCTTGATACTGTAAACAGAATGAGATTGTTTCATACATTTTATTATTTATGAATAAAGCTGTTACTTATTTTTCATATTCATTTTGTATTCTGCAACATTACTAGATTTACTACTTGTATCTTAGAGTTTTGTGGTTGTATATTTTTAATGCTTAATGTCTTTTCAATATTTAATTTTGCAATTTTAAAACAAATTTTTTTACTTATTAATTTAATTTTTAATTATTTTTTAAAAATTCATTGCTTTTCTTGCTTTTTGACTACTATAGCTATTAGTTTTAGGGCTAAATTCAATAATAGGTGTGAAAATTTGCACTATCATCTTATTTCTGAAATTAGAATAAAAATTTAAACCTTTCACAAGTATTTTTGTACTATTGACTTATAATGTATGGGATTCATCATGTTGGAATATGTGTTATCTTTGCCTAATCTATTGAGTATCTATTATGAGTGCATATTTAAACATGCATAATGAAATTTTATTGGGCTGCTGAGTTCAGTTTTATAGTATTTTATTAACAATATATTCTTATTTTAAAAAATCAGCATAGTTACTAGTAATATTTTCTGGTGTTAGTGCCATGGCAATATTGACTTAATAAGGTAAGTGAATAATAACTCTCTTTATTCTTGCTCCACTTGAACTTTTTTTATTTTGCCTTTGAAAATTTATTTGTGCTTCATTTTAGCCCTATTTTATGTTAATGTATTTAGGGTGCTTTTGACTCATAAATCTGTATTCATTTCTCTTCCATAGGCATTCTACTTAGAAATGTTCAGCCATTGTTGCTTTAAATACACACTTTGAATGCTTTTATTTCTTCTCCTATTGGAATTTTCACAATACAAATATTTATTTTCTTCATTTAGCCCCATAATTTTTGCAGGCTATCTTAATTTGGGGTTTATTTCTGCTCTTTGATCTTCAGGGAAATTCCAAATGTCTATTCCTGAAGAATGAGTCTCCAGTTAGTAGAATTTTGATTATTTGCATAAATTAAATTCAAAAACCCCATCAAAAAATGGAGAGAGGAAGTTAACAGATAATTCTTTGAGAAAGACTAACAGATGACCAAAAGGCACATGAAAAAATGCTCACCATTACTTATTATTAGGGAACTACAAATCAAAGCAACAATGAGATACCATCTCACACCAGAGAGGCTAGCACATATCAAACATAATGGGAACAATGTGTGTTGACCAGGATGTGCTTAAAAAAAAATTCTAATTTATTGTTGGTGGAAATGTTTCCTGGCTCAAACCCTGTGAAAAACAGAGAAAAACAGGAGAGTTCTAAGTAAACTTAACACTAAGCTATCCTATGACACAGCAATTCCAATTTTTGGCATTTAACCCAGGACAAATTTAACATTCATTCAAAAAGACATGTGCACACCATTACTTCCTGCAGCACTCAAAACAACAGCTAAGATTTTAATCAGCCAACAATAGATCAGTGGGATCATGAAGTGTGGATATATTTACACACTATCCCATGGTGTGTGTATGTTGCGTGAATATTCTTTTGGTCGGAGGCACAGAGACAAGACACATGAAAGGAATGTAAAGAACATGGAGGGCCAAAAGTATCGATCTTGCTTGAGACAAAAAGAGACTGCCAGAGGAGTCCTTTTATTCTATTTTTTTATAAGTTACATCCCAATGACTTCATCACAGAAAAAGACTCACTAGCAAGAGTACAAACAGTTATAGGATGAGCATTTGTCAAAGGAACATCAGGGTATACATTGTCTTGTCAAAGCTATGTTGTCATGATTAAAACGTCAAAGGAAGATATGGATCTTGACACGTAGGCTCTACAGATTACGTCGCCCACATTCTTGTGGTCGGTTACACGTAGGGCAAAGAGAAGGCTCATACTGATACTTGAAGGTCAATCCAGATTAAGGGTGTATAACAGAGGGGGAAATTGCAGCCTGGTACTGCCCAGATAATTTAGGACCAGGCAGGCATGAGAGCATGCTGTCCTTCTCAGGATCATCGGACTCACAAGTTTTGCTTTCTCACTAAATGTAAAAGTGGGGCCTCAGTTCTGCTTCCTGTTTGCAGGGAAGTGACCAGAGGCTCATCATAATGTCTTGGCTTAACACTAACAGTGTACATATATAAAGTTTAAGAAGAGAACTCCCAGAACGACCACCAACTGGGAGCTCTTTGGCACTATTGCAGCAATATGGGAAGATGCCGTCATTGACAATATCGACGAAGAATACAATCGACTGGTTCAACACCTCCATGGTTGTGTGAGGAATGCCAAGAGAGACAAAGACACAAAAGGACACCTGTCTTCAGAAACTCTTGAGCTCATACACCAACATGGTTTGGCGCAGGCCTCAGGCAATCACAAGCTAACATCTGAGCTTGCAAAGCTGTGCAGAGAAGCAATAAAGGAAGATCTCAAAGAGAGAAGAGCAGCAGTGTTGGCCGATGCAACAGAAGCCAGGGAAAGTATTCACAACTCCCACCTGTCCTTCACCAACTACAAGACCAAGATGACTGCCCTCTGACGTCCTGATGGATCTATCACATCTTTACAGAGGGGCAATGTAGAAGGTTATCCATGACCTCTACTCAAATCTTTTCGATAGCCACGTCCACCTGCCCACATACCAAATTCAAAAGGATGGATATATCATTCCCAGCATCTCCCTTCCAAAATCTGACATGCCATTTCATTGGTAAAGACGCATACAACACCCAGTCCAGACAAGCATACAACACCCAGTCCAGACAAGGTCAGACCCAAACACCTGAAGAATCTGTCGCCAGTACTCGTCAATACACTGGCTTGGGTTTTCATACACTATCTGTTTGAATGCAAGGTTCTGTCCCAATGGAAAACCAGCAGAACCATTCTGTTGTACAAGAAGGGAGATATCCACAACATTGGCAACTATCTCCCAATCTGCCTGTTGTCGGTCATCTACAAGTTGTTCACTCGAGTTTGGCAGAACACTAGATGAAATACAACCATGCAAGCAATCCATGTTCCAAAAAGGATTCAGCATGATCAGCCATATCCACACGGTGACCAAGCTTATTGAGGTTTTGTGAGAGTTCAAGATGCCACTCTTTCTAACGTTCATCAATTTAAAGAAGGCCTTCGATTCTGTTGAGACTGAAGTAGTCATTGAAGCCCTAGCCAAACAGGGCATTCAAACTCAGTACATCAGGATCCTCCATGAGCTGTATTACGGATTGACCTCCAGGATCTCACCATTATGCAAGGAAGTTATCATTGACATAAAGAGAGGGCTTTGGCAGGGTAATACCACTTCACCAAAACTCTTCAGTGCCACCCTCAAGAACATCATGTGACGACTGGAGTGGGAAGGAAGGGGAGTGAAGACAGACAGTTGGCAACTACACCACCTCTGCTTCTCTGATGATATCATTCTAATAACACCAAACATTAGCCAACTGGCACTAATGCTGGCTGACTTCGACCGTGCATGTGGAAAGGTCGGACTGCAGCTGAATCTCACGAAGACAATGTTCATGAGAAACAGACTAGTTCCTGGCATTCTATATTTGCTCTCAATGGAACGAACATTTCTGAATGCATCAGTTATGTATACCTAGGCCGAGAACTTAACATGACAAATGACTTGGCTCCAGAACTGCATAGGAGGAAGAGAGCAGCATGGAACACCTACAAGAGCACCAAAGAAGTTGTTAAGAGGATGAAGAACCTCTGACTCCTAGTACATCTTTTCGACTCCACTATTCTTCCTGCACTAACATATGCCTCAGAGGCCTGGGCCCTACGAAAATAGGATAAGAATGCTATTCGGGTCTCCCAAAGAGAAATTGAAAGAGCTATGCTTGGAGTATCAAGTTTCACTCCAGTGAGACAAGGAATCCGGAGTTCTGACCTCCATCGATTATCAAGAATCAGGGACACTGCCTTATGTGCCCAGGTGTCGAAAATCAGATGGGCCGGACATGTAATATGATTTGGAGACAACCACTGGACTAGAGGTGTTACTGACTGGATTCCATGGGATGTCAAAAGAGCGTATGGCCTCCCAACTACAAGATGGTAAAACTTTTTGTCAAGACCATAAATGAACAGTTTGAAGCTCTTCCTGTTCCTGGAATGAGCTGACGCCATTGAACTACACTAGCACATGACAGGGACAGATGAAGACATTACTGGTGCCCATTTGAGCAAATCGATGAGCAGGGAGATGACAGTGATACACTAATTGAGATATATATACACACACAATAGAATAGTACACAGCTGTTGGATATTATAAAATCATAGTTTGCTGTAATATGGATGTAACTCTAAAATACCATGTTAAGTAAAGTAAGCCAGAAGAAGGAGATGAGGAAATGCAATGGTTTAAAGGGGTACACTTAGATCACCTTTAGCCCCAGATTATAGACAGGAGAGGAAATAAGTAGAGTGATGGAAAAGGGGAGAAAGATTGGTTAGAAGTGACAGGAGCATTAATATGGAACAATAAGCCCCCACGAATAGCTAAAGCAGTTCTTGAGGAAAAAAAAAGATGGGAGACATCACCTTCCTCAACTTCAAACTGTACTACAAAGCGGTAATAATTTAAAAAGCACGGTATTGGTATAATGGCAGAACCACAGACCAATGGAACAGGGTTGAATATCCTTACACACACCCTCAAATATATGATCATCTAATCTTTGATAAGGGAGCAAGAAATATTAAGCAAAGCAAGGCAAGTCTCTTTAACAAATGGTACTGGCATAACTGGATAGCTACATGAAAAAAAACAGGCTCAGACCTCTAACCAACACCATGCACAAAATTGAGATCAAAATGGATTAAAAATCTTAACAGCAGACCAGGATCCATAAGGTACATTGAAGAAATATGTTGGCAAAACCCTCCATGATATTGAAGCTAAAGCCTTCTTCAAAGATGAAATACCACTGACCATACAAGTGGAAGCAGAGATAAACAAATGGGAGTATGTTAAACTAAGAAGTTTTTGCACCTCAAACAAAACAGTGACCAGAATACAAAGACAGCCTATGGAATGAAAAAATATTCACCCAATATCCTTCTGATAAGGGATTAATATCAAAGATATACAAGTCACTGTTTGAACTCTACAAGAAAAAAAAACAACCAATCCCATAAGTAAATGGGAAGATGAAACAAACAGAAACTTTCTCAGAGAAGAAATTCAAATGGCCAAAAGGCACATGAAAAAAGTGTTGTTCATCACTAATCATCAGGGAGATGCAGAGTTTCAAAACAACAATGGGATATCTTCTCATACCAGAGACTGGCACACATCCAAAAGAACAAAAGCAACCATTGATGGTGTGGATATGGGGAGAAAGGGATTCTCCTTCACCATTGGTGGGAATGCCAACTGGTCTAGCTTTTTTGGAAAACACTATGAACATTTCTCAAAAACTAGAAATTGAGCTCCCATTTAACCCAGCAATACCACTTCTGGGAATACACCCTGGGGGTGCAAAAACACACAGCAGAAACACCATCAGCACTCCTATGTTCATTGCAGCACTATTAACCATAGCCAGAATCTGGAAACAACCTGAGTGCTCAAAAACAGCTGAATGAATAAAGAAACTATGGTTCATCTACACAATGGAATACTATGCAACTGTTAGGAAAAATAAAGTCATGAAATTTGCCTATAAATGGATGGACATGGAGAGTATCATGCTGAGTGAAGTGACTCAGAAGAAGAGGGACAGATATAGAATGACTACATTCATCTGTGGTATATAAATACATAAATATGTATAAACACATATATAAATATATAGTAAAAGACTAATATCCATTTCCATGGAAGACAGGGCTTAGGAGGGCTAGTCAATGTTTGAACTAACCACAAATGTGTGAGTGGCGGAGGGTAGGTAAGATAGAGAAGACCAGTATAACAATAATAGCTAGGAATGATCACACTGGACAAGATCTTGAGGCTTAAAAGTAGGTAAGGGATATTCTTGATAACCTTTCAGTATCAGTATTGCAAACTACAATACACAGAAGGAGAGAGAGTCAGAGAGAGACAGAGGGAGAGAGAGGAAGTGCCTGCTATAAAGGAAGGCAGAAGGTGCAGGCTGGGGGATGATGAGAGGGAACCTGGGGACACTGGTGGAGGGATGGTTGTTGGAATACTGTATGAAATCCAATCATGAACAGCTTTGTAAGGGTCTGTCTCACAATAATTCAATTAAGAAGTTAAAAAAAAATAAAACTCAACCATGGGGAAAAAAAGTGACAGGGGAAGGCATCCAGGGGATTCAGGTACATTGCTGGTGTTAAGGAATGACAGAGCTATATATCCGCACTACAGAGTCAACAACACTGAAATCACGAGAACCAAACTTTAATAACCAAAGTTAAAAGGTAACTACCAAGATGTCGGGCTGAGGCTGGGGGTGTGGGGTAGGAGACTGACCTGGGAACATGGAGCGGGGGAAGTTGGCACTGGTGGTGGGTTTAGTGATGAAACATTGTGGCTTAAAAACACAAATATGAATAGCTTTGTAAATCACAATGGTTTAATAGAATAAAATTTGGAAAATAATTTTAAAATAAAAGTAATTGTATCATATTGGAACCTAAACTATAAAGTCAATATACATGAAATTAATTGACATAAATAAGCCAGTAAACTGGGATAGAAAAAATCATATTTAATAATTCAAGTAGGGAATTGAAGACATATGGTTGAATTTATATGTTATCTGTATTTAAAATGCTATTTCATTATTTTATAAGATTTAAGTTATGGTCAAAATTGGCCAGGTTTTAAATATATATAAAAATCTACGAAATGAGATCATCATCATCATCATCATCATCATCATCATCATCATCATCATCCCCCCGTTGATCGTCGATTTTCTCAAGTGGTCTCAGTGATGTCTCCACTCATCCTAGCCCGGAGATTATAGAAGTCTCTCATTACTCGTCCTTCCCAATGGTGCCGCATTGGAGGCTCTTTCAGGGTCAGGGGAATGAGACCAATCATTGTTATTGGTTTTGGCATATGAATATGCCCCGGGGAGCTTGCCAGGCTCTCCCATGCAGGCAGGAAACTCTCGGTAGCTTGCCAGGTTCTCTGAGAGGGAGAATTAGCCTATAAGATGTAGCAAAGCCACTTTGTGGCCGTGTGCTTCCGGGAGCTTGGTTTTATTTTATCCGGGAGCTTAGTCTCTGGATGTTGGCTGTTGATGGGATTACAGGGCACCAGGGACCATTTCTAGGTGTGACAGCCTAGCTACTGTTTTACTGTGCAAAATGAGATGTGTAAACTAATCTTGTATTTACTACTTTCCTCATTTGGTAGGTATTAAAAGGACCAGAGCACTCTAATTTATCTGATTCCTCAATCAAAAAAGTTTAATATCTGCCTCTATTTGCTAAAAGTCTTTAAAAGACAGTGGCGTACTGTCTTAACTATTGTGCACCAAATGGAAATCCCCAAATATGGCACCTGGTAGTCATTAAACACATGGTTTACAAAGAATTAATAGACTGAAATGAGGTAGGACATTTGTAATACTTCTTTTTTTTCTTTTATTTATTTTTCTTTCTTTTATTAATTCACCATGTGGAAAGTTACAAAGCTTTCAGGTTTAAGTCTCAGTTATACAATGCTCAAACACCTGTCCCTTCACCAGTGCACATATTCCACCACCAAGAATCATAATATACCTCCCCCCTTCCCCCCACCTCCCCAGCCCCCCACCCAGCATGTGTAACTGGTAAATTTCACTTTACTTTCACTCTACTTTGATTACATTCAATATTTCAATAAAAAAATTCACTATTATTGATTTGGAGTTTCTCCCCCCTAAAGTCGATCTGCTGAAAAGAAAGCATTTGGTAATTTGTTTTCCATTGCTGAGAATGAAGAGATATGAGGTCAGGAGGCCGCACTAGCAGCAGCATAGTTTTGGATTTCTGTATTTTAGTAACTAAATCTAGTGAAATGTCTGCCAGGAATCACAACATTGTAAGCTTGTACCTTTCAGCTACTTAATATTCCACATATGAGTGCGATCTTTCTATGTCTGTCTCTTTCTTTCTGACTCATTTCACTCAGCATGATACTTTCCATGTTGATCCACTTATATGCAAATTTCATGACTTCATGTTTTCTGACAGCTACATAGTATTCCATTGTGTAAATATACCAGAGTTTCTTTAGCCAATCATCTGTTTTTGGGCACTCTGGTTATTTCCATATTGTGGCTAAGAGATGCAGATCAAAACAACCATGAGATATCATCTCACACCACAGAGACTGGCCCACATCCCCAAAAACAAAAGCAACCGGTGTTGGCGTGGATGTGGGGAGAAAGGGACTCTCCTTCACTGCTGGTGGGAATGCCGACTGGTTCAGCCCTTTTGGAAAACAATATGGACGATTCTCAAAAAGTTAGAAATTGAGCTCCCATTTGACCCTGTAATACTTCTTTTTAAATGTTTATGTATTGCTCATGACCTAAAGAAAGCAGTGGAAGAATGCCAGCAAGAGCTTGAATACCTATGAAAAGATAAAATTTCATGTAGAGTTGATTTACTTTAAAAACTTCAGCACTGTTTAATTTGATTCATAAATGAATGTGAGATCCAGGAACTGCAGATCTACCTTACTCCTATTCCGAATGATTCACTATTGTAAAACGCTTCTTGTGACTTCTAAACAGAGCCAATTATTTTCTGAACAACAAGAAGACAATGAGCCAAATTATCTTTTCTTATCATATTCTAATTAAAATTCTTCCCAGTAGGTAAAGTTCCTTAGCACAATATTAAAATGTTACTTTATAATTCAAGGTCATGTTTGTACAGAATAAATTAACTTAATTCAAGTGTCACTTTGATTAGGAATATTAAGTATATGTGCATATGCCCCTGCTCCTAGGATTTGAAGCTCCCATAGACTCACTGGATAATATGATTGATGTCATTAAAAGTCACTTTGTAAAATAGAAAAAAAATGTTCCTTACCTATCCTTCGGGTATTTTGCAATGAACAAAATCTTCATTGATTGAACTACAGATAACATTTTATAAAAACAATGATTTGAATTCTGACAAATGAAATACTGGTTTCTTACAGAAAATATGATGAATAAAAGGAAACTCTTGGGGCCAGAGTGATAGTGTAGAATGTAAGACATTTGCCTTGCATGTGGTCGACCTGGATTCAACCCTCAGCACTGCATACCCTAGCCTGCCAGAAGACGGAGTGCAGAGAGAGTAGTAAGCCCTGAGCACAGCTGGGTGAGTTACCCCTCAAAGAAACTCAAGTTATTTTAAAGAATGAGAGATGTCCTAGTATTCTAAGGAATTCTAAAACATTACATCTTACAAATTAATTTTATAGACATTTAATTTTATATGAAAGTTCAATGCACATGTAATTTGAATACTTTTCAATTATTTTTTCTTAATACATAATGATCAACTCCTTTAAATATTAAGAAAAGAGGGATAAATATTGCATAATACCAATGATATTTGTACTTCTGGAAAATTTTTGTCTTTAAAATTTTTTTTATTAATGAATCACCATGAGTTACAGTTACAAACTTGTGAACTTTCATGTTTGCATTTTGTTTATATCCCTCCACCAGTGCCCAGTCCCCTCCACCAATGTTCCCAGTATCCTTCCCACCCTCCCACCCCATCCCCCCACCCCACCTCAACTCTGTGGGAGGGAATTCGCCCTTGTTCTCTCTCTCTCATTTTGGGTGTTGTGGTTTGCAACAGAGGCACTACGTGGCCATCGTGTTTGGTCTATATTCTATTTTCAGAGTGCATCTCCCATCCCGTGCGGGTCATCAAACCACACTTTACCTGGTGTTCCCTTCTTTATGCGAGCTGCCCCTTCCTCCAGCATGTGGGGCCAGCTTCCAAGCCTTGGAGCCAACCTCCTGGTACTTATCTCTACTATTCTTGGCTGTTAGTCTCCTATCCTGTTATTTTATTTTATATTCCACAGATGAGTGCAATATTTCTATGTCTATCTCTCTCTTTCTGACTCATTTCACTTAGCATGGTACTTTCCATATTGAGCCACTTAAGTGCAAATTTCATGACTTCATCTTTTCTAGCAGCAGCATAGTATTCCATTGCATAGACATACCAAAGTTTCTTTAACCAGTCACCAGTTCTCAGGCACTTGGATTTTTCCCAGATTCTGGCTATTATAAACAGTACTGCAAGGAACATTTGAGTGCAGATGTCATTTCGACTGTACCTTTTTGCCTCTCCGGGATATATTCCCAGAAGTGGTATTGCTGGGTCAAATGGGAGCTCAATATCTAATTTTTTGAGAAGCGACCATACTGTTTTCCAAAAGGGCTGATCCAGTTGGCATTCCCACCAGCACTGTAGGAGGGTCCCTTTTGCCACACATTCACACCAACAGCGGTTCCTTTTAATCTTTTGGATGTGTGCCATTCTCTGTGGTGTGAGGTGGTGTCTCATAGTTGTTTTGATCTGCATCTCTCTGATAATTAGTGATGAAGAGCATTTTTTCATGTGCCTTTTTGCCATTCGTATTTTTTCCTTGAGAAAGTTTCAGTTAATTTCCATCCACCATTTTTTGATGGGGTTGGGAGTTTTCTTCTTGTAGATTCTAACCAGTGCCTTGTATATCCTTGATATCAGTCCCTTATCTGATGGATATTGGGTGAATACTCTTTCCCATTTTCTAGATTGTCTTTGTACTTTGGTCACTGTATCTTTTGCAGTGCAGAAGCTTCTTAGTTTAATATAGTCCCATTTGTTTATCTCTGTTTCCACTTGGTTGGTCAGTGGCATGTCACATTTGAATATACCAATAGCTTCAATGTCGTGGAGAGTTTTGTCAACCTGTCTTCAATGTACCTTATGGATTCTGGTCTGATGTTGAGGTCTTTAATTCATTTTGATCTGAATTTTGTGCATGGTGATAGATCTAGATATAAACGCATTTTTTACGAGTGTTTGTCCAGTTATGTCAGCACCGTTTGTTGAAGAGGCTTTCTTTGCTCCACTTCACGTTTCTTGCTCCCTTATCAAAGATTAGATACTCATATAATTGGGGTTGTGTGTAGGGATATTCCACCCTGTTCCATTGGTCTGCAGATCTGCCTTTGGATCAGTGCCATGCTGTTTTGATTATTACCGCTTTATAATAGAGTTTGAGGTTGTGGAGGGTGATGCCTCCATTCGTTTTTTTCACAAGAATTGCTTTAGTTATTGGTGGGCGTTTATTGTTCCATATGCATTTCAGAAGTGTTTGCTCCATTTCTTTGAAGTTTTTCATGGGTATCCTCTCACCACTTCTATTTAACATAGTACTGGAGGTTCTTGCAATAGCAATTAGTCAAGTAAAAGACAGTAAGGGCATACAGATAGGGAAGGAAGAAATCAAGCTCTCGCTATTCGCAGATGATATGATACTATACCTAGAGAAACCCAAAACCTCTACCAACTCTTAGAAACAATAGACTTGTACAGCAAAGTCGCAGGTTATAAAATAAATACCCAAAAATCCATGGCCTTCCTCTATGCAAATAACAAAACAGAGGAAAGTGACATAAAAAAAAAAACCCTTCACAATCGTGCCCCAGAAAATCAAGTACCTCGGAGTCAGCTTAACCAAGGTAGTAAAGTATCTCTACAAAGAAAACTACAAAACGCTAATCAATGAAATAAAAGAGGACATGAGGAAGTTGAAACATATTCCTCGCTCATGGATAGGAACAATGAACATTGTCAAAAATGGCAATACTCCCCATAGCAGTGTACAGATTTAATGTCTTTTACATTTTTAAGAATTAACAATCTTTGGTGAAAAACAAACTCAGAAAATAAGTGAAGGTGCATAAGACTTTACTCTTTCCTGGAATCAGGAAACGCTGCCTCGGCTTTCTGCACTAGACTTGTCCATTCTCTTTGGTTGTTTTAAATCAACAATAAATGCGATTCTCTTATTCTGAGTAATAAAAGAAGGCAGTCTATCATCGGAACACAGTTTCGCAGGTTAAGACTCCCTAATTATGATGAATATGTAAGATAGAAGTGTAGGGTGAGGAATTGGGCACCATCAAATCAAGCTATATAACCGGTTATCTTAAATATTCCCTAGCAGGATAAATATTCTTCCCTAATAGTAGGAACTCATAACAGTGGGATGCTGAGGGCAGCCATGACCAGAGAGATAGTTTTCTTTTGGACTCGACTTGTGACCAGGCAGATGGCAAGAAAAGCAGCAGTTCTCACTGTGTGTGGCTTGGAAGTAAATGTCAAAAGGAAAAAAAGGATAGGACTTCAGTAGTGTGACACAGATCACAGAGTTCTAGTGACAGACTGGGAGTCATCAAGAGTTCCAACTTTCATGAGACTAGACCAATATGACGTTGTGGGCAGAAACCAGCACGGAACCAACCTGACACTTGGACTCTGTACATGGGACATCGAAAGAATGAAGGATGCAGCTCAAATTAGAAGTGTGCCTACTTAAGCCTTAAAATGGGTGAATTATAATATCAGAGAATTCTGGGTTTCTGAATGCAAAGTTTGTCCATGGTTTTTCAGCGACCAACCCAGAAAGCAAAGCAAAACATAAGCCATAGTTAAATACCACCTCCTTACATGCTATTTTCACACAAACTGTACTGTCTGAAGTTGTACTGTTTTGGAGACATGCTATAGCCTACTTTTTGAGACCCATTTCAGGGAACATATGAATGCCAAATTGTCACATAATCGCCTAAGGCTGTAACTAAACATTTATGGCTTTGTGAGTGCATCTCAGCCAATATGTTGTTCAGATTTTTAGTTTACTCTCAAGCTGCCATCTAAAACCCTGAGAAAAAAATAAATAAATAAAAAGTACATTTATTCTTCGCCACATTTCTATGACAATACCAAATTCTAAACTCAGGTTGATTTCAGAAAATCAGTATGAAAGTGTTTTTACTGTCATGGGCCATGGTTTTGCTCTGCCGCTTTGCTGCTGAACGACCAAGATCCAGAGGCCAGCTACACTAATTCTGGTCCCAGCAAGTGCTTGCAGCTATGTCTCTAGACTGTGAACTAAGTCTCTGCCCCATGCTGCCCCAGTAAGGGAAATAATGCAATTTCCAACATAAATCTCCCAGGACTTAATTAATAAAATACAGAAATCCTAAACCTTCATGTCTCTTTATTCTCATTAATGGAAAACTAATTATCAAATGCTTCCTTGTCAGTAGGGCCTTATTTTTGGGGGGTAAACTCCAACAACAATAGTGAGTTGTGTGTTGAAACTCCAACAACAATAGTGAGTTTTGTGTTGAAATATGGAATGTAATCAAGGTAAAGAGAAAATGAAGTGAAATTTATCAGTTATGCAGGCGGGGGTGGAGGGTGAAGGGTGGGATGTATACTGGGATTTTTTGGTGGTGGACTATGGGCACTGGTGTAAAGACGGGAGTTTGAGCATTGTATAACTGAGACATAAGCCTGAGAACTTTGTAACTTTCCACATGGTGATTCAACAAAATAAATTTTAAAAAAAGAGTTTGTAGTGTCCTATTACTTGGGGTAGATAAAAACTATAGACTTCATGAAAAAGATTTGTTTCCCCTTATTTTAAATAAACTGGCTTATTTTATTTGTCTTACTATGTATTTGACTGTTTTAAAGAGAAGATGGTACACTTGCAACTTGAAATATGACTTTTTGGTATTAGGACAATTTTAGATTGTTTTTATTAAATAATTAAAGAATTGTGGACTACAAAGTCATTTATAGTTGAGTTTTAGGCTTATGATAATCCCACACTGGTGTCAACTTCCCACCACTAGTGTTCCCATACCCCAGGTCCAGCCCTGACTCCTGTCCTGCCCCTGGTCAACTTTACAGGCCCATTACAAACCTTGGAGTAGCTAGATTTTAAAAAATCATATCTTTATTTTAAAGGTTTCTTTCTTTACCAGAAAGTAGTTGGTAACCAAATCTCTAGATATTCATCACTGAATAAGAGATTTCAATTTATATGAGAACCAATCCTTAATTCACACTGTTTTTTCTAACCACCATAAATAGCTTTCCTACTCCCATCATGCCATATTATTATTATTATTAATGTGACAAAATTTATAAAATACATAACATGACATATTTTTTATAATATGACACATATTTTATAAGAATAGACTTGTAATGGAAGCATAAACATATGGGTAGGCTATAATAATAAAATAATTTTAGTTACAGCTAAGAAACAATGAAGAGAATGGTAGTGAGAAATGTAAGTTATTGCTTGAACATAATCTCTATTTTTTATATCCTAAAATGTCTTAAGAAATAGGACCAAGTGTCATTTAATTTAATCCAAAAAGTATAGAAATGTTATATTATTTTAAAATTTACTTCTTAAAATTTAAAAACAACAGAAATAAATATCCATACAAAATACTTCCTCAGATAGATGAGCATGAATGGCACAAATTAGAATGCACCGATATTTTAGTTTTATTCTAATCACCACGATTTACAATAGTGTTAATGATAGGATTTTATGTATACAGCATTCCATATCACACAATCCACAAAGCATCCCTTTCCCTCCATCGCTGTCTCAGGTCCTCTCCCCCTCAAATGCCACACCGTCCCATGTTCTTCATGGTAAACTAAACTCTGTAGACAGGTTCTCAGATTCTGAAGCTTTTGGAAATGTTATTCTCTTACTGTGGTTCTTTATACTCCACATATGAAAGAGATTATTTTGCATGTCTGTCTTCTTATGACTGACTTCACTGAACATGACACTCTCCAAACCACTCAGCTAGTGACAAATTGCATGATTTTGTCTTACAGCTGAGAAACATGTCATTGTGCAGATTTACCACAGTTTATTTGTCCATTTTTTTTGTTTAGGGACACTTTTTGTGTATCCGGATTTTGTCTTCTGTGAATAATGCCACAATGATCTTTAGTTGAAGATGATATTTTATTGGCTTAGGGCCCTTTCAGAGAGATAACGTGCTTGGGTCTTTCCCATACAAAAAAAAATTTTCTATTTATTTTCTTCTCTTTATTATATAATTCTGTTTATCTGTTTTTCAGTTCAGGATGTGGCACAGTAGAACACCTGGAAGGATAGAGGAAACATATCACATACAAAAAGGGCATGTGCACATACACACATATACACACACAGTCATTTATACAATTTTAGCTCTTTTTCCTCCAAAATAAAAGGGAAAGGATTGTGAAAGTGTCAACAGAAAATTACATAGGGACATAATGCTGTATATGTCCTAAGAAGCAATAAGGTAACATTGGCTTCTTGTTTTATGCAGGTAGTCTGTTTAGATTTACTTCAGTCCATAAAACCTATTAGTATAGCTCACATATTTTGGTGTTAGTAAATGTTGGGTAGTAAAACTTTGGATTGTGGGTTGGGAAAGGTTTGTAGTGGATTATTTTATCAAGTTGAATAAGCATAAACTGCTAGAATCCTTCTCAGATGCCCTGAACCTTATTTGATATGAAAAGCAGTCAAAGCACTATCCTAATGCAATCTAAGTAAGTGCTCATAGAAATTCAGATGAAAATAAGAATAAAAATCTTGTTCCTGTTTTTCCAAACATTTTGACATTCACTATAAAAAGAATCTGGGGGAATGAAGAGATAGTATAGCTGTTTGTACACTTGTTTTCCATGCAGGCATCCCAGATTCAATCCCTGGCACTGCATTCTATCCTGAACACTGCCAGGAGTGACCATAAAACCAAAAGTAAGCCCTAAGCACTGCTGGGTGTGACCCCCAAACAAACAAACAAACAAACAAAAACTGGGATTGGAATTCAATAGACCGAGTGCACGCTTTGCATAAAGGAGGTCCAGGTTCAATCCCTGGCACCACATGGGACCAACCCCCAATCAAAAAGCTGGAAATAGTCCCTTTAGATGTGACCTCAAAAGAAAACAATGGAAAAAATAGATACAAAATCTCTGTCACTGTCACTGTCATCCCACTGGCTCATAGATTTGTTCAAGTGGGTACCAATAATGTCTCCATTGTGAGACTTGTTGTTACAGTTTTTGGCATATCGAATCCACTATCGGTAGCTTGCCAGGCTCTGCCGTGTGGGCTAGATACTCTCAGTAGCTTGCCAGGCTCTCTAAGAGGGATGGAGGAATCAAACTCGGTCAGCCACATGCAAGGCAAACGCCCTATCTGCTCTGCTATCACTCTAGCCCATTACAAAATAATAAAAGAAAATTATTTTAAATCTTATTTATGTTTTGCACACATTGGGAAGGAAGTAAAAGACCTATTGACATTTTATTGTTAAAAAATTCAGCTGAGGAAGGAGAGAAAATCTTTAGACTAACAAACTACTGGAGTAATCTCTCCTCCCCACAGGCATGACAAACTAGCATATTAATCAGAGCAAGCACCCATATTTGAAAACAATGCTTCCCCCAGAAAAAAAAATGCTAGGAACTATTGGGTATGACAGTAAAATATGAGCCATAGTTCCACCAGGAGTTTTACCAGAACATGTGAAAGGTGTATCCTCCTTGCTGGACAGGAACTGCACCAGAAGAGGATGGGAGCAGGCAGCCAGAGGAACAGGAAGAAATGCAGCCTCTCTGTGAAAGGAGACAGAGCAAGATCTTACTATGACTGTTCAGCACTAGCACCAGTAAGCAACTAGTTACAATTAAATAAGGAATCAGGATTAGACATTTGCATTCCACACACAAACTTGTTGATAAACATTGTAGTCACTTCTATGTTTTGATTATTATGAATAATGTTCTCTGAATATTGGGGCGAAGTTCTATTTGAATTAAGCAAAATGAGAACTTTAGTAAGGACAGAAAAATCTGATAAAGGCCCCCAAAGAAATATTAGAAGTGAGGCTGGAGTGAGTGCTTGTCTTGCACACAGCCAGGCTGGTTTGACCTCCAATGCCCCCTGGGGTCCTGAAGTCTTGCCAAGAGAGGTTCCTGAGCACAGAGCAAGAATAAGTCGTGAGTAAGCCAATGTAGCACCAAACAAAAACAAAAACAAATAATAAAAGTAAAGAATGTAGTCATTGAACTAAAACCTACAGATAAAAGACTCAGTGTATACTTGATAAAGTTGAGGAAGATAAAAGATAAGGTCAAATAAATTGTCAAAAATTCATTAGTGAAAAGAAAACAAGTTTTAAAAAATGCAAATAACACTCATAGGCATTTTCTGGGGAATATTAAAATATTAATTTGAAGGTATATTTTATATTCTTATGATTATAGATGCATTATTAGCAATATCTAAAATATGGGATCAACTGAAAAGCACATTGGCAAATGACTAGATCAATAAATTCGGCTGTGCATGCCTAACGCAACTCCAGTCTTGCATTAATATTATGAAATTGTTCCATTTAAGAGAAAAATGGATGTAATCTGAGGTGATTACATTAAGTGAAGTGAGTGAAAAACAATTATCAAATGGTTTCCCTTTTATATGGAATATAAATAACTAAAGCAAATTAAAGGCAAATTCACAATAAAACTAATTCCTAGACTCAATAAAAACTGTGGTAGTTACCCTAGAAAAAAGAAATGTGAAAAGGGATGAATATATATTTGTGTATATATGTATACATATATATTTTGTTGTTAGATAGTGCTGCTAATTTGGGCTATGAGTATGGTGGGGTCTATACACATTTAGCAGAAAAGCTATGTGCTAAAATTCTACCAGGGTATAAATTAACAAAACCAATAAAAATGATAAAATAAAAATGCAAACAATATTTTAAAGGGAACAGAGACAATTGAAAAATATTTTCCAGAAAAACAAAACTTTCTAACATCTCCAAGGGACCTGGAGAAAGTTCCAAAAATAGACATAGGAATAAAATAATTATAAGGCAGGCAGATATTTACCTAAAAAATATAAATGCATCCTATAAAATAGACTTTAGACTTAAGCTAAAAAAAATCCTAACAAGAAATAGTTATTCGTATTGTATAATAATTAATAATGAATCACAAAATCTTCAATCAATAAATATGCACCAAATAAAGGTTCATAAATATGTAGAAAACAATTATTAATAGAAATAAGAAGAGACATTGGAAGAAATAAAATAGCAGTAGGGAACTTTAACATTCCACTTTAATCACAGCAATAATCAATCAGCCATAGAATAAAACAACAGTCTTAGATGAGAAACTAGACCAGGCAGATTTAATGGACACTTACAAGACACTTCATTTCAACCGACCAAAAGAAAAAAAAATGCACAACATTTTTGAGTGCACATATAACATTATAGAAATATAAACAATATGTTTTGACATAAAACAAACTTCAATAAATTCAAAATAACTGTAGGCATCCACTATTACCCTGAAATAAAAAGTAAACAAAGATATTGCACATGAAAGGAAAACTACATATTGAATATTCCAGATGAGCATAATCTCAGATAATCTTCAAAAAAATTGCAAACCAATTAAAATGGTATGTTAAAGTTATCATTTGTCATGACCATTCAATTTTATCCCAAGTTTGTTTATATATAAATCAATTAATTTAATACAACACAGTAACAAAATAAAAGCTAAAAGTATTATAGAATAGATGAAGAGTAAACATTTGACAAGTCTCAATATTCTAATTTATTTATTTATTTATTTTTTGGTTTTTGGGTCACACCCGGCGATGCACAGGGGTTACTCCTGGCTCTTCACTCAGGTGCTCAGGGGACCATATGGGATGCTGGGATTAGAACCTGGGTCGGCCGCGTGCAAGGAAAATGCCCCACCCGCTGTGCTATCGCTCCAGCCCTCAATATTCTAATTTAAAGCACAATAAAAGGGATTTTTTAAAAAAGTCTACCTCAACATTATAAAGCACTTATAAGTTAAACCCAGGTCTCACAGCATATTCAACGGTGAAAGACTTCAATATTTTCCTTTAGGATCAAGTGTAAAATAAGTGTATACTCTCACCATAACTCACTATAGTACTGGAAATTCTAGGCTGAGCAATTAAGTAATTAAAATAAATTTGATTTAAAATAAAAGAAGAGGTGTAAATGATAGTAGGAAGTAAGGTGGATGCCTTGCATATGGTCCCTCCTCATTGATCCCAGCACTGAATGCTCTTGCAAGTACAACCGGATGCAACCTGGAGGCGCCAAGTACTACTGGAGTAATCCAGAAACCCCAGCGACACAGATCCCAGTAGCGCTGCGCCATCAGGCCTTCACAATGAACAGAGAACAAAGTTGGCTGAGAATTCCTGAGAGGACTCCAGTCCCTCTGAGCACTGCTTTGGAGGCACCCATAGGGTTCTTCAACCTCTCCCCCTGCCCCACATGATCCCTGAGCATGGTGACAGGAGTACAGGAATAATTCCTGAGCTGTGCTTGAGCTGTGTTTGGTGTGGCATCAAAAGAGACACAGAAGGAAAAAAAAGAGATTAAGACACCAGAAATAAATTCACACATACATGAATAGCTGGGCAGTTAATTTAGAAGTGGAGCTAAGAGCATTGAAATAAAGGGAAAATATTTCTATAAAAATAGTTTTGAAAAAAATCAATAGTCACATAAAAATAAAAAAGCAAACTTAATTTAAATTGCCTCATATTTAGACCTTACAAACAGGTTAACTACTTAGAGGTAAGTTTTCAAACTATAAAATATATACAAAGGCGCGCCTTCCACCCAGAGATGAACCGGAGCCGCGGCACGAGAAGCAGACCCTCCGCGCCTATTGACTGTGATCCTGAGGTCTCCTAACCCATTTTGGCACCAGAGCGGATTCTTGCAGCCATCCATTTTGACTGTGAACTGAGCTAAAATATTAGAAACCCAAAACCGCGTGGCCACTATTGCGACCGCGCGGACTCAAAGTTTTCACTCTTAGCAATGAAGAGAAATTATTAGATGATGCTTATTCAGCAGGCCTGATTGTTGGGGAAAATTTCCAATCAATAATAGTGAGTTCTGTATGGAAATATGGAATGTACTCAATATATATAGAGAATAATGGGAATATCATTAGCTACTTAGATGGGGTGGGGTGGGAGGGGGTGTATTGGGGTTCTTGGTGGTGGAACGGGTGCACTGGTGAAGGGATGGTGGTTTAATCAGTATTTGACTGTGACTTAAACCTGAAAACTTTGTATTTTTTCTTCTTTTTTTCACGGTGGTTCAATAAAATATTTCTTAATATATATATATATATATATATATATATATATATATACAAAGTTTCCCACACTCACGCCCAGTCAGCCCCTCAGACCCCAACCCTCCCAGCCGTCAGGACAGCCATCCTACCCACCCATGCACCTGAGCCATCCAGCAGCAATGCCCCAGCTTGCTCCTTGCCCCAGGTGGGTGACCCCCTAGCTGGCACCATACATACAGCGTGGCAGTGGGCGTGGCCTCTGTAGATGGTGCCAGTTATTTTCCCCATTCCCATCACTCTGGAGTGACATCTCAATCTTCATCACCTAATTCGGCGAAGAACATCCCATCTATCTCAAACACAATAGGCCGATAGGCCACTAGTCTGTTCCAATTACACCAAAGTACCAGTGAACACAAGAAGCTGTACAAGCCCAATATAAAAGAACACAGCCTCCAAAGTTTCATTAGAGGCCTCAAATAAGTCACAGAGAAATACCTGAGAGGAAGGATGTATTGTAGAAGGGAAAAAGGCAACTCCAATCAACAGAGATCATCTAGAATTCTTTCTCACAGCAACAGTGATAGTGAACTGGAAGGTCCCTCCTCCATACAACCACAAAAACAGGAAGAAACAGTGCAAATCCACACCATGAGGAGAGGATGAAGAAAAGAGCCCAGAAGTCTCAACAGGCACCACCCACAAATATGATCTCTCCAATAAAGAAATCAGAGGTGAAATGTTGAAGATGTTAATAGAATTCAAAGAAACGGTGGAACAGGCATCCAGTAAATTAAAGGAGGAAATGAAAAAAAACAGTGGAACGGACAGACAAGAAAATACAGAAAGAAATGAGAGCAGAAGTAAGAAAGCTACAAACAGAAGTGTCATGAATAAAGAATTCGGTAAATGAAATAAAAAACTCAGTGGGTGCCCTCAAAAGTAGAATGGCTACAGACAAAGACAAAATCAGCGAGCTTGAAGATGAACTGCAGGAAGCTTACAGGCAACAACAAACAATGGCAAAAGACCTCAAAATAGGTCTAAGGCGATTCAGAGTCATAGGGGATGATTCCAAGAGGAACAACATTAGAATCATCTAAGTACCACTAAGACAGAGAGGCAACCCCAATGAAAGAGTCACAGTTAAAGAAATCATTGCTGAAAAGTTCCTAGAGCTAGAGAATGCAGGCATCCATATCCAAGGAGCCCAAAAAGTGCCAGATAAAAGAGACCCTAATAAAAACTCCAAGATATATCATAGTCAGATGCCACGTATAGAGACACAATAATGCAAGCATCAAGATCAAAGAAGGAAATCACATACAAAGGAGCAGCCTTTAGATTTACAGCAGACCTGTCTAGAGGAAACTTGGCAAGCCCAAAGGCAATGGTGGGATATAGTGAAAAAAAAACTCAATAAAATGAATGCCTCACCAGGAATACTTTATCCAGCTAAAATCCCACTCAAATTCAAATAAATGACACATTATTTTATGGATAAACAACAGCTCAGGAACTTCATAGACTCAAAACCAAATCTAAAACAAGGGCTAAAGGGGCTACTGTAAGACAAAAAGAACCCCTACAAGTACAACAAACCTCTACAGAAATATGGCACAAAACTTCATGACAATAATCTCTCTCAATTTCCATGGTATAAAGGCACCAATTAAGAGACACAGAGTGGCAAAATGGATTCAGAAACTGAACCCAACATTCTGCTGCCTATAAGAAATACATCTGAAAAGTCAGAGAAAACACAGACTCAAAGTCAAAGGATAGAAAACAATCCTGCAAGCAAACAACTCCCTAAAAAAGCCCATAAGAAAACTGATATCCGACAACATAGATTTCAGGTTGAAAAAGATTAGAAGGGACAGCGAAGGTCATTTTTTATTAATCAAGGGATATATACAGCAGGAAGAAATCACACTCCTAAACGCATACGCACCCACTGTGGGACGGGCTAAATACTTAAAACAACTACTAACAGATTTTAAAGTGGGGATTACTAGCAACACAATAATAGTTGGAGACTTCAATATGACTTTATCATCTCTGGACATATCAACAAGATTAAAACTCAACAAGGAAACATTGGCTTTGAAGGAAGAAATAGAAGAGAGAGAGCTGATAAATCTATACAGGGCTTTATATCCCCCCAGAAAAGAATACACATAATTTTCTGGTGCACATGGAACACTTTCCAGAATAGACCATGTGCTGGGTCACAAAACATATCTCAACAGAATCAGTAAGATAGACATTGTATCTGCTATCTTTTCAGACCATGATGCACTGAAGATAGGAAGATAATCATGCACAGACAGAGTAGCAAATCAAATACCTGGAAATTAAACAACTCAATGGGGAACAACAGGTGGGTCAAGAAGGAAATCAAGGAAGAAATCAAAACATACCTGGAAACAACTGAGAATGAAGACATGTTTAATGCAGCACTGTTTACAATAGACAGGATCTGGAAAAGACCTGAGTGACTGAGAACAGATGACTGGTTAAAGAAACTTTGGTACATCTACACAATGGAATACTATGCAGCTGTTAGAAAGAATGAAGTCATGACCTTTGCACATAAGTGGATCAAGATATAGAGTATCATGTTAAGTGAAATGGGTCGAAAAGAGAAGGACAGACAGAAAGATTACACTCATTTATAGAACATAAAGTAATAGAATGTGAGACTTACACCCAAGAATAGTAGATATGTGTACCTGGAGGAATGCTCCACAGCTTGGAAGCCAGCCTCATATACTTGGATAAAGGCAGCTCAGTTAGAGAAAGGACCACCAAGTAAAGAGTGTTTGAATGGCCCGCACAGGATGGGAGATGAGAGCTGAAAGTAGACTATAGACTGAATATGATGGCAAACCGCAAAACCCAAAAGGAGAGGGAGAAAAAAAGGAAATGCCCTGCCACAGAGGTGGGGTGGGGGGTCGAGAAGTGGGGGTGGTTGGAGGGATACTGGGATCATTGGTGTTGGAGAATGGGCACTGGTGGAGGGATGATGAGTACTCGATCATTGTATGACTGAAGTGTAAGCACAAAAGTTTGTAAGTCTGTAACTGTATCTCATGGTGATTCATACAAAAATAAACAAAATTAAAAAAAGAAAAACTAAGAGCCTTATCTCTAAGATCAGGAACAAGACAAGAATGCCCACTCTCACCACTTCTGTTCAATATCATACTGGAAGTACTTGCAATAGCAGTTAGGCAATAAGAAGATATTAAGGGCATAGAGATAAGAAAGGAAGAAATCAAGCTCTCACTATTCGCAGATGATATTATACTAAATTTATATAACCCCAAAGCCTCTACCAAGAAGCTCCTAGAAACAGTAGACTTGTACAGTAAAGTCACAGGCTACAAAATCAATACCCAAAAGTCCATGGGTTTCCTATCCATAAATAATGAGAGAGAAGAAAGTGGCATGAAAAAAAGGCAATCCCGTTCAATCATGCACAGAAAACCAAGTACCTTGGAATCAGCTAAACTAGAAGGTAAAGAACCTGTACAAAGAAAACTAAAGGGAAAAAAAGCAATGAAAACTACAAAATTCTACTTCATGAAATAAAAGAAGACATGAGGAAATGGAAACATATCCCATGCTCATGGATTGGGAGAATTAACATTTTCAAAATGGCAATTCTCCCCAAAGCATTATACAGATTCAATGCGATTTCTGTAAGGATACCCATGATATTTTTCAAAGAAATGGAGCACACACTCCTGAAATTCACATGGAACAACAAACACCCATGAATAGATAGAGCAATTCTGAGGAAAAAGGTGATGGGAGGCATCACGTTAACCAACCTCAAACTCTACTACAAAGAAGTAATATTTAAAACAGCATGGTACTGGAACAACGGCAGAGCCGCAGACTGATGGAACAGGGCAGAATATCCTTATATACACCCTCAAATATATGGTCACCTAATGTATGATAAGAGAGCAAGAAATGTGAGGTGGATCAAGGAAAGCCTCTTTAACAAATGGTACTGGCAAAACTGGACAGCTACATGCAAAAAAAAATGGGCTCAGGCCTCTACCTAACACCATGCACAAAAGTCAGATCAAAATGGATCAAAGACCTCAACGTCAGACCAGAGTCCATCGGGTACATTGAAGATATGGTCTGCAAAACCCTCTGCGACACCGAAGCTAAAGGTATCATTAATGGGGACACTCCACTGGCCAGGTAAGTGGAGATAGATAAACAGATGGGACTACCTTAAACTGAAAAGCTTCTGCACCTCAAAAGATACAGTGACCAGAATTCAAAGACAATCTACAAAATGGGAAAGGATATTCACCCAATACCCATCTGATAAGGGGTTGATATCAAGGACTTACAAGGCACTGGTTGAACTGTACAAGAAGAAAACATCCAACCCCATCAGAAAATGTGGCGATGAATTGAACAGAAATTTTCTCAAAGAAGAAATCCAAATGGCCAAATGGCACATAAAAAATGCTCCTCGTCACTAATCATCAGGAAGATGCAGATCAAAACAACAATAACATCTCACACCACAGACACTGGCCCACATCCAAAAGAACAAAAGCAACCGGTGTTGGCATGGATGTGTGGAGTAAAGGACTCTCCTTCACTGCTGGAGGGAATACCGACTGGTTCCGCCCTTTTGGAAAACAGTATGGACGACACTCAAAAAACTAGAAATTGAGCTCCATTTGACCCAGCAATACTACTTCTGGGAGTATACCCTAGAGAGGCAAAAAAGTATAGTAGAAATGACATCTGCACTTGTATGTTCATTGCAGCACTGTTTACAATAGGCAGAATCTGGAAAAAATTCGAGTGCCAAGAACAGATGACTGGTTAAAGAAACTTTTGTACATCTACACAATGTACTACTTGGCAGCTGTTAGAAAAGATGAAGTTATGAAATTTGCATATAGGTGGCTCAACATGGAAAGGATCATGTCAAGTGAAGTGAATCAGAAAGAGAGGGACAGACACAGAAAGATTGCACTCATTTTTGGAATATAAAGTAATATAATGGGAGACTAACTCCCAAGAATATTAGAGATAAGTACCAGGAGGATCACTCCACAGCTTAGAAGCCAGCATCAAATGCTGTGGGAAAAAATAATTCAGATAGAGAAGGGATCACCAAGTAAAGGGTACTAGGAGGACCTGCTCGGGATGGGAGATGCACACTGAAAGTAGACTGTAGACCAAACATGATGACCACTTAATACCTCTATTGCAAACCACAGCACCCAAAAGGAGAGAGAGAGCAAACGGGAATGCCCTGCTACAGAGGCATGTGGAGGGGCACTGATTCAAGGGATACTGGGACCATTGGTGGTAGAAAATTGGCACTGGTGGAGGGATGGGTTACTCAATCATTATATGACTGAAATGCAAGCACAGAAGTTTGTAAGTCTGTAACTGTACCTCACGGTGATTCACTAATAAAAAAATGACTTAAAGGTGAAAAAAAGCCCAAGAGATTTCTCAAAATATTTAAAACTGACCTACCTTTGCAATGCAATCCTAGGTATCTTCAGTTCTATGTTCATATTAGCTCTATTTGCAATAGCTAATAAAAGAAAAAACACAAGTTTTTATTTATCAATGAGTGGTTAAAGAACATATCTTATTAAAAGGTCATAAATCACCTATTAAGGTGAAAATATTAACATAATAATGTCCATAGGTTGTTGCATTTTCTCATTCAAGTCTAAGGTCATTTAGATTTTTAGAACACTCTGGAAGTAAAATCCCTCTCTATAATGGTCACCTAAATACCTTGCAAAGATGGATGTTCTAGTGAAGACTTTCGTGATTTTGGTGGGGGTGAGACATGATTGAAATAACTATGGGAGTACGGGGTGTAAGTGTGCTACAATTTGAGTATGTATTAATTTCTCTGGGAAACTAAATGCATGATCAGGGAGAGGTCAAAGAAGACACTATGTTCTGACCATAAAAGGTACACCTGGCAAGAGTCTTGCAGAAACAGTCTCAGAAGATTGTACTTTATAGTGACATTGGAAATAGAAGAAAAATTGTTCTCAAGGAGACTGGAAGATCTCTAGCATCATAATTAGCTTTTCAAAAATGTATTTGCCTTACTATTTCTCTGACCCTCTCTTTCATCTCAGACCTGCAGGATCAGGTCAGACCAGCAGTAGAGCTGGTTTACTGAGCAGATGTCCAGCATGGATGCCCTCCAGAGGTCCTTTCAATGCACAAACTACCTGCAAGGAGAAACTGCCCAGCACAGTTGCCCTGTTGAAGCCTCACCCAAGAGATCCTGAAAAAACACTGCTAATGTTGGCTCCTCCCACAGTCAGACTAATAGTGGGCATGGTACTCTGACAGGGAAGCCACTAATAAATATGACTGTCACTTAATCTCCTGCTCCAGATTCCATAAGATCCACATTTCAGATTCTTATTCTGAACTTTCACCAGGGCAGTGTAGCTACCTGAACCACATAAGACCAATAATCCATAAGCCTCTACTCCAATCAACATTCCCCAAAACCTCACAAAAGTAGTGGTAAACGCAAGGTTCAGGCCAAAGAATGTATTCTCTGAATCAGAGCTAGACGTTCCATACAATTACACAGAAACACCAAATTGGAAGGAAATATCTTTGACAGGGAAAGAAGAGACTACCACACCCAATAATGCACAGGGGTTACTCCCGGTTCTGCACTCAGGAATTATCCCTGGCAGTGCTTGGGGGACCATATGGGATGCTGGGAATTGAACCTGGGTCGGCTGCATGCATCATTGTGTGTGACCCCAAAAAAAAGCATATTTGCTATTTTCATGCTTGGGATATATTCCCAGAAGTGGTATTGTGGGGTCATATGAAAGCTCAATTTCTAGTTTTTTAACTGTACATATTGTTTTCCAGAAAGGCGGTTGATCATTGTGAGATTGTAACCCAAACATGAAAGCTTGTAACTATTTCATGGTGATTCAATAAAATTTAAATTAAAAAAGAATAATATTCGCTGTGAGATTGTTATAGATGGTCTTATCATCTTAAAGAAGGTTCCTTTTACTTTTAATTTGTTTAGATTTTTTATCATTAAGGGATGTTAGATCTTGTTAAAGCTTTCTCTGCATCAATTTATATGATCATATGATATTTAACTTTCCTTTAACTGACGTGCTGTATTCTTTTGAATTCTGTATATTGAGCGAGTTCCTGAATCCCTGAGATAAATCTCCCTTGATAGTGCTGTGTAAATTTTTTATATAGTGTTGGATTTGGTTTAGCTGCTTTGTTACAGACTATTTGGTCATATATCCAAGGGTCTAACTCAGGAATCTAGATTCTATCCCACTGGCCTGCATGTCTATCTTTGTTCCATTGCCATGAATATTTTATTATTATTATTAAAGTTTTGTAGTATAAAGATATAGAGAGAAATGGCAACAATTCCATTCGGTTTTTTTTTCTTTTTCAAATTTCTTTTGCCTATTCTGGGAGCTTTATGTTTCCACACGTTTCAGTTGAGTGTTCCCATAGTTTTGATACAAGTCTTGGAATTTTAAGGGATATTGCATTGAATCTGTATGGTACTTTGTGTATAATGGTCACTTTAACAATATTGAATCTACCAGGTGAGTCTATCCATCCTTTCCCTGTGATCACAGTCAAGCTCAGATGAAATTCTTGAGCTCAAGACTTTGAGATCCTGCTTCTCATCAACTACAGCTCCTAAATCAGGGAGCCACATCATCTGAAACATCTCTAATTCTCCAAACCCAAAACTGCACAAGACTATTGCTGAACAACCTCTTCATATTGAAGCCAGTGGATGGATCAACCATACTTCACTGACCTTATACAGTCATATATCTCAATCAACTAAATTGAGTGACTAGTTCAAAACTCCTTTGTCATACCCTAAAAGCACTATATGGTTAAGAAAATAATCTGCACAATGAAGGTATTGTATCAGTGGCCTTCTTGTGTAAGCAACTAAACATATCAGTTCTTAGGAGGAAGGAAATAATAAAACACAGAGCAGAAATTAATGAGATGGAAACCAAAAAAACAATCCAAAAGATCAATTAAACCAAGAGCTGGTTCTTTGGGAAAATAAACAAGATTGATAAACCTCTAGCAAGACTCACAAAAAAAGAAGGGAGAGAGAAAACCCTAATAAACCGAATCAGAAACGAAAAGGGGAAAGTACAACAGAAACTACAAAAAATCAAAAGATCCTCAGAGATTGCTTTGAGAATCTGTATGCCAGGAACCACAAAAACCTCGAGGAAATGGATAAATACCTAGATTCTTATAGCCTCCCAAGGCTGAACCAAGAAGACTTGGAAGACCTGAACAGACCTATCACCATCAAGGAAATTGAAATGGTAATAAAAAAGTCTCCCCGCACAAAAGTCCTGGCCCAAATGGATTCAATAGTGAATTCTTCCAAATCTTTAAAGAGGACTTACTCCCAATCTTCTTTAAGCTTTTCCAGGAAATTGAAGTATCAAAAACACTTCCAAACAGTTTCTATGAAGCAAATATCACCCTCATACCAAAATCAGACAGAGATACTACAAAGAAAGAGAATTACAGACCGATATCCCTGATGAACACAGATGCAAAGATCCTCAACAAAATATTAGCAAAGAGAATCCAACTACTCATCAAAAAGATCATACACCATGACCAAGTAAGATTCATCCCAGGGATGCAAAGATGGTTTAACATTCGCAAGTAAATCAACATAATTCATCATATCAATAAAAGAAATAATAAAAACTATATGATCATATCAATAGATGCAGAGAAAGTATTTGACAAGATCCAGCACCCGTTTATGATGAAAACTCTCAGCAAAATGGGCATCGAAGGAACTTTCCTCAATATAGTCAAATCCATGTACCACAAGCCCACGGCAAGTATCATTCTCAATAGGGAAAAACTAAAAGCCTCCCCTCTAAGATTGGTCACAAGACAAGGTTGTCGGCTTTTGCCACTCCTATTCAATATTGTATTGGAAGTCCTGGCCATAGCAGTTAAACAAAAAGAAGATATCAAGGGCATACAGATAGGAAAGGAAGAGGTCAAGTTACCACTATTTGCAGATGATATGATACTATACTTAGAAAACTCTCAAGGCTCTACTGAAAAGCTCCTAGGTCAATATAGTAAAGTGGCAGGCTACAAAATCAACACCCAAAAGTCCATGTCTCTCTTATCTACAAATAATGAAAGAGAAGAAAGAGACATTAAAAAAAATCTCGTTCACAGTAGTACCTCAGAATATCAAGTGTCTTGGAATCAGTTTAACCAAACAGGTGAAGGACCTATACAAGGAAGATTACAAAACACTACTTCAAGAAATAAAAGAGAGCATTAGGAAGTGGAGACACATCCCCTGCTCATGGATAAGGAGAATTAACATTATCAAAATGGCAATACTGGCCAAAGCACTATACAAATTTAATGTGGTCCTTATCAGGATACCCATGACATTTTTCAAAGAAATAGACAAAACACTCCTGAAATTCATATGGAGCAATAAACCCCCACGAATAGCTAAAGCAATCCTTGGGGAAAAGAGGATAGGTGGCATCACCTTCCCCAACTTCAAACTCTACTACAAGGCAGTAGTAATTAAAACAGCATGATATTGGACTAGAAACAGACCTGTGGACCAGTGGAACAGAGTTGAATATCCTGTCACAGACCCCCAAATGTATGGCCACTTAATCTTTGACAAAGGAGCAAGAAATGCAATGTGGAACAAGGAAAGCCTCTTCAACAAGTGGTGCTGGAAAAACTGGATAGCTACCGGCAAAAAAATGAACTCTGACCTCTGTCTAATGCCAGGCACAAAAGTTAGATCAAAGTGGATTAAAGACCTCAATATCTGGGCTGGAGCAATAGCACAGCGGGAAAGGCTTTTGCCCTGCACGTGGCCAAACCGGGTTCGATTCCCAATATCCCATATGGTTCCCTGAGCATTGCCACGGGTAATTCCTGAGTGCAGAACCAGGAGTGAAGTGACCCCTTCACTTCATTTCATTATGGGCATTATGACTTGCAACACAAACTTGTACATCATCGGGTGTGACCCCCCCCCAAAAAAAACCTCAATATCAGACATGAACCTATAAGGTACATAGAGGAAAATGTAGGCAGAACTCTCCATGACATTGAAGCTAAAAGCATCTTTAAGGATGAAACAGCACTGACCATGCAAGCAGAAGCAAACATAAACAAATGGGACTACATCAAACTAAGAAGCTTCTGCACTTCAAAAGAAACAGTGACCAAAATACAGAAAGAGCCCACAGAATGGGAAAGAATATTTACCCAATACCCATCTAATACTGTTTTTGGCATATCCAATATGCCACAAGTAGCTTGCCAGGCTTTGCCGTGTGGGCATGATACTCTCGGTAGCTTGCCGGGTTCTCCAAAGGGGCGGAAGAATCGAACACGGGTCAGCTGCGTGAAAGGTGAATGCCCACCACTGTGCTATTGTTCCAGCCATAAATCTCACATTGAGAGATGTTACTGGTGCCCGCTTGAACCCATCTGATAAGGGATTAATATCCAGGATATTCAAGTCATTAGCAGAATTGTATAAGAAAAAAACCTCCAACCCCATCAAAAAATGGAGAGAAGAAATGAACAGAAGTTTCCTCAAAAAAGAAAGACAAATGGCCAAAAGGCACATGAGAAAATGCTCCACATTGCTAGTCATCAGAGAGATGCAAATCAAAACAACAATGAGACTCACACCACAGACACTGGCACACATTCAAAAGAACAAAAGCAAATAGTAATAGTGCTGGCGTGGATGTGGGAGAAATGGGACGCTCTTTCACTGTTGGTGAGAATACCGACTGGTCCAGCCTCCCTGGAAAACAATATGGACAGTCCTTCAAAAGCTAGAAATTGAGCTTCCATATGACCCCACAATACCACTTCTTGGAATATATCCCGATGATACAAAAAAGCACAGTAGAAATGACATCTGTACCTATATGTTCATTGCAGCACTGTTCATAGCCAAAATCTGTAAACAACCCAAGTGCCCTAGAACAGATGACTTGTTAAAGAAACTTTGGTACATCTACACTATGAAATATTATGCACTGTTAGGAGAAATAAAGTGATGAAATTTACTTATAAGTGGATAGACATGGAGAGTATCATGCTAAGTGAAATGAGTCAGAAAGAAAGGGACAGACATAGAAGGACTGCACTCATTTTTGGAGTATAGAGTAACATACATGAGGCTGACACCCAAGGACAGTGGATACAAGGGCCAGGAGGATTGCCCCATAGCTGGAAGCCTGCTTCATGAGTGGAGGGGAGAAGGCAGATGGAATAGAGAAGAGATCACTAAGAAAATGATGGCTGGAGGAATCAGTCAGGATGGGAGATGTGTTCTGAAAGTAGATAATGGACCAAACATGATGACCTCTCAGTGTTTGTGTTGCAAGTCATAATGCCCAAAAGTAGAGAGAAAGTATGGGGAATATTGTCTGCCATGGAGGAAGGGGAGGGTAGAAAATGGGAGGTATACCAGGGATATTGGTGGTGGGGAATGTGCACTGGTGGGGGGATGGGTGTTTTCATCATTGTGTGATTGTAATCCAAACATGAAAGCTTGTAACTCTCTCATGGTGATTCAATGAAATTAAATAAATAAATAAATAAATAAATAAATAAATAAATAAATAAATAAATAAACATATCCGTTCTTAAGTAACTGGGAATCTGAACCTACACTATTAACTCTCATAATACAAAAAGAATAATGGGGAGGCAAAGAAACCCAACAGCTGTGTCAGACAGAGATAGAAAACTAAGCAAATTCTCAAGTCCATTAAAAATCTCAGGCCTGGTTGATGACGACTCGAAATCAAAACTCGCAACATTGACAAAATTAAGAAATGACTGGCCAGTTAAATTATCAAAAACTAGATGATAAATTAGATGAATTCCAGAAGAACTGATTTAGTGGATGCCAGATTCTATACAAACTGAACTGAAGGAACCAAAGAACACGATATCAAGACATAGTAGCAGAATTGCACAGGTAGCGAACTATATTGATGAACCTGAGGACAAAATACAAGCCAGAATTATAGGAAATTATAGGAACATCAATTATAGGAAAGTCATGAAAAAATAATCACTAGAATGGGAGAGAATGTAGGTATTTAATGGATAACAGCAAAAGGAATAATCTGTGGATTATAGGAGTCCCAGAAGGAGAGAAAAACAGGAAAGGGAATGAACAAGTGAAGGGAGAGATCAGAGCTGAGAACTTCCCCACTCTGGAGGGAGACTGATTTATAGATTCAAGAGGCCCTAAGCAAAATAAACTCAAACAAAACAGCAGCAAGACATATAGTAATAAAATTGTCAAAATTCAAAGAGAGTGACAGACTTCTGAAAGCTTTTAGAGAGAAGAGAGACCTTAAATATAAGGGAAACAACAGTCACAACAGATTTCTCATATGAAATGGTAAAGAAGGGATATGAGTAGAATAACCTCTTCACATTATTCACTGAAAAACTTTCATCCTAAAGGGACTCTTCTTCACTGCTGGTGTGAATGCTGATTGGTTCAGCCCTTTTGGAAAATAGTATGGACGATTCTAAAAAAAATTAGAAATTAAGCTCCCATTTGACCTAGCAATACCACTTCTAGGAATATATACCAGAGAGGCAAAAAGTACAGTAGAAATGACATGTGCATTTTTATGTTTGTTGCTGCACTGTTTACAATAGCCCAAATCTGGAAAAAAAAAACCCGAGTGACCAAAAATGGATGAGTGGTTAAAGAAATTTTGGTACATCTACACAATGGAATACTATGCAGCTGTTAGAAAAGATGAAGTCATGAACTTTGCATATAAGTGGATCAACATGGAATGTATTATGTTAAGTGAAATGAGTCAGAAAGATAGGAATAGATATAGAAAGATTGCACTCATCTGTGGAATATAAAGAAACAGAATAGGAGACTAATACCCAAGAATAGTAGAAATAAGGACCAGGAGGTTTGCCCCATGACTTGGAAGCCAGCCTCACATGCTGGGGGAAAAGACAGCTCAGATAGAGAAGGGAACACCATGTAAAGGGTGTCTGGAGGACCTGCTCGGGTTAGGAGATGCGTGCCGAATCTAGACTATAGATTGAACACAACGGCCACTCAATGCCTCTATTGCAAACCACAACACCCAAAAGGAGAGAGAGAACAAAAGGGAATACCCTGCCACAGAGGCGAGATGGGGGGGAGTGATTGGAGGGATACTAGGACCATTGGTGGTGGAGAATGGGCACTGATGGGGGAATGGGTACTCGATCATTGCATGACTGAAACGCAAACACAAAAGTTTGTAAGTATGTAACTGTACCTCAGTTTTAGTAGTGATTCACTACTAAAAAATAGTAAATAAATAAATAAATAACAAAAAATTCCATCCTAGATTCCACTAGCCAGCAAAGCTCTCATTTAGAAGGGAGGAAAAACTTTCTCAGACAAACAAGAATTGATAGCATTTGCTATAACTAATCCAGCCCTGAATTAAATACTGAAAGACAATGTATATAAACCAAATAGCCAATTGTAGAAGCTACAGTCCCATACATTAAAATGGCAACACAGCCCTTAATATCAATAATTTCTCTAAGTGGGATGAGGTGATGAATGAATTCCCCCCCCCCGAGACATGTGATGGTCAACAGGCATATATCATCACTAATAGAGAAATGCAAATCAATACTAGATATATCACACCTGTGAAAATGGCACATATTTTCTAGATATCTAAAATATCTAGAAGTAGACATTTCTAGAAATATCTAGAAAAAGTCACTTTTGGCAGTGTTGTGGTAACAAAGGAACCTTCATTCACTATCGGTAGGAACATCAATTAATTCAATCTCTGTGGAAAGAAATATGGAGATTTCTCAAAAAAATAGGATAGAGGAGTGATCAAGATAGCAGCGGTGGCAGCAGGGGCCAGAGCTGGCAGAGGGTTGGAGGGCTCAACAATCTGATAAGACAACAGATGGGGTCATAAACTGGCTGGCTGGGTGAATGTCAGTGCTCTTTAAATACCCCATCTCAAAAAGATGTCTCTAAGCGAAACCCAGCGTGTGGCCATGGAGCGCAGGCGGCGGGGAGTGGGACCGTGAAGACGGCCACTCTGGTGCCACAGCTGAGATACCACAGCTCTGGGCACTATGAGCCGCAGGCCACAACCACAGCAGAATTTTTGCGTGAATGATTAGCGCTTTTTGGGTTCATCCTAGCACCTCTGGGCAATGTGGTTCCTGGAGCTGAGGGGGTGCCTCGGGTTCCCCCATGAGTCACTGCCTTGGGCAGCCGTGGCAACTCGCGACCTCAGGCAGGGTATCTGGGCCCCGCTCGTCCCCATCAGCCCTCCCTGCACGAGGGCCACCTACAGAACGTTATGGGGGGAAATCTCCCTGAGCTGCAACTGGCTGGAAACCGGACCCAAAGACAAGGGCAAGTGGCCCCTGGTCTGGTTCTGTTGGACGGGTGGTAGCTGACTGCCCAGAGCGCTGTGCCATCTGGTAGCCACCCTGGCCCCGATTCTGGTCTGCGCTGGGGCCGCTGCTGCCAGCACCACTGGGGTCTTGTGAGCGCAGTGCTGTCAGTGTGCCAGTCAGTCCCCTGGGGCAAAAGTATTAGTGGCCTGATTCCTGATGCCCCTGAGTCACCACTGTACCTTTAGCTGGACACCAACTACTAAGAACAAAGTTTTCCTATAAATTGAACCACCAAAATTTAGTTCCACAAGAGCCACACCAACAAACCACCTCCAGTGCCACCATACAAGCTTATTTATCAGCCTTGCTCCAGAGACCCATAAATAAATCGAAAGAGTCCAAGAGGCAGTAAATTTTCCTGGATCCATGCATGACTGAATAACCCAGGGTACATGGGCAGGGCAGATTAGTGCAGTGCCAGCCGAAACAGAGGCCCCTGAAGCCACTTGCTCCCACAATCCAAAATTACCACCATGCTCCTTGCCAGATCGCATCTTGAGATGAACCTCACCGAGATATTAGTCTGGTGAAAATTCAGGTATTCAGATTTTGTGATTGAAATTTCCAGGCTTCGCAGAGTTGAGATGGGCTAGCTTCCCCCACCCCCCTATACTTCCGGTAGCCCTGATAGTCACGGCCATACTTGAAGCTGCCACCCAGTTGAAAAGGCTACTCCAGCTGTACTTTCCTGACTAAAATACTGACCTCCCTGAACAAACACAACAACCACTTACACCTATATTGTAAACCATAAGGCACAAAAGAAAAGAGAGAGAAAGAAGAAAAGTGCTTGCCATGGAGACAGGCTGTTGGGGAGGGTGCTAGGAGGGAAACTGGGATCATTGGTGGTTGGAAATGTACACTGGTGGAGGGGTGGGTGATGGAATATTGTATGACTGAAACCCAATCATGAACAGCTTTGTAACGGTCTATCTCATTATGATTCAATAGAAGAGAATAGCAAAACCATTTTTTGGTATGTATCCCAAACACAAAAACATTAATTTGAAAGGATGGATGCACACCTATTTTTATTGGTGCACTTAGTACAATAGCAAAGATATGTAAACCACTCAAATTACAGACGAAAGGACCAAAGAAGTCTGGTGCGATGGAATGGAATACTAAGCAGTTCTAAAAAAGAATAAAATCATGTAATGTTCAGCAACATGGATAGAACTAGAGGACATCGTGCTAAGAGAAGTCAGTCAGAATGAAAGGGACAGATACAGAATATTTCACTTGTATGTAGAACTGGAATACATACAGCATGACAGAAATAGCGTTCCAAAGGCAACATAATGGGGGAACTGACATTGTTGGGGGTCAGTGAAAAGGACAGTGGGTTAGGGAGGAGGGAGGGGGACAGGTACACTGGGAGTGAGGGAAATGGGTGTGATATCAGAATTATATCGATGAGAAAATAGTATCACTAATAATGTAAGCTAAATGTAAAAAAAATTAATTTACATTTTTAACTGTGGTGTATTTGATATGCCAAAAACAGTAATGATAGATCTCATTCCCCTGACCCTGTAAAAGCCTCCAATTGTTGGGAAATATGAGAAAGGAGAGACTGCTAAAATCTTAGGACTAGGAGGAGTAGAGATGTTACTGGTACCTGCTCGAGTAAACTGACGGACAGCAGGATGACAGTGATACAGTGAACTTTGTGTCCAGAGAGAGTATAGCAATAAAGGTAATTGCCTTGTGCGTCCCGCCCAAGTTTAGTCCCTGTTACCACACATGGTTTCCCATGAAAGGCCAAGAATGAGTCCTTGGCACAGAGTCAGGAACAAGCCCCTGAGCACTTCAGGATGTGATCAAACAGTTCCCCACTCATTTTTTAACTCTGGACAAAGTGATTTACAATACTGTTAATGGCAGTATTATATGCATAGAGCATTTCAGCACCACACCTTCCACCAGACAGATTTTCTCCCTGTCCCCCTCCCTATGCTCCCATTCCCTTTCCATAGTAAATTTCTTACTGAAAAGCACTTCTCAGTTTCTTTTGATGGGGACATTTGTTATTTTCTTACTATGTTTCTTTGTATCCTGACACAGGAGGGAGATTATTCCACATCTTTCCTTCTTTCTGACTAACTTCACTCCACTTGATAGTCTCCAGACTCATTCAGATTGCTCAGGATGCATGATTTTATCTTTTCTTATGGCAGAACAGTTTTCCATAGTCTCTTTGTTCAGTCATCTATTCTAGAACAGTTGGGTTGTTTCCAGATTTTTTTCTATATGAATAGTGCTGTAATTAACATAGGAGTTTAAATTATCTTTTCACAGTAATTTTATCCCTTGGGATAAATGTCAAGTGTGAAATTCCTGGATCATACTGAAGCTCAGTTCCTAATTTTTGAAATAGTCATAATTTTTCCAAAATAATTACACATTTGGAAACAGAAACATCCCAACAGCAGTGAATGAGTGTTTCTTTTCCTCAAAAATCCATATAAACACTGTTTTTATTTTTTGTAATATGTGCCACTATTTCAGAAGTGAAATAACTCATTGTTATTTCAATTTTCATTTTTGTAACAAGTGATATGGAGCTTTTTTCATGTTTTTTGGCCATCTGCATATCTTTTTTTGAATAGTTCTGTTCATCTTTTCCCTCATCTTTTAATGGAGTGTTTTTTTTTCTCATAAAGCTCTACCAGTGCTCTATATATCTTAGATATTAGCCATTTGTCAAATGAGTGGTGAACAAATAACTTCTCTCAGCCTGTGGGGTGACATTTTTTTCTGGCCATCACTTATTTTGTGGTACATAAATTTTAGTTTTTGTTAATTTTTGTTTTTATTAAATCACCATGAGATACACAGTTACAAAGGTGTTCATGATTGGGTTTCAGTCATCCAATGTTCCCTTGAATAGAGTACATTTCCCATGACCAATGTCCCCAGCTTGCCTTCCACCACCCTTGCCCATAGCCTGTGTCTGTGGAAGACTCTTTTCTTCTCTCTCTCTCTCTCTCTCTCTCTCTCTCTCTCTCTCTCTCTCTCTCTCTCTCTCTCTCTCTCTGTCTCTCTCTCTCCCTTTCTCTCTCTCTCTTTCTCTATTTATCTCCCCTCCCCTTCTCATCCAGAATCATCATTTGCAGTTACCATTGTCATAGTTCCCATTGTTCTTCCTACTCTATCCTAACTGTCCCTCTGTCCCCTCACCTCTCAACCTTGTCCCACCACAGGCAGGAAGCTTCCAACAGTGAACCAGTCATCCTGGCCTTTGTTTCTACATCCTTGGGTGTTAGTCTCATATTACACTTTTTATATCCCTCAAATGAGTGCAGTCCTTCTATGCCTGTTCCTCTCATTCTGGCTCATTTCACTTAGCATGATGTTGTCCATGTTCATCGATTTATAATAGAATTTCATGACTTCACTGTTTCCTAGTGGCTGCATAGTATCCCACATTGGGCTCTAGACCCCTAACCATCAGGAAGATGCAAATGACAACAACACTGAAGTGTCATCACACCGCAGAGACTGACACACACCAAAAGAATGAGAACAGCTGGTGCTGGTGTACATTCACTGTTGGTGGGAACACAAGCTGGTCCAGCCTTTTTGAAACACAATAAGGGCATTCATCAAACACCTACAAACTGAGTTTCCATATGATTTCTTGGGTTTTTTTAAATTTTTATTTCATCATTGTCATTGTCATCTCATTGCTCATCGATTTGTTCAAGCGGGCACCAGTAACGTCTCTCATTGTGAGACTTATTGTTACTATTTTTGGTATATCCAATACGCCACGGGGAGCTTGCCAGGCTCTGCCGTGTGGGCTTGATACTCTCGGTAGCTTGCCAGGCTCTCCGAGAGGGATGGAGGAATCAAACACGGGTTGGCTGCGTGAAAGGTGAACGCCCTACCACTGTGCTATTGCTCCAGCCCCAGTTTTTATTTAAGAGCCATTATTTTAAAAGTTACTTCTAATAGTTGTATTTCAGGCATACAATAATTCAACACCAATCCCTCCACCAGTGTCAACTTCCCTCCACCAGTGTTCCCAGATCCCTCCATCTCAACCCTCACTCCACGCCCCTTGTCAACCTGACAGGAACATAACAAAGTTTCAGTGCTTGCAGCTTAGATTCCATGTTTTCAGTTCCGTTGAATCCGTGTAAAATATATGGCTACGTCCCTCATTCATATTGCGAGTATAACCAAAGCCCTGGTGCCTATTAACCCATGACTTCTGTTTTCTTCTTCACTATTAATTTCTTTCCTTCTCTCTTTGCTTTCTTTTTAAATACTAGGGTTAAGGAAAATCTAAGCATCCCCATGTTATCCCAATACATTTCTCCATCCAGTATTCTCTACTCCGCAGATAAGTGGCATCATCCAGTGCTTGTCATTCTTCTTGTGGCTTAATTCACTCAATGTATCTTCCAGTTCCAACTATGTTGCAATATGTTTTATGATTTCACCGTTCTTGCAGCAGCATAACATTTCACTGTGTATATATACCACATCTTTCTAATCTATTCATCTCTAACTGGACAACTAAGTTGATTTCATATCTTGGCTATTGTGCTGAGTACAGCAATGAATAATTGTGTGCATATGTCTTTTTCAGGTGTGTTTTAACGTCCTTGGAATAGATGCCCAAAAGTGGAATTGCAGGATAGTATGACAATTCAATTCTAAGTTAACTGAGAACTCTCCATATTGTTTTCCACAGGGGTTGTACAAGAAACATTTCCACCAGCAGTGGAGGATAGGTTCTTTTGCACTACATACCCCCAACACAGATTGTTCCTACTATTCTTAAAATGTGCGATTCTCACTGGTTTGAGTTGGTATCTGATTGTCATCTTGATTTGGATTTCTCTGATGGTAAGTAATGCTGAACAATTTTTCTTGTGCCTGCTAGCCCTCTGCTCGTCTTCCTCCAAGAAGTGTCTCTTCATTTCCTCTCATCATTTATTGGTAGAATTTTTGAATTTCTCTTTGTTGACTTTTGTGAATGAGCTTCAGTGATCTTGGTCACTCTATGGATATCGTCGATCATGCTTATTGAAGCTCATTGAAGTTTCACGAGAGTTCAAGATGCCACTCTGTCTAATGTTCATCAATTTAAAGAAGGCCTTTGATTCTGTTGAGACTGAAGCAGTCATTGAAGCTCTAGCCAAATAGGGCATTCAAACTCAGTACATCAGGATCCTTCTCAAGCTGTCTTATGGATTCATCACCAGGATCTCACCATTCTACAAGGAAGTGATCATCGATTTAAAAAGAGGGTTCTGCAGGGTGATACCATTTCACCGAAACTCTTCAGTACCATCTTCGAAAACATCATGCGATGACTGGAATGGGAAGGAATGGGAGTGAAGATAGATGGTCAACAACTACACCACCTCTGCTTTGCTGATGACATCGTTCTCATAACACCAAACAGCCAAGAGGCACAAATGCTGGCCAACTTCAAACTGCAAGTGTGGAAAGGTTGGACTACAGCTGAATCTCACCAAGACAATGTTCTTGAAAAACGACCTAGTCCCAGACATTCCATTTGCTCTCAACGGAATGAACGTCTCCGAATGCAGCAGCTATGTGTACCTGGGTCGAAAACTCAATATGACAAACAACTTGGTGCTAGAACTGCGCAGGAGGAAGAGACCATCATGGAATGCCTTCAAGAGCATGAAGAAGTTGTTAAGAGGATGAAGAATCTCCAGCTCTGGGCACATCTTTTCTACTCCACCTTTCTTCCTGCACTAACATATGCCTCAGAGACCTGGGCTCTATGAAAACAAGATGAGAATGCTATTTGGGTTTCCCAAAGAGGAATTGAAAGAGCTGTGCTTGGAGTATCATATTTCACTCAAGTGAGAAAAGGAATCCAGAGTTCTGTCCTCCATGGATGATCAAGAATCAGGGACTCTGTCTCGTTTGCCAAGTGTTGAAAAGCAGATGGGCCAGACATGTAACACGATTTAGAGACAACCACTGGACTAGAGCTACTACGAATTGGATTCCATGGAACATCAAAAGACCACGTGGCTGCCCACCTACAAGATGGTCAGACTTCTTCATCAAAACCCTGAATGAACGGTTTGAGGTTCCTGGAGCGAGCAGATACCATTGGGCTACACTAGCATGCGATGGGTATGAATGGAGACATTACTGGCACCCACTGGAGCAAATTGAAGATCAACAGGATAACAAGTGATACAAGTGATTTTTGTGAATATTTTATATATTCTATATATCAAATCAAACCTTTTTCTAATCTATTAAATGGAAATTTTTTTCCCATTCTCTTAGCAGTCTTTTAGTTTTAGTCTGTGGTGTGGTTGTTTGTTTGATTGCTTTTTTTTTTGCCATGCAGAAGCTCTTTAACTTTATGTAGTCCCATTTGTGATTTTTTTTGTTGTTGTTGTTGTTTTTGTTGTTGTTGTTGTTGTTGTTGACTTCCTTTGCCAGTGGTATCAGATCACTGAAGGCATCTTTGAGGTCCAAATCTTGAAGTTTTGTGCCTATGTTTTCCTAATTGTACTTTATAGTTTATGGCAGGATCTCAAAGCATTTGGTCCACTTTGAATTGAGTTTTCTGTGAAATGTAAGATAGGCATCCAGCTTTATCATGTAGTTATCTGATTTTGCCAGCATCATTTGTTGAAAATACTATGTTTACTCCATTTCATATTCTCAGATTTTTTATTGAAATTTAACTGTCGATGTATATGGGGTTTTGTCATAGGGTATTTGGTTTTGACCCTTTGATCAGAGGGTCTATCTTTATTCCAATACCATGCAGTTTTGACCACTATAGCGTCATAGAATGTTCCAAGTTAGGTAATAAAATACCTCGTAATTTCTTATTTTTCTGTATGGTTCTAGCTGTTCATGGTCTTTTCTGATTCCATACAAACTTTTTACTGATTTTTCTACATCCTGGAAGAATATTGTCAGAATTTGGATGGGTATTGCATTGAATCTATATAATAGCTTAGTTTGGACAATCACTTTAATAATATTCACTCTTCCAATCAATGAATGGGATATTTTTACACTTCCTCAGGTCTTCCTCTAACTCTTTCTTAAGTAATTTAAAGTCATCATGGTATAGCTCTCCAACATCTCTTGTTAACCTGACTCCTAGATATTTGATGTTTTGGGATACTATATAAATGGAATAGATTCTTTGATTGCTTTTTCCTCTGCTTCATTATATAAGAATGCAACTGATCTTTGCGTATAAACTATGTACTTTGCTGTGTACTATGTACTATGTACTGCTACTTTGCTATGTTGGTTTACTGATTCTAGTATTTTTGTGGACTCTATAGGGTCTCTACATATACTATCATGTCATCTTCAAATAGCGATAGTTTGAGTTCTTTTCCAGTTTAGATCTCTTTGATTTGTTTTTGTTGCCCGATTGCTGTAACTAGGACTTCCAGTACTATGTTGAATAGAAGTGGAGAGAGTGACCATCCTTATCTTGTGCCTGATCTCAGAGGGAATTCTTTCAGTCTTTCACCATTAAGTATGATACTGACTGTACACTTGTTATAGATGGCCATTATTATCTTGAGGAATGTTTTTCCAGTCCTATTTCATTGAGGGTTTTTATCCTGGATGTTGTATCTTGTCAAAGGCTTTATATGCATCAATTGATATAACTATATGATTTTTATCTTTCTTTTTATTAATGTGGAGTATTATGTTGACTGATTTACATATGCTGAACCATCCTTGCCTCCCTCGGATGAATCCAACCTGATCAGGGTGCATGGATTTTGTGATATATCCTGGTTTTAGTTAGCAAAGATTTTGTTAAGTATATTTATAGCAGGATTCAGCAGGGAATTGGTCAGAAATTTTCATTTCTGAAAGTGTCTGTCTTTGTCATTTTGGAAGATCTTAAGGAGTAGAGGTAGTAAATGCTTTGAAGCTTTGATAGAACTCACTACTGCACCAGTATGGACCAGACTTTTGCTCTTTGAGAGATTCTTTATAACCGTTTCAATTTCCTTACTTGTAACTCTATTGTTTAGGCTTTCTACTTCCTCCTCATTCAGCTTTGGGAAATTACATGAATTCAAGAATCTGTCCATTTCTTCTAGGTTCTCCAGTTTAAGAGCATAAAGTAGTTCTTAGTAAGTGTTCAGTCAGCCCAGAGGTGAACACTCTGAAGCCTCTGTATGCAGTTTCACCACTGCCTGGGGCCCTGCTGGGATCCCTGGAAGCCACAACAAAAGACTGTATCACTGTATCACTATCATCCCATTGTTCATCTATTTGCTGGACCAGCAACTTCTCTATTCATCCCAGCCCTAAGATTTTAGCAGCCCCTCTTTACCCATCTATCCCAATGATAGAGGCTCTTTCAAGGTCAGGGGAATGAGATCTGCTATTGTTACTGTATTTGGCCTATCAAATACACTATGGGGAGCTTGCCAGGCTCTTTTGTGAACAAAAGACTACTTATTGGATTTTAGCCCCAGTCAGCCATTCCCCAGAGGCAAAATAGGACCTGTTCTGAGTTAACAAAGGATCCCTTTCCCACCCCAACCCCAGGCTTCCTTTACTTCTGTATAAACCCACCCTGAACACAGGCTGGTTCCATCTTGTAAAGACTTGTGAGGCCCGCCCAGGAATGCACTCTTTCCCATAAATTCCAATTCAGCTTAATCCTCCTCTTGGACTTTCTTTGTTCCTTTTTTTCATAATCCTGTTCCAGACCTCTCAGTAATCTCTCATTGTATTTTGAATTTCTGAAGGATCTATTGTAATTTCTCCCCCTTTCAGCTCTGATCTGATTTAGTTGAACATTTTCTCATTCTTTTCCTCATGAGACTAACTAAAGGTTTATCTATGTTTTGTTTATTTGTTTGTTTGTTTGTTTGTTTGAAGAACCAGCTCCTGGTTTCATTGATTCTTTGGATTGCTTTCTTGGTTTCTATGTTGTTAATTTCTGTGATGGTTGTTATTATTTCCCTCCTTCTGCTATTTTGGAGATTTGTTTGTTTTTCCTTCTCCAGAGTTTTGAGGTGTGTGTTCAGGTTTTTCATTTGGGCCTTTTCTTCTTTTTTAATGTAGGCCTGTATTGCTATAAATTTTACCCTTAGCACAGCCTTTGCTATCCCAAGATTCTGGCAGCTTGCATCTTCTCATTAGATTGGAAGTGGGTGGAAAGCTGGGGGCAATGAATGAGAAAAGTTCACATCTAGAGGGGAGATTGATGCTGGAACACTGAATTATTCAAAACATTTGCATTATGAGCAACTTGGAAACCATGGTGTTAAAGTTAGAAAAGAAAAGTCAGGAAGCAAAAAAAAAATATGTTATGAGTATTTCTTCTTCATCGTAATTGGATGTTGGGCGTAGGTGATGAAGATAAAAACTGCTGGCAATGAGCCACATATATTCAAAAGTAAACGTCCAATTCTGGTTGTTAGGCATTCGAACAAATCCTTGTTTATCACCAAGTTCGTGTTGACGAAGACACCGACACCACTGAAGCCTCTACTGTCACATTTTCCGAGGAACAATTCTTCTCCAGTATTGAAAAGGGTGTGATGTGATCGATGCCTTCTCATCTCGATCAGTCCAAGGACATCATACTTGATCTTCTGTGCTTGCACCATCAGGTCCTCGATGGATGCTTCCAATGCCAGCATACGTGCATTGAAAATACAGACATTCATTTTACTCTTTCTTCACTTTGGCAGCCTAGTTTAGCCCTGAGATTTTATCAGCCTCTCCTTAAGATTTATAGGTATATATTTTAATTTTTTATGAGATCTCTGGGCTGGAGCCATAGCACAGCCGTTGGGCTTTCGTCTTTCACACAGCCGACCGGAGTTCGATTCCTCCGCCCCTCTCGAAGAGCCTGGCAAGCTACCGAGAGTAATAAGCCTGCACAGCAGAGCCTGGCAAGCTACCCGTGCATATTGTATATGCCAAAAACAGTAACAATAAGTCTCTCAATGAGAAACATTACTGGTGCCCTCTCGAACAAATTGATGAGCAACGGGATGACAGTGACAGTGATGACATCTCTATCTGCTTTCGGTTTCAAGGTAGTGTTTGTCTCACAGAAACTGCTTTGGAGAATTCCTATTTTTTCAACTTTCTGAAATATCCTGAATAGGATTGGAAGCAGGTCTTCTTTGAGAGTTTGGAAAACCTCACCAGTAAATCTATCTGGAAGAGGAATTTTGTTTTGAGAAAACCTTTCGATTACCTTGAATGTAACCAAAAATTTTAATTTTCTTGATGGTAATTGGCTTGTTCTGGTGCCCTGTTTCCTTTTTATTCAACTTTTGAAGGTTATAGGGATTTAAAAATTTATCCATTTCTTCAAGGTTCTACAGTTTTGTGTCATAAAGATTTTTTAATTGAATCACTGAGTTATACATTTACACAGTTTCTCATTATTGGGTTTCCTTCAACAGTGTACAGTTTCTCTCATCAACATCCCCTGTTTCCCTCACAACCTACTCTAGTACTCTAGTGTGCCTCTATGCAAACACCTCTCTAGCTCTCTCTCTCTCTCTTCCTCTCTCTCTCACTCTTTGTACGTGTGTGTGTGTCTGTCTGTCTGTCTGCCTCCCTCACTCTGCTTTTAGGCACTGTGGTTTGCAATACTCCACTGAGAGGTTATCCTGAATAATACTTTACCTCTTTTCAGCACTCAATTCTTGTCCAGAGTGAACATTTCCAACTATCATTGTCATGGTGGTCCCTTCTCTATCCTAACTGTGCTCCTCCCCACTTGAGGCAAGCTTCCTACCAGGGACTGGCACTTCTAGCCTTCATTTCTACTATGTTTGGGTATTAGTCTCATACTATGTTTTTTCTTTATATTCATCAAATGAATGTATAAAGTATTTTATATCTAATCCCTGATATCAGGGATTTTAGAGGTATCTGTTGTGATGTATCTCCCCTTTTGTTCTGATTTAGTTAACTAGAATTTATTTCTTTCCTTGTGAGTCTTGTAAATGGATTGTCAATCTTATTTATTCTTTCAAAGAACCAGCTGTTGGTTTCATTGCTTTTCTGCATTATTTTTTTCTTTAACTTCTGCTTTAATTTTTTATTATATCCTCCCTTCTTCTTGTAAAGTTCTTTTTGTTGGTCTTTTTTTTCTATTTGCTTAAACCGTGCTGTCAATTTATGTGACATTTTATTCTTGCTTCTTCATGAACTCTTGCACTGCTACAAACTTTTTATCTTTATGCCACTTTTGCTAAAGTCCCATATGTGTGGTAACTCATATCTTCATTCCTATTTATTTACAGAAATCTTTTGATTTTTCTCTCTTATTTTTGTCTTTGACCCAGCAGTTGTCCATTAGCAACTGATGTTTTTTTTTATTTCCAAGTGCTTGATATTTCCCCTATTTCTCTAAAAATTAATTTCCATTTTCAAATCCTCATGATCTGAGTTGATAGCTGATATGGTTTTGAACTTCTTAAATTTATGGAGATAAATTTTGTGACCCAGCATATTGTCTACCTTGGAAATTTTCTTGTATGCACTTAATAAATTAGATATTTATAGTAGTTGGTCAAATTAATATTAATTACAAGAAAATTAGAACTTATCAGCAAAAGGTAATTGTATAAAATAGAAATTACTGTTTGCTACCTCATATGAAGTGTGTTTTTTTAAGTTGTGCCATGATATGGAAATGGGAGTCCCCTGGTTTTAATTTGAGGATCCAATTACTTCATTCAACTTTGCCTTTCCAAAGTTGAATAAATAAAATTTATTTGGGATTGATAAATAAAATTTCAGAGTTTTTGTTAAGGTTTACATGAGTTTCTCTTTGAAGTGAGGAACCTAATAAATAGAAATTGTGGAATATATAACCAAAGTGATCAGTGCATTTTCCAATATCTTCTATGTCATTGTAAAGATACTGGTTTTGTCACTGGCAAGGGCATCATCCTATCTGTAACAACACACACACACACACACACACACACACACACACACACACACACACACACACACACTCCCTAGCTAAATGGCTTTAAAACTCCCCAGCTTAATGAAGTCCAGGTGAGTTTTTTGCAACTGTCAGGTCAAATACTGATTACCATTTTTTAAAAAATTCTATAGAACTACTACCACTACAATTGATTCATAATTTGCACCATGGTGGGTGATCGAAGAAATGCAAAAAAAGAAAAAAAAAGATTTATCAGGTAGCAGATAATAGCCAGTCAGCCACCTGTACTCCCATAGTTTTGACTGTAAATTTAACTTAGACCAAAGTTTATTCATCTTAATTTCTCTGACTCAGAGACAGACTGTTAGCATAGTACAGGGGCATCAGTACAGCAAAAATCTGACAACTAGGAGCTATGTTTTGCAGAGGTAAAGTAGGATTTATCCATATTTACCACAAACATTGCAACTGGGTTGCTTCTTTGCATGGTCAGCTAAGGCATTTTCTTAAGGATGAACCTCAATTTTATCCTCTTAAGTATGAATCTCAATTTTAATCTCAGCAATTTTGGAAAGTAAGAAAATCTTAGTAAGAAGATTAGTTGTTGCCCATTTTAAATTGGGTCCTGGTGGATATTCAAAAAAATTTTCTTTTCCATATCATTACAAAATCATGAGTAACCCCAAAGACATAATGGTAGTCAGTATAAATATTAGCAAATAATCTGAACTGGCATGCACTGATAAGGACATAGCATTCTGCCAGTGTTAAGTTCTGATTTAGTTTGCAAAAGGTTTTCTCTATCAAATATTTCAAATTGAGCATAAGCAGAAAAACTATCTTGGAAATTCCTGTTTTCATGTTTATGTATGACCCATCAGCAAGCAAAATTAGATCTGGGTTAGACAATGGGGTGTCTCATGAATCAGGATGTGGTTTCATGAAATGTGATTATTACCTTGCAGTTGTGAGGGTTGCTATAGACAGAATAAGGGGGTAATTTACCAGTATTAGAGCAGGGTTTGAGATAAATACAATGTAGTGAAAGCAAAGGATCTCATAATAAGTTCATATGTTTACAAAAATCTGTTAAGTTATTTTGAAGTTATGAAGTCTTTGGATTGCATGTTTAGTTTGGTAATAAAATTAGTTTCCTAGGGTTATATCTGAAGAGGCTTCTAACAACTTTGTAATTTTAGGAAGCCATTTTATTCCTTCATGCAGCTGGGATAGATTTGTATAAGTGAATCAAATTGTATGCTTTAATAGGAAAAGGTCTATTTTTATTGCCATGATTTGTCTTAGCCTTTCTAATACTGTTATTTTTCATATGCAAAAAAGTGGAATATTTCAAATAGTAAAGGCAGTTACATTTTGTAAGGAATGGGTTATTCTTATAAAACTCTGATAAAGTTTATCATCTCAAGGAAAAGATTCAGGTTCTGTTCGAAGAGACAGCTACACAAGATCAATTTCCAGACACCTAAAATAATATGTAAATCTCTTGTATTACACCTATGTAGGGGTCCATCATCAAAATACTACAATTGGTATCAATGCCTCAACTGTAGTCAACTCCTATGTTGAAATCTTAGTAAGGACCATGAAGGATAACTTCTGTTTTCTAGAAGCATTAGAGTTATAAATCTATTAACTTGCTGTAATTTTGTTTACAATTTGGTCTCAAATTCACTTTAAAATGTTCAACTCTTCTCATGAAATACATGAAACTTGAGGCCCCACCCCTTATTTTCCTCTTCTTTTCAAACCACCAGTGAAAGAGATAATTCATTTGCTAGATCATAGGTAGCTTCATTTATTGTATGAATACTGGAATACCCTGAAAAGAGATTTCTAGAAATACTAAAATCCACAACAAATTAACCTTTTTGTTTGCATGTGTCATTCTATACCAATTGATATGGGAAGGAAAAATTTGGAAAATGACTTTTAAAATATGGGCTTGCTATTTTGCTAGATTTTTATTTTCCATAACAAGACTATGATTGGGATGGTCAATATCAAATATCTTCAGGATAATGCCATTGTGCTTCATGCAGCTGTTATTGAATTTCACTATATCTCACCAACATGCTTTCAAGTCAACAAATAATTGGAAACTCATTCATCAGAAAACTATGGGGAATCCTCCCTGAATTCAATAAATCATTTTACTTTGATTTTTGAACTGACCTTGGCCATGAAACAATAGGTACATGAGAAAGACAAAAGGAAACTTCTACAAATTTTATTTTAAAAAATGTGTTACATTCAAGATTATATGTTTGCAATGGTGTTGACATTTATGCTCTTGGGGAAGATAGTTATCAACACCACCACAGAGCCCCACCCCCACCCCCAGGCTCCTGAGTCACATCTTTCATAGTGAAAAGGTTGTTCAGGTAAAGAAATTGTTGAGCATGTGTCATCTGATAAAGGAAAAGTGGGGGCAGGGAGCAGGAGGGGCCATGTCTGTCTTACTGTGTCTTAGCTAGCACTTGTACCTTATTTTTATTTGATGTTTGTAATTAATTTTTTAATAAATCTATTTTGGAATTTGGGGGTATGGTGCCACCAGCAGGTCAACCTGTACCTGTGGGGCGAGTGCAACAGCATCTTGATGGTGCCTTCAGACTTCCAGATACCCCAAAATTGCTGCTGTGCCTTTTGCCAGACCCCAAAAACTTGGGGCTGAGTTTACCAAGAAATTAAACGTCCCAAAAGTTAAGTATGTGTGAGACACACCCACCAACCACCTCTGGCTCAGCTATATAAGCTCACCTCTCAGAGAGCCTGGCAAGCTACCAAGGATGTCCTGCCCATCTGGCAAAGCCTGGCAAGCTACCCATTACCTATTCAATATGCCAAAAACAATAACAACAATGTGCTCTTTATGTTCCTGGAGTGAACAGATGTCATTGGGCTACATAGCATGTGACATGGAGACATTACTGGCACCCACTTGAACAATTGATGAGCAACAAGATAACAGTGATACAGTGATTTTGGAATTTGAAATCTTTTTGGAGCATCTTTAAACCAGTTAAAATAGATATGCCATTATGCTTATTTTTTCTTTTAAAATTTTTTATTATTGTTGAGGTAACAATGGTTTACAATAATGTTAAACTTATGATTCTCATTGTAATATTTTTCCACTGCAACAACCACCGAAGTCCTAAGATTTCTCTACCACTGTCTCTAAGTGCCTTCCCCTCTGTTCCATATTTCCACTCCACTACCACCATCTCATTCTGTTTGGTAACATCAATTCTATTGACACTTAGGGTATATTTTCTTTAAATTTTTTTTTAACGAAATATCAAAAGATACATTTATAGACTCGCAGACTTTCATGATTGCATTTCAGTCAAACAATGTTCAAGTACCCATCCCTCTGATGTCGGTGGGCCCCACGGGTGACTTACGTTAAGTGGGGAGGAGAAAGACGGTCACTTTCTCCCCAATCGCCTCTACCACCCAGGACCCAGAGTTACTGGGTTCTTGTCTCGCTCTCGGAAAAGAATTTCAGGAGTAGACAAGCAGTGAAGTAAATAGATTTTATTTGGAAGTTTCTGAGGGAGGGAGGAAAGGATAAGTGGGAAAGAGAATAGTAAGAATAATGCGCTCAAGAGAGACCTCGGGCTTCTCCAAGGGTGGAGAGAGCTCTACACACATCCTAGCACTGGACACGAAAGCATGAAAGTACACATCTCAAGGGGGAGATGCGGGCGACACATGTGCTCGGCCACATGGCACAAGCAGCACATGGGCTCAGGCAGCATATGCGCGCCCTTCCTTTGTTCAAGGTGTCTTTTATAGGGTTTCTTCAACCTGCCCCCACCCACATGGGGTTTCTTTCCAGGTAAAAGTTCGTTGCTAAGGTTACCAGGGAGGTTGGGAGTGGTGATGGCCTTCCTTGGGGAACCTCCTGGGGAGGGGTCCATTATACTCAGGGTCTGCTGATGGTTTCTTCTGGGTCTTTTGTTTTCTTGAATCTGCACATCTTAAGAGTCCCCTTCCCAGAGACTCTGTTAAATCTCAATTTTAATTGCCAAGGGCCTTTCCCTATCTACCTGCCTACATCACCTCCACCCGTGCCCATTGTCCACCCACAATGTTTCCAGTATCCCTCTCTCCACCTCCACCCCTTCCCACCTCCTGCCTCTGTGGCAGGCACAATCCCTCTTATTCTCTCTGTCCTTGAGAGTATATTTTCCTCATTTTTATGTATGTATGTATGTAGAGTGAGAGATTCAATTATTTTTCTTTCTCCTCTGGACTTATTTTACTTAAGATGATGTCTTTAATAACATACATGTTATTTTTAAAAAGAAATTATTAAAAAAGAAATTATTTTTAAAAAATTATTTTTAAAAAGAAATTATTTCATCTTTTCTTATAACTGAGAGGTATCCTATTACTTATATTTATATTTATCCCAATTTCTTTATCTAATCGTATCTCATTGGGCATTTACTTGGGTTGTTTCCAGGTCTTAGCTATTGTAAACAAAAGTGAACATAAGTTTAGTTGCAATTTTTCAAATTAGTGTTGCTGTGTTCTTGGGATACCAAGAAGTGGAATTGCTGGATTACTATATTTGACATTTTGAAAACTTTCATGTTTTTCTGTAGATGTGTTGGGGATGGACTGAGCTACCAGGGCAAGCCCACATAGATTGTACTACAGACAGGAACATTTTCCCCCTTCAAGCTGCCTTCAGAAAATAATTTCAATATATTGAAAGAGGCAGTTTTTCCTTCTCTCACAGCAGCCTGGCTGGTCTTTGACATGCAGATCTCAGGTGTTAGCCAGGCCTGACCTTTGATATTGTAAATTATAGGCTCTGGCCCAGCCTAGTCTTTGGGATATAGATTTGAAGTGCTGCCTAGTTTGTAATTGACATGTAGATTTCCTGTGGCAGCCCAGCCTTGTCTTTGGGATGTAAATCTAAGTGCTTTTAGCCCAAGGAAGGTTTCAGTTTTGGTTTTGTATCTTCTTTCCGGAGGCCTAGATTACTGGCCTGCAGATACAAGGAAATAATGTTGCCTCAATGTTCTTCCTATAACATCTTTTGATGCCTTTGGTGACGTCACTGTATTGTGCCCTTTAGAGGCACCATGATCAATAGAAGGAGATCCACAAGGCCCTCTGCCTTTGCCAAAAGCCAGAGCGAGCTTTGGTCCTCCATGAGACATTTCTTCCGTGTTCCTTATCTCAGCCCCTCGGACCGCATGAATGTTCATGCAACAAGATGATTATTTAGTTTACAGACCCACCAGTAATAAACAAATGTTCCTAGGTAGTGTTCAAGAAGTTTCAGTCAATCAGCTCAGCAGTCTAATGTCAGCCCAAGTACATGGTGCTGCTTGGGCCCTGCAGGGCTCTTACCCGGGTACTCTGGGCCACACTGAGCTGTGTTAGAGGCCTCCAGGGCACCTTAGCCTTAGATGCTTGGGGAACTACGTGATGACAATGATCAAACCTAGCTCCACAGCATGCAAGGCATGGGTCTTAACCTATGAAATATCTCTGTAGATTTTTTTTGGGGGGGAGAGGAGTCATTTTTTTTCACTTGAAGATATGTTTTAATCCAATGTATTTCTATTTGTTTATTTTCATTTATATTATCTTGCCCGTGGAATAAAGTAATCTGAAATCAATATGATGGGGAGTTCATCTTATGCTTTTATTAATGTATTTTATGGTTTTATGTCTAATACAATAGTTTTTGAATTAACTTTTGTGTATATAGTGATGTAAGTGCACAATTTCTTTTTTCTTTAATTTTTTCTTCTCTGTTTTGCATCAAGTTTGCTTCTTTTTTGCAAACTTTTGTTGGTCCTGACCTCTCACCAGGCTGTCTTCATAGGGGCAACTTGGAGGGGGGCAGGTTGAGTTTCCCTTCCCGCCCCAGCAGAACCCTAGCAGCTGAAAACCTCCAGAAGCCAACCACAGCCATGCTCATGGCCTCTCTCCACAGACTTGGATGAGCTTCACCCACAAGGAGACCTGCAGAAAAACCCAGTATATAGAATCCATGATTGAAATCTCCAAGCTCTCTGGGAGTGGAACTGGGCCTCCTCTCCCCAGCTTCCAAGTTTACCAGTAGCTTGGCAATCACAGCCACAAACTGCCCCTGGCGCCATATAATCTCATCAACGGCCAACATCCAGAGACTCAGAAAAGAAAGTTTCCGGAAGAGAGCAACATGCATTACCCATGAGTGAATCTGGTCTATAATCATATTCTTAATTTTAGAGTATGGAGGGACCTCTCATACTCTACGCCATTGATGTACCAAGAGTAGCACACATTTGTTTGGGTTTAATATACATGCTTGTAATCTCTTATACAAGGGCTTAATGGCTTCAGGATTAAATACAACAGTCTTCACACACTTTCCTCTTATTGGGAAAGTGCAATGGTGGTGATTGATTGGTGTTTGAATATTAAATGTAATAAATTATTGTGAACAACTTTATAAAAGTAAAATCACTGTATCACTGTCATCCCGTTGTTCATCAATTTACTCGAGAGGGCACCAGTAACGTCTCTATTACACTCAACCCTGAGATTTTAGCAGCCTCTCCTTACTAATTTTTCCCAACAATTGGAGGCTCTTTCAGGGTCAGAGGAATGAGACCTGTCGTTACTGTTTTTGGCATATAGAATACAGCACGGGTAGCTTGCCAAGCTCTGCTGTGCAGGCAGGATACTCTTGGTAGCTTGCTGGGCTCTCTGAGAGGTATGTATATATCTGTTACTGCATTTGGGATATGAATACACCACAGGGATATTGCCAGGCTCTCCTGAGTGGGCAATAGACTCTTGGTAGCTTGTCAGGTTCTCTAAGAGGGAGAACTAGGCTATTAGATATTGCAAGGCCGCAATGCAACCACATGCTTCCGGAAGCAGCCACATGCTTCTGGAAGTTTGGTTTTCTAGTCTCTGGATGTTGGCTGTTGCCTGGATTACAAGGCTCCAGGGGCAGTTTCTGGGTGTAACTGTCTAGCTACTGGAAAATGGGGGCTCTGGGAGGAAGGGACCCATTCTCGATCCGAGCAGCCTTGGAGATCTCGGCCCTGGGTCCCACACACCTGGGTTCCTCTGCCAGTTCCTTCATGAATGAGGCTTGTCCAAAAGTAAAATAAAATAAAATAAAAAATTGTAGGATAATGTTGGTTTGCCCTGCCTCCCTGGCCATTAGGAGCTTGTGTTTGTTGATTGCCCCCCAACCTACCAAATTCCTTTGTCTCCTGATCAGACTCTGACTTGTAAATATTCTCTTCTCCTTAATGTCCTTTGTGTGGTTAGTTATTTCAGAGCAGTTGCTTTTTATATGGATACAGGGAAATAGTTATAAAGACAATCTTGTGGCTTGGGAGTTGATTGACTCCAGATAACATTACCTCCTGGGCATCTGTTCTCTTAACTGAAGCTTTAGTTGCCCATATTTCCTAGATCCCCCAAAGCAGGGTCCTGACAAGGGACTGGATGGACCCAGGGCAAGCGGGCTACCCTGGCATCGAAATGGGCCTGGCAAAAATGCCCTAATGCTTAACTATAAGTTAAGAGTTTGGTTATGGACAAATTCTGTCATGATACAAAAGTAATAACTAGATTTGGTCCCTGTTGGGGGGGGTTAGGAATGATTGATCTGGCCTGAGCACTGTAGTCTGAGTCTGTGGTAAGATATTCCCAGGAGAGTCACCCTACAAGCCTAAAATTATTTATTACTGTGTCCATAGAGAATGGTAAATATTAGGAAGGAGATTTAAATATGTTAATTAAGTTGCAGGTCTAAGGAGAGGAGAAACACACTTTAAGGGATATTTTGCCCTTGTGGCCTTCAGGTGGTCTAGAAGTCTAGAAAAACAGTTTTGATCACACTTCCCATGGGGAGGCGTGAGGAGAGGATAAAGAAGGGAATTGATTGGTGGTTGGTGGAATGGACGGATGGATGGATGGATGGATGGACGGATGGATGGATGGATGGATGGATGGATGGACGGACGGACGGACGGACGGACGGACGGACGGACGGATGGATGGATGGATGGATGGATGGATGGATGGATGGATGGAAGGAGGAGATAAGAGAGGGAGAGAGAGCAGAGAGAGAGGAGACGTATGCATGGGGAAAAAAGAATCATGTGCTTAGAGATACAGAGAGAGAGAGAGAGAGAGTTGGAGAGAACTGGGAGAGACAAGAGATTGAATAAAGGGCAACTAATCAGCAAGCAGCTTGGACCTCATTCTTCCTTCATCTGTTCAAGGCAATGGCCGTCCCAGGTGGAAAAGCCGCACAAGAGCATCGAATGCGGGTGGCGAGAGAGTCACACGGACAGATCAAGAACACCCTTTCACATGTAATCCCTGCGCTTGTGAGGGGCTCACACAGGCCTGCAGAGTGAGGAATTTCACAGCCTGCACGTGGGTGAGAAATTTTACCAAAAAAATTTTGCTTAAATGGAACATGTTCAATAATAGCCACAGAAGTTTAATTTTATGTTAGGAAAACTGAATTGATATTAGGTTTTACCAATTTTGTAGATGTTTAGAGCTTCTGGGATCATAATTTCTTACACGAAACTAAGCAGATGTGTTGGAAACTTGCACATATAATTGGCATTCAAGAATCAATTATAATAATAATTATTATTATTATTAATTATTATCATTACTATTAGATGAGTCTTCGGTTCCTAGAGCCAAACTAATGTCTAAGAATATGCCACTGGAATTGTATGGATATTTTGGAGAGTACTTCAATGCATGAAAACGGAAATTTTCTTGCTGCAGGTAGGTCAATGTTTCATGATTTACAAATAGGAATCTTCATTACATGAAAAGCACTAATAATTTAAAAAACTTAGCTCAAATCAATTTTATGATGTTTCGGTTTCCAAGGTGTGAATAACTGTAATGTCCAGATTTAATTGAAACTAGTTAGAGTCGAGATTCTGTTCAGTACTAAGTTATAGATTTATTCCAATCCTAATACTGCAATTAGAAAGCAAATTTTATTGTAAATTCAGCACAAAAAGATCAGAGCTCAGAAGCCAGAGAAAGTTACTCATTGCCTTTGAGAAAATGTAGACAGAGAATTGACAGTGCTACAGGTCTACCATGCCAGTTTCCTCATTGTCCCTGAAGCCATCAGGAATCACTCTTGGAATAGTCACTACCACTTTGTTTTATAAAAAGACTTAATTGAGAAAATTTGAAAACCTAACTTTATGAATCATCACCTCATCTAGAAAATAGAAAGGAAATCTGAGGCTACACAAAATGAAAATTGTAATAGACGGAAGGGAGAGGAAAAATTGTTTCAGTCAAAATAAACTTCCACAGGAGTGACCCCTGGGCACTTAGCAAGGAGTATTTCCAGAAAACTGCCAGGCTGTGGCCCAAGAACTCCAAAACTAAAAAAAAAAAGTATGCATTTATTTAGGCTGAAGAGACAGTCTTTAGGATAAGGCGTTTACTATGTGACTGACCCCAGTTTATACACCAACATATTTGGTCCCCTGAAGAACCAAGAAATAGTCCTGGGTGTGACCAAAAAAAAGTCTGTTTTTATTCAACTTATTGACATCTAAACAAAGTGTTATAGTATATCTGTTTCACAATAGAGGTGACCATAGAAATTCGGGGTGATTCAACTCAATACATTTTTAGAAACAATTAGTATATACAAGCACTGAATAAGACCCAATCACCCAATCAGACATACAAGATTACTTGAGATTTTATTTGGGATGAGAAAATAATGATAGACATTCTAAATTAGCAAACATTTATTGAGAACTACTTGTATCTTGTACTTTTACTTCTCTGGTTTCTTTTCTTTTTTTTTTTTTTTGCTTTTCAGGTCACACCCAGCGATTTTCAGGGCTTACTCCTGGCTCTGCACTCAGGAATTACTCCTGGCGGTGCTTGGGGAACCATATGGGATGCCGGGGATCAAACCTGGGTCAATCGCATGCAAGGCAAACGCCCTACCCGCTGTGCTATCACTCCGGCCCCAACTTCTCTGGTTTCTTGACCAATGTTCTAATGAAGCTACTGGTTTTCCTTCTTTAATTTAGTTTTTTTTTTAAGAATACGTGCTGGAGAGAGATACAAAGTCCCAATATGTAATATTCAGCTAGTAAATTATTAGCTGAATATGACATATTGAATAAAAATACTAATAATTAACAATAGAAAACATTTACTGAGAACTTTCCAAGCATATATGGATCCACAGAGATAGAAAGAAAGAGAGAAAGAGAGAAAGAAAGAAAGAAAGAAAGAAAGAAAGAAAGAAAGAAAGAAAGAAAGAAAGAAAGAAAGAAAGAAAGAAAGAAAGAAAGAGAAAGAAAGAGGGAAAGAGAGAAAGAAAGAAAAAAAGAAAGAGAGAGAGAAAGAAAGAAAGAAAGAAAGAAAGAAAGAAAGAAAGAAAGAAAGAAAGAAAGAAAGAAAGAAAGAAAGAAAGAAAGAAAGAAAGAAAGAAAGAAAGAAAGAAAGAAAGAAAGAAAGAGAGAAAGAGAGAGAGAGATTGATTCTCTAGAATCTAGAAATGCTGACATGGAGGCTGGTTTACTGTCCAGCCACTGCATTGGAAAGACTATTTGCTAATAACTCTTTGCTCCAAACAAAGACAGCTGAATGATTCACCCTTAACTAGGGACATTTGATATCACAACTCATTAGCATAAAAAGTAAAGAGAAAGGAAAAAATATGCTGAATGCGTAAGGATGATAATGTAGGATGATTGAGAAAAATAGTTTTCTCAAAATAATAAGGCGTTTTATTCTGAAACAATAGACACAAAAATTACCAGAGGATAAAAGATAGCTCTTGGAAATTAGAATAAAAATATCAGAAATAGCAATGTCAGTGGTATAGTTAGAGTGGGTAAGGGGCACGCAGCAGCAGACCTGCTCCTGAGCACTGGGCCCCAAAGCACCACTAGTAACCCCTGAGCATCAAGCCAGGGCTAAGCCCTACGCACAGCGATGTGTGGCTCAACCCCTTCAGACCCCTGGGAAAGAAGCAGAGAGGTGTAGCAATAGTACCATTGGTCTGGATGTTTCCCTGCATGCAGGCAACCCGGGTTTGATCCACAGCATCCCAGATTCCTACCAGGAGTATCCCTCAGCATAGAGCCAGGTGTAAGCCCTGGGTAGAGCAGGGTGTGCACCCCCCACCCCAAATAAAAATGCAATGTGTGATATAAAGAAACATGGTAAGTTAATGATAAAAGTCCAATCACCAGCCTACTGAGCTTACCGTGGTAGTTGGATTGGGAAGGTGAGGGGGGCACTGTGGTAGCGGGCTGGAGCTGGAACACTGTAGGCACCAAGGTCTATCTTTAACAGTACCGCAAGTCCTGCCACTTTAACATTTTATTTTTACAAGTAAAAATTTTGAAAGAAATGGTTGATGTTTTGATTATGATGATTGACTTTAAACCCTGATACTGTTGTAGACACACATAATCTGAAGGTCTGAGCCACTTTGCAAACATTGGCCCATAACTTTGGCCCATATTTTCATTTAATAAGGTCTTACTTGGTCCTTCAACCAAGGTTTGAATACTTCTATATTGCTTTTAATTGCTTTAATATCCCTAAAGACTTTCCTATTTTATGTAACCCTTTATCTTTGTGTCTTTTATCTCTTGCTATGAGAGTACAGAATTGTTGATATGTTTAATGGTTTTGCAGTTTTCAGATCTGTTTGAATTTTCTGATACTCAGCTGAGGATATTGTTCTCAGTTAATCTGTTTGTTAATCATATCTGTAAACATTAGATTCGTACTTAAGAGAAACCGTGCATAAAGTTAAACCAGACAAAGTAAAACAAAAAATTTGAAAGAAATATACAATTGAGACAATTTTAATAAAGAATAATTATAAAATAGTATAAAAGCAAAAGGATTAGTTTTTTTCTTTTAAATTTTTTAATTTTTAAAAATTGAACCAATGTGAACCACAGAGTTACAGAAATATTTATGATTGAGTTTCAGACATATAACATAAATCCCTTCATCAGTGTCCACTTCCCTACACCAGTTTCCTCAGTTTCCTTCCCACTCTCCACCTGCCTCTGTAGCAGGTATTTTATCCCTTAGAAGATCAAAGAATAAATGTCATATATTCATAGCCAATAAACAAAATTCCAGAAGAAAAGAAAAATAAAATGAAGAAGAAATTATTTTCATTTTTTGTGGGGGTGGGCACAACCTTCAGTACTCAGGGCCTACTCCTAGCTCTGTTCTCAACAATCACTTCTAGTGGGCTTGGGGGACCATAAGAAGCTCCAGAATTGTACCCAGATCAGCCCAGTGCAAGGTGAACACCTACCCTATATACTATAGCTCCAGCCACAGAAATAAACAATTAAACAAACAAATGAAAAACACAAGTCTACTTTGCTGAAACAGAAACGCACCCCCTCAGCATCTGACACATAAATGAATGGTGCCCAAGTTCTGTCATGTTCTTCTATGTCCTGTTATGTCATCATGAGCCTGTCCTGTTATACCCTGTTATGTTATCATGAAAGCTACTGCACCATGAGTAAGAAGTAAATTCTAAAATTTTTCAGCAAGGCAAACCAATTTATACACATAACAATAAGAAAATAAAAGTTGAATTTTAGTAATGAACACAGTATAAAATCATTGAGCAATGTTTTGGGGGAAAAAATCCAAGGGAAAAAATTAATAAATAGATCTCAAATATTTTACCTTTAAATAAGAAAGTTTATAAAGATTTGCCTTACCAAACCAGAACATGAAACCGAGGAGAAAAAGAGAGCCTCCAGGAAACAAATATTCTAATGCTAAGTTTTGGCATGAGTAGAAGCAGCTAAAAGAAGTACTGGGAGGTATTGTAGTGGGAGATGCATGATAACAAGAGGGAGTCTCTGAAGAAAATTTAGACACTCTTCATAGGATATCATTGGTTTGTCCTTTCTCCCTTGCCACAAAGAGCTCACAAAGAGCTTAGGTTTATTGGGTCACACCCATCACAGTGCTCCCGAGTCACTCCCCTTCCTTTGTCTATCTGTAACCACTTCTCTATGCTCTCTTCCCCAACCACTTAATAAGCTTTCCCCCCTAATCTGACTCTGTTAATTTGTAAGGTCAGATCTTTCTAGGACACCAAACTTGCAAGTCTATATTGCCTTTCTCCTCTCCTTACGTCTTTTGAATAGTTTACTTTAAAGCAATGTCCTTTTTGTATGGACAAAGAAAGACAGTTAATATTATGCTTTTGTAATTTGGATTTAATTGGTTCTTCAATATTATTCACTTTAGGGCATCTGTTTTCTCGACTTAAGCCTCAGTTGCCGTTTAGTTCCTAGCACCCCAAATGCAGCGTCCTGACAAGGGACTGAAGGGACAAGGGACTGAAGGCAAACTGTGAGCTACCCTGGCATCGAAATGGACCAGGCCAAAGTGCCACTATTCTTAACTATAAGTTAAGAGCTTGATCATGGACAAATGCTGTCATGATCCAAAAGCAATGATGAAGGACCCTGCTAGGGATAGGAAAGACTAATCTGGCCTGAGCACTGTAGTCTGAGATTGAGATGGCCCCAGGCGAGCAATTCTATAATCTTAAAGTATCTCTTACTGTGTCCATACAAAATGATTAATATTATGAATGCTTATATGTTTGTTGGACAAAGAGAGGAGAAACACACCCATGGGACTCCACCCTTGGGCGGGTGTCCTGCTGAAAGAGAATCTGTCCTAGAAGCAGCATCCCCTGAGGGAAAGAACTTTACCCCTATTGATTGTGACCACACCTATGTGCAAGCCCCAACCCCTCATGCTGATGTGATTTAACTAGGCTGGGGGTACCAGATCCGGGGGATCCAGATCCAGAGCTTGAAGAAGAATGAAGTAGCATGGGGGAGGAAGAAGTAGGAGGAGAATCAGAAGAGAATGGAGTTGGGAATGGAATAAACTTCACCTGAGACCAACCAGCCTGGCTCCCATTCCTTCCTAAGCCAGCCCTTCATCATCGACCTGCCCAGGGTGGGGGAAGCAGCATGAGACTACCAAGCAGCATGAGACTACCAGACTATCACATGCCCTTTTTGTGATTACACACTCTCCATGCCCATCCACTTCTATGAAAATTCATGATTTCAGCCTTCCTAACAGTTGCATAGTATTCCATTGTGTAGATGTACCAAAAATTCTTTAACCAGTCATCTGTTCTCGGGCACTCAAGTTATTTCAAGATTCTGGCTAGTATGAACAGTGCTGCAATGAACATACAAGTGCAGATGTCATTTCTACTGTATTTTCTGCATCTCCAGGATATATTTCCAGAAGTGGTATTGCGGGTCATACGGGAGCTCAATTTCTGGTTTTTGGAGGAATTCCCATAATGATTTCCAAAAAGACTGGACCAGTTGGCATTCCAACCAACAATGAAGGAGAGTCCTTTTCTCCCTGCATCCATGGCAGCATTGTTTGTTCTTCTTTAAAAATTTTTTTTTAATTTTTATTAGTGAATCACCTTGGGGTGATTTACAAACTTCCATGCTTGTGTTTCACTCATACAATAATCGAATACCCTTCCCTCTACCAGAGCCCATTCACCACCACCAATGATCCCAATATCCCTCCCATCATCCCTACCCCTCTGTGGCAGGGCACTCCTTTTTGTTCTCTTTACTTTTGGGTGTTGTAGTTTGCACTAGAGGCATTGAGTGGCCATTATTCTTTTTCTTTTTGATGTGTCCCAGTTTCTGTGGTTTAAGATAATACCTCGTTGTTTTGAGTAGCATCTCTCTGATGATTCACTTTGTAGAGCATAATTTCCATGTACCTTTTGGACCTTTGAACTTCTTTTTTGAGGAAGTTTCTGTTCACTTCTTCTCCCATTTTTTGATAGGATTGGAGGTTTTTTCTTGTAAAATTCTACCAGGATATTATGCCTCATGATCACGAAATCACGAAACCCCATTAATCACCGATTTCTCGGGCGTGCTCAGTAACATCTCATTTCGTCTTTTCCCTGAGATCTTAGAAGTCCATCTCGACTCGGCCCTCCTAACGATGTTGCACTGGGGGCTCTTTCAGGGTCAGGGGAATGAGATCCAGTTTGTTACTGGATTTTTCTTATGAATACACCATGGGAAGCTTGCAAGGCTGTCCCATGTGGGCAGGAAACTCTCAGAAGATTGCCAGTTTCTCCCAGAGAGAGAAGTAGGCTAAAGATATAGCCTGCTGAGAGTCTCTCTCTGGATGTTGGCCGCTGATGGGATTACATACACTGGGGTTCCTCTACTGGTACCTTCATGTATGAGGCCTGTCCAAACCTGTGGAGAGGGGCCTTCAGCATGGCTGTAGCTAGGTCCTGGTGGTCTTTGGCCACCAGGAGGTCTGCTCAGGGTGGGGAGGGAAACTGGAGCCCATACCCTCCGAGGGGCCCTGGGGAAGCAGCCAGGCATGCGGGCAAGAGACTATCTGCCTCTATCTGATAAATATTGGGTAAATAGTTTTTCCCATTCTGTGGGCTCATCTGTATTTTGGTCACTGTTTCTTTTGAGGTGCAGAGGCTTCTTAGTTTAATGTAGTCCCTTTTGTTTATATTGTTTCCACTTGCTTGTTCAGATGCCTTTAGTTTCTATATTATTGAGGGTTCTGCCTACATTTTCCTCCAAGTACTTTGTGGATTCAGGTCTGATATTGAGGTCTTTAATCCACTTTAATCTGACTTTTGTGCCTGGCATTAGACAGAGGTCAGAGTTCTTTTTTTTTTTTTTTTTTTTTTTGCAGGTAGCTGTCCAGTTTTCCCAGCACCACTTACTGAAGAAAGTTTCTTTGCTCCACTTCACATTTCTTGCTCCTTTATCAAGGATTAAGTGATCATATACTTGAGAGGCTGTGTCAGAATATTTAATGATGTTCCATTGGTCTACAGGATAAATGGTTAGACATGGAGACTACAGTGCTAAGTGAAATGAGTCAGAAAGAGAGGGACAGACATAGAATGACTGCACTCATTTGTGGAATATAAAGTAACATAATATGAGACTGCCAATTGGCAGAGACCAATTGGCAGGAGCGATAGCTCAGTGGGTAGGACATCTGCCTTGCACATGGCCGACACGGGTTCAATTCCTCTGTCCCTCTCAGAGAGCCTGGCAAGCTACGAGAGTATCTCGCCTGCACAGCAGAGCCTGGCAAGCTACCTATGGAATATTCGATATGCCAAAAACAGTAACAAGTCTCACAATGGAGACGTTAATGGTGCCCACTCAAGCAAATCGATGAAGAGCAGGATGACAGTGATACACTGAATATGAGACTAACACTTAAGGCCATTAGAGATAAGGGCCAGGAGGATCACTCCATGGATTTGGAAGCTTCCTCATATGCTGGACGAAAAGGCAGTAGGGATGGAGAAGGGACCACTAAGTAAATGATGGTTGGAGGGATCACTTGGGATGGAAGATGTGTGCTGAAAGTAGACTAAGGACCAAACATGATGGCTTCTTAGTGTCTATATTGCAAACCATGATGCCCAAAGTTAGAGAGAGAGTAAGAAGGAATGTACCTGCCACAGAGGCAGGGAGTAGGATGGGGTGGAGGTGGTGGAAGAGATACTGGGAACATTGGTGGTGTAAAATGTGCACTGGTGAAGGGATACTGGGAACATTGGTGGTATAAAATGTGCACTGGTGAAGGGATGGGTGCTCAATCATTGAATGACTGAAATGTAATAATGAAAATTTGTAACTGTATCTCACGGTGATTCAATTAGAAAAAGGAAGAGGGACTTGAGCGATAGCACAGTGAGTAAGGCATTTGCCTTGCACAGGGCCAACCCAGGTTAGATTCCCAGCATCCCATATTCGATGAGCACTGCCAGGAGTGATTCCTGAGTGCAGAGCCAGGAGAAAACACTGACCATTGCCAGGTGTGACCCAAAAAGAAAAGAAAAGAAAAAGAATATTTTATCTGTCAAAGAAAAGTACTTGGATAAATTATGAATGGGAATTGTATAAAATTACCAGTAGACAAAAATAAAATCAGTGAATGAGCATAAATCCATGAGTAACTATAAATTATACAAAAAGTACTATGAGGCTCAGCCACAAGCAATATTTATATAGTATAATAAAATAAAATATAGTATTTATTTAACCCCAAAAAGTAGCACATGCATTTAACTTGAAAGTATGTGTAAAGCACACATAGAGTAGAGGAAGCTATATTTCAACACTACAAAGACAAAACAGCATACCTAATTTAAACCAAAAATGTAGGCACAGTCTAATAGCCTGGTTGGTTTTAATACAAAAACTTCAGAGCAATTCATTCTGAGGAGTTAAAATTGGAGATATAAATAAAAAAACAAAGGAAAGTTTATTTCATGATATTTTTAAATTTTTTAATTTAAATTTGTCAATATGAGCTATTTCAGCCATGTCCATAAGAATAGAGAATAAATATATTAAGCGCACAAATATGTGGCAGGTTTTATTTTTTAATTATAATTCTTTTAGTGTTGCCCCTAAATAAAAACAACAAAAATTCTAGTGAGTGTTTTCTGATTCCATTTTATTTCCCCTCCCTGAATAAGTTGCATGTTTTAAATCATTACTGTATAGGTTCAGTTCTATAGAGTATTTTTCCATGCTATCAAACATTTTTATGCATGTAAATTTGCAATTTGCTTCTCCCCATTGCATATAGTCTTCCTCAAACTTTTTTTTTTTTTTTTGCTTTTTGGGTCACACCTGGCGATGCACAGGGGTTACTCCTGGCTATGCACTCAGGAATCACCCCTGGCCGTGCTCAGGGGACCATATGGGATGCTGGGATTTGAACCCGGGTCGGCCGCGTGCAAGGCAAACGCCCTACCCGCTGTGCTATCTCTCCAGCCCCGTCTTCCTCAAACTTAATCATGTTAAATCATAGCTTAATTGGAAAACGGGAACGCAGTCTATATATGTCACTGAAATTGATTCCAGCTTTTTACTAGTAACACATCAATGTACTACTATAACTATTTTCAGGTGAAATTCGGTTACATTTTTCAGCATGGGCACAAAATATTTAAACTTTGTTATTTATAATCTAATAAACTCTACATAATGATTCAACAAACTTATATTGACCTCCTCCCAGTTTGAGAGCGCAGTTGCCCCAGTCTTCCCCAGAGCCAGGCTATGCTCTGGACAGGGTCAGTTTCCCAGAAATGGATGCCACCAACTTTGTTACAAGTCAATCCTTACAGGTGAGAACACTGCATTTTATTCCAGTCTAAGTAGTCCAAATGGCAAAAAATGATATTCCTCTGGGTGAATTTGTCTACCTGGTTTTAACTTTTCTCCTACTCTATTTAAACTACTAGAGTCTACCTTATACGTGGAAGTCTAAAAATATGCTACCTGAACTCAGCTCTTGACACTGTTAGGGCGTGGATGGAGATCTCCCTTACCAACAAAGAGACTCTAGAGACTGCAAACAGCAAGCAGGGTTTATTGTAAGACTGGCTAGCCAGGGTCCAGCCACCTACACGGACACGCAGGTCCAGCAGGTTGGGCAAGACCCTGAGCTTCTCCAAAGGAGAACTTATATAGACCTTCCCCAGCTGTTACAGCAGAGCCCACACATTTCATAGCCAATAGATTTGTAATATTGCAAACTTTCTTAACCAATCCATTTAAAAGGACATCACTCCTTAGCCTAAGGTTTTAGAGATCAGCAGTCTCGCCAATATTCAGGAATGTACCTGTTCTGGGGGCAGTCATGGGCCTTGTGCATAGGTCTTATGAGAGACATCTGGTAATCTGGTCTGACCACCACCCTTCTTGCGACCTGGGGCACCTGCATCCGAATTCCTTGCTCAGGGGCAGAAAAACAAGTTATTCTGCAAGGTGGGCTCCTGTAAAAAGAGTCCTGTGGTCTGTCCTGGGCCAGTCCTTCACATTGAGAAAGCTAAACTAATTCCTACGGTCTGTTCTGGGCCGATTCCTCACAGACACCTCATCACACACTCTTCTCTATCAAACAAATCTCTATATGGTCATTTAAAAAATTTGTTTTATTTTTTAAAAAATAAGATATAGTTTATCAGAGTGACTTACAGTTACAAAGTTGTTCATGATTGAGTCTGAATCATATAATGTTCTGACACCCATCCTTTCACCAGTGCACATTTCCCACCATCAATATCCCCAGTTTCCCTTCGAACCTCCCCCCCATACACACATCTGCCTTTATGGCAGGCACCCGCCCCCACCCTCTACCTCTCAGTCTTATAGTTTTAATTACAGATGCTGAAATTTTATCAGGTATATATGCTTATTTCATAGTTATAGTTGCCTTTACATTCCCATTGGACTTTGCAGATTTATAGACTTTGTCATTGCCATAGTTATTTTTAACTTTTGTGATTCTTTATAGTTTAAAAGCAAATGCATTAATTTAAAAAATAAAAAAATAAAAAATAAATTAATGTATTGCTTTCTTTGTAATACATTCTTTGTAATAGAAGTATAATATATATTGACCTAACAAGTACATATTAATAAAAAAAACTCCTCTAATTTCAATCTTTTGACAAATGATTGGTATTTCATTGCCTATATCCAGTATTCAAGGACAAATATTCAAAGAATACCAACTGAACACTAATTAATAGTAATTAAATACTGATTTAACTTAATTTAATTTTAATTAGGCATAACTTAATTATGCCTAATTAAAATTTAATTTAAAACTAATAGAACATATTACATCTTGAAAAAACATTAAACCTGTTACACACAGTTTAAATGGTATCTAAATTCTCCAAGAAATGAGCCAAGGAACCATTGATCTCATGGAGAAAAAACACCATTAAGACATTACCTTCAGTATTTTTCCCTTATTCTCTCACACTTCTATATTCTTAACTCTTCAGTCTGCTTGTCAATTCCCCTGATCTGCTCCAACTCAACCTAAGGTTATGTTTCCATGTTTTCTGTCTCTTGAGTCATCACTGTCTCCTTCCTGCCTTCCTACTAACCATTCTCTGAATGACCTTTTCCAATTTGTACTTTTACCAATTTACCTAAACAGAAAAACCAAACTCCAAGGTCAGTCACCCCCACATTATAAGCTGGCATAGGACAAAACTGTCTGAGTATATTGTAAACGCCTCTGATGTGCATTTACTACATTTCAGTTTATTCAATATTAAAGTCTCCAGCAGCTCTTCAGCTGCAATGATCCATGACTATGATAGAAAACACTACCTCATCTTCTTTAAATGTTGAAATCTCTACAGGACTATCTCAGTAACTCCCATAATGTGTATTTAAAGGACAGAACACACCTGCAGGATCTAATTTATGTTTAAATTTGCCCACTCCTATGATTTGCCTTGACTAACTTACTGAATTACTTGGCATAAAAGTAAATCAGTTAGAATAGATTCAAGTTTATCTTAATATCAAATAAATAAGAAGCATTTCATTATTTATCCCCCAATTTGGTGAGTTTTCTATATTTTTAAATTATTTTTTACAATACTTTCCAACCCATGTTTGGAACTCAAAAAAATTTATGTGAAAATATGGAACAAATAATAATAAAAGTTGAAGAAACAGAGGAATAATGAGGCAGGAATAAAGTGTATGATTTATTGATATTTTTGGCACCTTATACTTTACTCAGAATTATGCCTGTACTAACATAAAATCTGAATTTGCAATATTCTAAGTCTGTAAGTAAAATTTTTTTCTAGATTTTTTATTCTATTAAAAGAATGTTCTTTTCCTCTTCCACTGTTGGTGGGAATGCTGACTGGTCCAGCCTTTCTGGAAAACAATATGTACAGTCCTTCAAAAACTAGAAATTATGCTTCCATATGACCCCGCAATACCACTTCTGGGAATATATCCTGAAGATGCAAAAAAAGCACAGTAGAAATGACATTCAGTACCTGTATGTTCATTGCAGCACTGTTCACAATAGCCAAAATCTGGAAATAACCCAAGTGCCCTAGAACAGATGACTGGTTAAAGAAGCTTTGGTACATCTACACAATGGAATACTATGCAGCCTTCAGGAGAGATAAAGTAATAAAATTTGCTTATAAATGGATAGACATGGAGAGTATCATGCTAAGTGAAATGAATCAGGAAGAGAGGGACAGACATAGAAGGACTGCACTCATTTGTGGAATATAGAAGAACATACATGAGACTGATACCCAAGGACAGTTGATATAAGGGCCAGGAGGATTGCCCCATAGCTGGAAGCCTGCTTTATAAGTAGAGGGGAGAAGGCAGCTGGAATAGAGAAGGGATCACTAAGAAAATGAGGGCTGGAGGAATCAGTCAGGATGAGAGATATGTGCTGAAAGTAGATAATGGACCAAACATGATGATCTCTCAGTGTCTGTGTTGCAAGCCATAATGCCCAAAAGTAGAGAGAGAATATGGAGAATATTGTCTGCCATGTAGGGAGGGGGAAGGGTGGGGAAAGGGGGGTATACCAGGGATATTGGTGGTGGGGAATGTGCACTGGTGGAGGGATGGGTGTTTGATCATTGTGAGTGTAACCCAAACATGAAAGCTTGTAACTATCTCACGGTGATTCAATAAAATTTAAAAAAATAAAAAATTAAAAATAAAAGTTCTGTTACTTTGAAACTAACTCCTGAATTTGTGTCCTTAGCTTTTTTTTTTTATAAATTTAACATAAAAAAATCCCTAATGTGTTGCGTGAACATTCGTGTGGTCGGAAGCACTGAGATAAGGAACGCGGAAGAAATGTGTTTCATGGAGTACCAAGGTTCTCTCTGACTCTTGACAAAAGGTAGAGAGCCTTGTGATCTTTTATTGATCATGGTACCTCTAAAGGGCTCAATACAGTGACATAACCAAAGGCATCAAAAGAAGTTACAGGAAGAACATTGAGGCAGTAGAATATGCATTATTTCCTTGCATCTGCAGACCAATAATCTTGGCCTCGGAAAGAAGATACAAAACCAAAACATTTTGGCTACAAGCATTTGAATTTACATCCCAAACACAAGGCTAAGCTGCCACCTAAAATCTACACTTCAAATACAAACTAGGCCATCACCTGAAATCTACATCCTAAAGACTAGGCTGGGCCAGGCCCAGAATCTACAATGTCAAAGATCAGGCCTGGCTAGCACCGGAGATCTGCATGTCAAAGACCAACCAGACTTTTGTGAGAAAAGGAACACTGCCCCTTTCAATATACTGAAATTATTTTCTGAAGGAAGCTTGAAGGGGGAAAATATTCCTGTCTGTAGTACAGTCTATGTGAGCTTGCCCTGATAGCTCAGTCCATCCCCAACACTAATGTTTGATATTAAATTTTCTATAGAGCACAGTGTAAGTAATTCTATGGTTTCCCAATGTCTAGGGCTCTGTCTCTCTTCCTCTCTGTCTCTGTCTCTGATTCTGTGTCTGTGTCTGTGTCTCTCTCTGTTTCTCTGCCTCTCTGACTCTCCGCCTCTATGTCTCTTTCTGTCTGTCTCTATGTCTGTGTGTCTCTCTCTCTCTCTGCATCCTGTTTATAATGTCATTTGATCTATCCTCTTCTGGTTCTTCTCTCCAGTGTAGGATGTCCTTGTCCTGTCCCTCCTGACTCAGAGATATGCTGAGTCCTTCCTTACCTCTGGTCTGGGTCTGATACTCTCTAGTATTTCTGGGGCTCTGTGTCTGCTACTCTAATGTACAGACCCACTGTTCTTTGTCCCTTTGACTTTCCTTCTTTCAGGCCATGTGGGTGAGAAGTGCTGCTTTTGTTGCAATCTGCTCGTGTGCCCAGGTGAGGGATCAGAGGAAAGCTGCCATCTGTGCTGGTGAGAGTTATCTGACCTACGCTCACCTTGTTATGTGTCACTATTCCCTTAACCATTTCAGTTGTTTCTAACTTGCTCATTTTAGCAATATTTAAAATGACAAATTGTGTGTAGTAGATTATCTCTGCCATTCTCATCGTCACTCAACCTCCAGATAGTATCAATATTAGGGGTTCAAGTTTCAAAATAGGAATTGGGGGTTGTGGGAACATGGCATTCAATACATAACAAGAATTATTATGTGAAAGAAAAAAGGCAACAAAATCAGACTAGCTAATGTCATTTGATAATGATTCAAACTATATGCATAGCGTTATTCATCTAACCTTTAAGAGATATAGGTTTATTCATACATTTTTATTCTCCCACTACCTTTAGAAACATTATGTCAGTTTTCCTCAGAAAAAATTATTTTTCTCAAATAATTTTGCTGAATTCACATCATCTGTCTGGCAGAGATACCAAAGATTAAAAATTAGCACTCTGGTATTCACCTGGGAAGTTATGCAAATGTTCATCTGTTCCTTTTGAAACCTTGAGCATCCTGTGGGACACATATTTTCTCCACAGAATTATATTAATACTAATATGTAAGTGAACACTTAAACCTGTAGTTCAGAAGGAAACCTGCCAATTTTATTTTAGAACATTAGAATGACTAGAATCTTGATTTCCCAATAGTGACTCTCATGGTTAAAATATGGTTCACTTGGACAACTCCAAATGTCAGATTCATTCCAATGACTCTGTCTCTTTGCTACCCTGGAAAAGTGGTGAATCAGAACAAGTTCATCTAAAAAAACCGTGGGGAATGAGAAAAGAACTTATTCAGACTCTTACTGTATTCAACAACTCTTCTTTTAAATATGAAATCAAACTTCTAGTAAATGAATAATAGGATGTTAATTTGATTGTTTAAAATTAGACAAATATAATTATAGCTATATAGAGACATATATATTTACATAGCACTGCACGTAGCACTGTCGTCCCATTGTTCATCGATTTGCTCGAGCAGGCACCAGTAATGTCTCCATTGTGAGACGTGTTGTTACTATTTTTTGCATATTGAATATGCCATCAGTAGCTTGCCAGGCTTTATCATGCAGGCAGGATACTCTTTGGTAGCTTGCCTGGCTCTTGGAGAGGGAGGGAGGAATCGAACCTGGGTCAGCCGCGTGCAAGGCAAATGCCCTACCCATTGTGCTATCAATCCAGTCCTTATAGTTACATATAGACATACTTATATAGACATATATACACTAGACAAATATATAGAAATTATTCCTTGTTTTAAAATTTTTTAAATTTTAACATCATAATTTACAACATTGTTCATAGTATAGTTGTTTCAGGCAAGCAATGTTCGAACACCAATCCCACTACCAGTGTGACCTTCCCTCTACCAGTGTCCCCATTTTCCTTCCAACTACCCAAGCATGACCCTAATCAGTCACATAAGAAATTTACTTCACATTATTTGCTCCAACAAAGTGGCAAATGGAATTATCACAAAATAGAGCAACTAGCCTCAATTTGTGATATTGTTATATCTCACAGTAAATTCTAAGAATCTACTAAGCTGTTTTATGCTGGTTGAGCATCCTTTGTTACTGTTTATGTTCACAGAGCTTGGTGAGCTTCTACACATATCCCCCATCAAACTTGTTATGCTCCTATTGGGCTATTAATACTGTGGAATTTTGAAGGAGGTGTCATGGTTGTGTATTTTAGGAGCTGTGAGCTAAATCAGCTTCTACAGCAAGGTAGGTTGGGTGGATCAGCTGCCAGGCCTGGCCAGAAGAGAAGGCCAGAAGCCTGATCTTTTCCCATTCTAAGACCTCAGAGCTTAAAATTCTGAAGATTTAACTACCTGAAAAAATTTGTTGAGGATCCTTCCTTGATTTTTTTAAAATTTTTATTATTATTGATTTTATTAGTGAATCACCATGAGGTACAGTTACAGACTTACAAGTTTCCGTGCTTGTGTTTCAGTCATACAATGCTCGAGGCATATAATCCCTCCACTAGTGCCCATTCTCCACCACCAATGATCCCAGTATCGCTCTTAGCCCTCCATCCCATCTACTCCACCCGATCCTACCTCTGTGGCAGGGCATTCCCTTTTGTTCTTTCTCTCCTTTTGGGTATTGTGGTTTACAGTAGAGGCATTGAGTATTTGATCTACAGTCTACTTTCAGCACGTATCTCTCATCCCCAGTGGGTCCTCGAACCACACTTTACCTGGTGTTCTCTTCTAAATCTGAGTTGCCTTTTCTTCCAGCTTGTGAGGCCAGCTTCCAAGCCATGGAACCAACCTCCTGGTACTTATTGCTACTATTCTTGGGTGCTAGTCTCCCATTCTGTTACTTTATATTCCACAGATGAGTGCAATCTTCTATTTCTGTCTCTCTCTTTTTGATTCATTTCACTTAGCATGATACTTTCCATGTGTCTCCACTTATATGCAAAGGTCATGACTTCATCTTTTCTAATAGCTGCATAGTATTCCATTGCATAGATGTGTCAAAGTTTCTGTAACCAATCATCTGTTCTCAGGAACTAGGTTTTATTTTCCAGATTCTGTCTATTGTAAACAGTGCTGCAATGAACATTCGAGTGCAGATGTTATTTCGAATATACTTTTTTGCCTCTCCGGAATATATTCCCAGGAGTGGTATTCCTGGGTCAAATGGGAGCTCAATTTCTAATTTTTTGAACATTGTCCATACTGTTATCCAAAAGGGCTGAACCAGTCGGCATTCCCACCAGCAGTGTAGTAGAGTCTCTTTCTTCCCACATCCATGCCAACAAGCAGTTGCTCTTGTTCTTTTGGATGTGTGCCAGTCTCTACGGTGTGAGGTGGTATCTCATAGCTGTTTTGATCTCCAGCTCTCTGAGGATTGGTGATGAAGAGCATTTTTTCATGTGCCATTTTGCCATTCGTATTCCTTCCTTGAGAAAGTTTCTGTTCATTTTATTTTCCCACTTTTTGATGGGGTTGGATGTTTTCTTCTTGCAGATTCCAACCAGTGCCTTGTATATCCTTGATATAAATCCCTTATCAGATGGGTGAATATTCTTTCACATTCTGTAGATTGCCTTTGTATTTTGGTCACTGTATCTTTTGCAGTGCAGACGCTTCTTAGTTTAATATAGTCCCATTTGTTTTTTTCTGTTTCCACTTGGTTGGTCAGTGGCATGTCATCTTTGAAGATACCATTAGCCTGAATATCATGGAGGGTTTTGCCTACCTTGTCTTCAGTGTACCTTATGGATTCTGGTCTGATGTTGAGATCTTTAATCCATTTTGATCTGATTTTTGCCCATGATGTTAGTTTGAGGTCTAAGCCCATTTTTTTTGCATGTGGTTCTCCAGTTATGCCAACACCATTTGTTAAAGAGGCTTTCTTCGCTCCACTTCACATTTCTTCCTCCCTTATCAAAGATTAGATGTTCATACATTTGGGGTTGTATGTAGGGATGTTCCACCCTGTTCCATTGGTCTGAGGCTCTGCCTTTGTTCCAGTACCATGTTGTTTTAATTGTTACCACTTTGTAGTATAGTTTGAGGTTGGAGAGGGTGATGTCTCCCATCATCTTTTACCCAAGAATTCCTTTAGCTATTTGTGCTCATTTGTTGTTTCATATGAATTTCAGGATTGCTTGATCCATTTTTTTGAAGAATTTCATGGGTATCCTTAAAGGGATCACATTGAATCTGTATAGTGCTTTGGGGAGTATTGCCATTTTGACAATGTTAATTCTTCCTATCCATGAGTAGGGAATACGTTTCCATTTCCTCATGTCCTCTTTTATTTCATGGAGTAGCATTTTTGTACTTTTCTTTGTAGAGGCCCTTTACCTCCGTAGTTAGGCTCATTCCAAGTTACTTGATTATATGGGGCATGATTGTGAATGGGATTTTTTTTTATTTCACTTTAATCTGTCTCGTTATTTGCATATAAGAAAGCCATGGATTTCTGGGTATTGATTTTATAGCCTGTGTTTCTCTTGTACAAGTCTATTGTTTCTAGGAGTTTCTTGCTAGAGTTTTTAGGATTCTCTAGATATAGTATCATATCATCTGTGAATAGTGAGAGCTTGATTTCCTCCTTTCCTATCTGGATGCCCTTAATGTCTTTTTCTTTTCTAACTGCTATAGCAAATACTTCCAGTACTATATTGAACAAAAGTGGTGAGAGGGGGCATCCTTGTCTTGTCACTGATCTTAGAGGGAAGACTTTTAGTTTTTCCCCAAGGAGGATAATGCTTGCCATAGAATTGTGGTAGATGGCTTTGACTATCTTTTTTTTTTTTTGCTTTTTGGGTCACACCTGGCAATGTACAGGGGTCACTCCTGGCTCTGCACTCAGGAATTACCCCTGGTGGTGCTCAGGGGACCATATGGGATGCTGGGAATCGAACCTGGGTCAACCATGTGCAAAGCAAATGCCCTATCTGCTGTGCTATTACTCCAGCCCTGGCTTTGACTATCTTGAGGAAAGATCCTTCTAAAGCCATTTTCGTGAGAGTTTTCATCATAAACAGGTGTTGGATCTTGTCAAATGCTTTCTCTGCATCTATTGATTTGATCATATGGCTTTTATCTTCACTTTTTTTGATATTATGGATTATGTTGATTGATTTCCGAATGTTAAACCATCCTTGCATCACTAGGATATATTCTGCTTGGTCATCGTGCATGATCTTTTTGATAAGTTGTTGGATTCTATTTGCTAATATTTTGTTGAGGTCTTCACATCCATATTAATCAAGGATATTGGCCTGTAGTATTTCTTGTTAGTGAGGACTTTGCTTGCTTTTGGTATTAGGGAGATATGTGCTTCATAAAAACTGTTTGGGAGAGTTCCGGTTTCTGAAAAAGCTTGAGGAGAAATGGCAACAGGTCCTCTTTAAATGTTTGGAAGAATTTGCTAGTGAATCCATCTGGGCCTGGGCTTTAGTTTTTGGGAAGACTTTTGATTGCAGTTTCAATTTTCTTGATACTAATGGATCTATTCAGGTATTACAAGTCTTGGTTCAGTCTTGGGAGATGATAGAAATCCAGGAATTTATTCATTTCTTCTAAGTTATCTTGCTTCTTGACATACATACTCTCAAAGTAGTCTCTGATAATCTTTTGAATTTCATTAGTTTCTGTTTTTCATTTCTGATTCTGTTTATTAGGGTTCTCTCTTTTTCTTTGTGAGTCTTGCTAGTGGTTTATCAATCTTGTTTATTTTCTCAAAGAATCAGCTCTTGGTTTTATTGACCTTTTGGATTGTTTTTTGGGTTCCCATGTCATTAATTTCTGCTTTCAGTTTTATTATTTCTTTCCTTCGGCTGGGTTGGGGTTCCTTTTGTTGATCTTTTTCTAAGGTCTTGAGCTGTGAAGTCAAATTATCTAAGTTAGCCTTTCTTCCTTCCTGAGAAATGCTTGCAAAGCTATAAATTTTCCTCTTAACACAGCTTTTGCTGTGTCTCATAGGTTTTGGTAGCTCGTGTTTTCATTCTAACTTGTTTCCAGGTATCTTTTGATTTCTTCCTTAACTTCCTTCCTGACCCACTCATTGTTCAACATTGAGTTGTTTAATTTCCAGGTTTTTGATTTGGTTCTCAGCGTCTGTGTACATTGTGTGCTTCTATCTTCAGTGCATTGTGGTCTGAAAAGATAGTTGATACAATTTCTATCTTCTTGATTCTATTGAGGTATGTTTTGTGATGCAGCACTTGGTCTATTTTAGAAAATGTTTCGTGTGCACTGGAAAAGAACGTGTATTCTTTCTTTGTGGTGTGTAAATCCCTGTATAGGTCTGTTAGCTCTCTCTCTTTTATTTCTTCCTTCATAGTCAGTGTTTTCTTGGTGAGTTTTGTTCTTTTGATCTATACAGAAGTCACAAGGCGATGTTGAAGTCTCCAACTACTATTGTATTGCTAGCAATGTGCTTAAAAGAAAGCTCCCAGAAGAGAGCAATGCAGAGAGTCTCTTGCCCGCATGCCTGGCTGTCTTCCCCAGAGCCCCTCGGAGGGGATGGGCTCCAGCTTCCCTCCCCACCTCGAGCACAGCACCTGGCGGCTGAAGACCACAAGAACCTAGCTATAGCCATGCTCAAGGCCCCTCTCCACATGTTCAGACAAGCCTCATGCATGAAGTTACCGGCAGAGGAACCCAGGTGTGTGTAATCCCATCAACAGCCAACATCCAGAAACTTAAAAACAAGCTCACAGAAGCGATATCTTATAACCTACTTCTCCCTCTGGAGAAACTAGCAAGTGAAGGAGAGTGTCCTGCCCACATGGGAGACCTTTGCAAACTCCCTATGGTGTATTCATATGCTAAAACCAGTAACAAGCTGGATCTCATTCCCCTGACCCTGAAAGATCCTCCAATGTGGCATTGTTGGGGAGGCTGAGTGGAAAGAGGCTTCTAAAATCTCAGGGATAGGACGAATAAAGAGGTTACCGAGCCCACTCGAGAAATCAATGATCAACGGGATTTCGTGATTTGTGATTCGTCCTCCTTAAAATCTGTTATAGTTGTTTTAAGTATTTCGCTGGTCCCTCATTAGGTATCTTAAATCACACATTTAAGAGTGTGATTTCTTCCTGTTGTACACAACCCTTGATAAAGAGAAAATAGCTTTCACTGTCCCTTCTATTCTTTTTTAAAATTTTTTAAAATTTATTTTTAATAGGTAAATCACCATGAGAGTACAGTTACAGATTTATACATTTTTGTGCTCATGTTTCCCTCATACAAAATTCGAGAACCCATTCCTTCACCAGTGCCCATTCTCCACCACAAATAAACCTAACATCCCTCCAACCCTCCCCAATGCCATCTCCCCCCCCACCCCACCCTGTCACTGTGGCAGGGTATTCCCCTTTGTTCTCTCTCTCTAATTAGGTGTTGTGGATTGCAATAAAGATGTTGAGTGGCCATTGTGTTCAGTCTCTAGTGTACATTCAGCACGCATCACCCTTCCCCCGCATGGCTTCCAGCCACATTTTACTTGATGTTCCCTTCTCTATCTGAGTTGCCTTCTCCCCAGAGTGTGGGGCCAGCTTCCAAGCCATGGAGTCAACCTCCTGGTACTTATTTCTACTATTCTTGGGTGTTAGTCTCCTACTCTGCTATTCTATATTCCACAGATGAGTGCAATCTTTCTATGTCTGTCTCTCTCTCTGACTCATTTCACTTAGCATGATACTTTCCATGCTGATCCACTTATATGCAAAGTTCATGACCTCATTTTTTCTAACAGCTGCATAATATTCCATTGTATAGATGTTCCAAAGTTTCTTCAACCAGTCTGTTCTAGGGCATTTGGTTTTTTTCCAGATTCTGGCTATTGTAAGCAGTGCTATCCCTTCTATTCTTAATCAACCTGAAATCTATGTTGTCGCATGCTAGTATGGCCACCCCAGCTTTTTTGAGGAGTTGTTTGCTTGCAAGGTTACTTTCCCTCCTTTAACTTTGAGTCTGTGTTTGTTCTAATTGTTCAGATGTGTTTCTTGTGGGCAGCAGAATGCTGATTTCAGCTTCTGGATCCATTTTGCCATTCTGTGTCTCTTAATAAGTGCATTTAGACCATTGACATTGAGAGAGATTATTGTCATGGGGTTTTGTGCCATCTTTCTGTAACAGTTTGTTGTGCTTATGGGTGTTTTCCTTCTTGTTTTACAGGAGCCCTTTTAGTCCTTCTTTTAAGTTTGGTTTTGAGTATATGAAATTCATGAGCTGTTGTTTATTTATAAAATGCTGTATTGTTCCATAGAGCTTGAGTGAGAGTTCAGCTGGACAAAGTATCTTGGTGAGGCATTCATTTCATTGAGTTTTTTCACTATATCCCACCATTGTCTTCGGGCTTGGAGGCTTTCCCCTGATAGGTCTGCTGTCAGTCAAAGGGGTGCTCCTTTGTATGTGATTTCCTTCTTTGACCTTGCTGCTTCCAGTATTGTGTCTCTATCTGCAGCATCCATTATTCTGACTATGATATGCCTTGGAATGTTTTTATTAGGATTTCTTTTACCTGGCACCCTTTTGGCTTCTTGGTTATGGATGCCTGCATTCTCTAACTCTGGGAACTTTTCAGCAATGATTTCTTTAACTGTGACTTTTTCACTGGGGTCGCCTCCCTGTCCCTCTGGTACTCCAATGATTCTAATGTTTCTCTTGGAGTCATCCCTAGGTCTCTGATTTGCCTTAGAGCTATTTTGATGTCTTTTCCCATTGTTTGTTGTTGCCTGTACGATTTCTGCTGCTCATCTTCAAGTTCACTGATTCTGTTTTCAGCTGTAGCCATTCTACTGTTGAGGGTACCCACTGAGTTTTTAATTTTATCTACCAAATCCTTTATCTATGACATTTCTTTTTGTAGCTTTCTTATTCCTGCTCTCATTTCTTCCTGTATTTTCTTGGCTATCCATTTCATCGTTTCTTTCATTTCTTCCCCTTTTTTTGGATGTCTGCCCCATTGATTCTTTGAGTTCCTTAAACATCCTCAGCATTTCATCTTGGATTTCTTTGTTGGAGAGATCATATTTGTAGCTAACCCCTTTTGAGGATTCAGGACTCTTCTTTGTTCTCTCCTTATAGTGGAGATTTGTGCTGTTTCTTCATTCTGTTGTGGTTGTACAGAGGTAAAGCCTTCAAATTCACTAGCCCTGTTCCCTCTTATTGTGGAAAATAATTTTAAATAAGCTTGGTTGACGGTGGTCAACCCTCTTCCCTTCCAGAGTACGTCCTACCTCTCAGACATTATCCTGTGACTTTTGATAGTTAGTGAAGCATTGGAGGAGGCGTTCTTTTATATTGGGCTTTGTACAACTTCTTGTGTACACTGGTCTTTTGGTGGTATTGGAGTAGGACACTGGGTTATTGTATTGTGTTTGAGGTGGCTAGGGCATTTTCCGCAGAATTAGGCAACAAAGGTTGGGATGTGAGTCGAGAGTGCTGAGAATGGGAAATAAAACTGCGGCTACAAAGAAGGCCATGCTCAATTTTGAGGAGGCCATGCCCCCTACAGTGGAGGCCACACCCCCAGCTGGTCCAGATGCTAATGCCCTGGTGAACAGACCTATTGAGAAGAGCAAAGAGTAGTTGGGCAGGTGCTGCCAGAGGAAGTCAAGGCAGGTGCTCCTGGGGCTGGTCCTGGTGGCTGGCGTTGAGGGGCACAGGGCTGGATGGGGAAAGTTGCACAAGGGGATTCACAGACCTATTGAGAAGAACAGCAGGTAGGGTCAAGCGCTGCCAACCTCCTTCCTTGCTTTTCAAGATCTTCTTTGAAAACACCGTCCCCAAAAGAAGAGTCCACTTTCCAACTATTAAAATGATTTAAATATATATGGTTTGGGACCCAGGGCTGAGACCAGCAAGCCTGCTTGGATTGGGACTAGGCCTCTTCTGCCCAGATTTCCCATTTTCCAGTAGCTAGGCGGTCACACTCAGGGACTGCCCCCAGCTGTGTAATCCCAACAATGGCCAACATCCAGAGACTTAAAACCAAGCTCCCGACATGTTATAGCCTACTTCTCCCTTTGGGAGAACCTGTCAAGCTACTGAGAGTTTCCTGCCCACATGGGAGAGCTTTACAAACTCCCCATGGAGTATTCATATGCCAAAACCAGTAACAATGTTGGATCTCATTTCCCTGACCCTGAAAGAGCCTCCAATGTGGCATTGTTGGGTAGGACGAATAAAGAGAGGCTTCTAAAATCTCAGGGCTAGAATGAATGGAGATATTACTGAGACCGCTCGAGAAATTCAACCATCAATGGGATGATGATGATGATGATGATGATGATGATGATGATGATGATGATGATGATGATGATGATGTTCTGGGAAAATTTACTGCTTTAATATCATAATATTTGAAAGAAAAGAGCACTAGTTGAGGACAAGAAAGTGTTCAGTGACCGTGGAAGAAAGACACTGAATTCAATGTGTCAAAAAGGGAAAGGGGAGGATACCGGCATGCTCTCCGCCGAGATACGACCCGGGCGGCCACACATTTGTGCGGCTGCTCTGCTGCTTATCGACCACTATTCAGAGGCCAGCTAAACTACTTTTGGTACCAGCAGCTACTTGCAGAAATGTCTCTAGACTGTGAACTAAGCCATAGCCACATGCTGTCCTAGAAAGGAAATAATGCAATTTCCAACATAAATCTTCCTGGATTAGTTACTAAAATACTAGAATACAGAAATACCAAACTTTGCGGCTGCTATCACTATTTGCTACTGCAGCTGCATGACTTCATATCTCAGCAATGGAAAACTAATATCTCAGCAATTGATAACTAATTATCAAATGCTTTCTTTTCAGCAGGGCTGTTTTTCTGGGGGGAAACTCCAACAACAGTAGTGAGTTTTGTGTTGAAATATGGAATGTAATCAAGATAAAGAGAAAGTGAAGTGAAATTTATCAGCTACGCAGGTGGGGGGTGGGGGAATGGGGAGTGGGGGGTATACTGGGGTTTTGGGTGGTGGAATATGTGCACTGTTGAAGGGACGGGTGTTTGAGCATTGTATAACAGACATAAGCCTGAAAGGATTGTAACTTTCCACATGGTGATTCAATAAAATAAATTTATATATATATATATATATATATATATATATATAACAAATTAAATCCAAGGAAAAAAAAAGGAAAGGGGAAAGGAATTTGTGTGCCAGTAACTTTATTTCTGCATTCCATCTTTACTACTCAAAATATGTTTCTATTCAAACATTCCTCAAATTCATAAAAAATGTGAGGGGTCATTATGTTCGGATGTTTAATGTCATATTTAATTTTTTACTAAAATTCTGTGATTTAAAATACTATTCATATTGTTTTCTTATACACATAATTCCAAAACCAGACCCTTCACTAGCCCCAAAGGCCTCACTCTGTCCTCTCAAACACCCACACTATTTTCCCCATGGTGTTTTTAAGTGAGAACAGGGCCCAGTTTTGTAATGTAGACATTTTAAAATTAATTGTTCATTGGTGTACAATACTATATAATTTTTATTAATATAGCTTCAAAATTTAATATATAAATATACCATTTAAACCATGTATAAGAATTACTAAAAAATAAAACGGAAAATTTATTCCCTCTCTCTGATGGCATAGCCAAGTAGATATACCAATTTTTGCAGATAAAACAAACTTTAAAAATGAGGGATGTTCACAAGACAAAAACATTAATGTGAAACTATATATGCATACTTATGGTCATTGTAGCACCAAGTAAAATAGCAAGAACATCTAAGAACCCAAATATGAATGACTATATATATTATTGGCTGTATATACACAATTACACAAGTGCTTATAATATATACATAATGGAATACTAAACAGCCACAAAATAATTAAGCCATGCAGTTCACTGCAACTTGGAAGGAACTGGGAAGTGTTCTGTTAAGCAAGGTAATTAGGATGGAGAAAAATACAAGGTGGTCTCACTTCATCTGTGGTATATAGAGAAACAAGACAAGGGAATGGAAGATATCCAAATGTTAGTAAAACCCTTGCTCCTGGTTGAAAAAAAACCCTGAGAATTCCTGAGAAAGGGGAGGCAACGATGAGTTGGACTGAAAATAACAATATGGAGAAGTGTGGTAGCTATGTACATCAAAATGATAAATATTGGTGAACAGCTGGTACTGTTACTAAGTGACATGCCTTGTGTACAGACTATGTGGATTTGGTACCTGGCCTCCTGTATGGGCCCATGAGCCCTTTCAGGAGTGACCCCTGAGTTCAGAGCCAGGAACTTTGGAGCAATAACTTGGTGTGACCCAACAACCCACAAAAAATATTATAAGCATCAATACTACTGTAGGCACATGTTCCAAACTATAATGATCATTTTTTAAAAAAATTAGTTTTCTAAGGTAGCGGGGAAATTGATAGAGGACCTTAATATATTTGTGAAAGGATCCTGGCACTGGTGTTGAGTGTGAATTTAGAATAGTGTGATTATAACCCAAACATGAAAGCTTGTAACTATCTCACAATGAGTCAATAAAAATTTTAAAAAATTTAAAAAGAATACTACATGCCTGAAACTCTATTCTTAACAGCATTGTAAATCAAGGTTTCTAAATAAAAATGGGGGTCATTAAACTATAAAATATGGAGTTTTGAGAAGAAACCACTTATCAGAATCTTGTCCAATGGACAGGAATTTATTGTACCTGGACAATGATAGGGAATTTGTGGGAGCATAAGCACTGCTATTCTTCATCAACAAAAGACTCGAGTTACAATGGATTACTAATTATTCCACTAGTAAGAGATGGGATTCAAATTTAGGTACTTTATCTCAAAGCCCATGTCCTCACAGATCCAAATATGATATTAAGGCTATGCTTTATCTCTTTAAGAATAAAATTCTACCTACCTGTGTAGGTAGAAATGACTGAGAGAAAAATGTCATCGCATTCTTTGACTTCATTTGAATGAGGACAAAAGAAGAAATAAAGTCAACTCTATGATAAAATACAATTATAAAACAAACAAAATAATAAAAATCTATTGAGCATGTTTTTATTTCTGAGATGCAACCATGAATTACTAACTAGGATACTTGCACAATAAGAATTCTGTCAGCCCAGCCTGCTCCTCGGACCCTGAGCACCCCAGCCGTCCATCCCCTGCCCTCCACAGACTGCCACCCTCGTGGCCGGCACAACACCCCTAAGCGCTGCAGCCCTTGTCTCTTCTGGCACAGGTGTGTGACATCCCTCGACCCGCCCTTCCCACATCCCAGCCTGCTCCTCAGACCCTGAGCACCCCAGCCGTCCCTCCCCCCGCCCATGACTACCGCACTAGTGGCCAGCATGCTCACCCCAAGAACCGCAGCACTGTCTCTTCCAGCACAGGTGTGTGCTATTGTGGGGAAAGGGGCATGGCCTAAACGTCAGGGGCGTGGCTTAAGCAAAGTGGGCGTGGCCTAAGCAAAGTGGGCGTGGCCTCTTTTCCGGCCACACATATTTTCCTACAACCCATCAATATATTGTTTCATCTCAGCCTTCATTACCTATGTCATGTCCAAGAGTAGGACAATAAAACACAAGACTACACATAAGGGTTAGAGGAACATCTGAGTGGGAGGCCATGTTCTAGAAGTGGAAAATAAAAAGGCAAGCACCATTGACCGAGCTCATCCAGAATCCTTTACCACAACAAGAGGGAACAGGGCTACTGATCTTGAAGGTCCCTCCTCCATATCACCACAACAACATGAAGAAACAGTGCAAATCCCCACCACAAGCAGAGGACTATGAAAGGAGTCCAGAAACCTCAATAGGCATTTCCTGCAAACTTGAGCTCTCTGATAAAGAATTCAGAGTTGAAATCCCCAAGATGTTCAATGAACTCAATGGAAAGATTGACAATTTAAAAGAAGACCTGACAGAAACAGTACAACAGAGAGCCAACAAAATATGGGAAGAAATGAGAGCAGAAATAAAATCCCTACAAAAAGAAATGAAGGATTCGGTAGATGAAATCAAAAACTCTGTGGCTGCCCTCAACAATAGAATGACTGCAGTGAAAGACAGAATCAGTGAGCTAGAAGATCAGCAGCAAGAAGCCTACAGGCAGCAAACAATGGGAAGAGACCTCAAAATAGCTCTAGGGCGAATCAGAGTCCTAGAGGATGATTTCAAAAGGAACAACATTAAAATCATCGGAGTAACAGAAGGACAGGGAACCAAACCCAACAAAAAAGCCACAGTCAAACAAATCATTGCTGAAAAGTTCCCAGAGCTAGAGAATGCAGGCATCCAGATACAAGGTGCCCGAAGGGTGCCAGCTAACAGAGACCCTAACAAAATACCCCAAGACATATCATACTTACAATGATGGACATCATGGATAGAGACACGATACTGCAAGCAGCAAGGTCGAAGAAGGAAATCACATACAAAGGAGCACCCCTTAGATTCACGGCTGACCTATCCAAGGAAACTCTCCAAGCCCGAAGGCAATGGTGGGATATAGTGAAAAAAACTCAATGAAATAAATGCTTCACCAAGAATACTTTATCAGACTAAACTCTTATTTAAACCCGAAGGAATGATACACTATTTTATGGATAAACAACAGCTCAAGAACTTTATAGACTCAAAACCAAACATAAAAGAAGGACTAAAGGGGCAATTGTAAGACAAGAAGAACCCCTACAAGCACAACAAACCTTAAACAAAGATGGCACAAAATCCCATAGCAATAATCTCTCTTAATGTCAATGGTCTAAATTCACCAATTAAGAGACACAGAGTGGCAAAATGGATTCAGAGACTGAACCCACATTTTGCTGCCTGCAAGAAACGCATCTGAATAATCAGAACAAACACAGACTCAAAGTCAAAGGATGGAAAACAATCCTGCAAGCAACAACTCTCTCACAAAAATGCTGGGCTGACCTTACTAGTATCTGACAACATAGATTTCAGGTTGAAAAATATTAGAAAGGACAGGGAAGGCCATTTTTTTAATCAAGGGATATGCACAGAGGGAAGAAATCACACTCTTAAATGTGAACGCACCCAATGAGGGACCAGCCAAATTCCTACAACAACTGCTAACAGACCTTAAGAAGGACATCTCGAGCAACATAATAGTAATTGGAGACTTAAACACTGCCCTCTCACCCCTGGATAGATCAAGAAGATTAAAACCCACCAAGGAAATACTGGTTTTGAAGGAAGAAATAGAAGAGATAGGGCTGATAAATCTATACAGGGCTTTATATCCCCACAAAAAAGAATACACATTCTTTTCCAGTGCACATGGAACATATTCCAATAGACCATGTGCTGGGTCACACAACATACCTCAACAGAATCAGGAAGATAGACATTGTATCAGCTATCTTTTCAGACCATGATGCACTGAAGATAGAAGTTAATCACACACAGACGCAGAAAACCAAATCAAACACCTGGAAATTAAACAACTTGATGTTGAGCAATGAGTGGGTGAGGAAGGAAATCAAGGAAGAAATCAAAAGGTACCTGGAAACAAATGAGAATGAAGACACGAGCTACCAGAACCTGTGGGAAGCAGCTAAAGCTGTGTCAAGGGGAAAATTTATAGTTCTGCAAGCATTTCTCAGGAAGGAAGAAAGGGTCCACATAAATAATGTGACTTTACGGCTTAAGATTTTAGAAATGGACCAACAAAAGAAGCCCAAACCAGGCAGAAGAAAATAGATAATAAAACTTAGGGCAGAAATCAACAACATGGAAAACTAAAAGACAATCTGAAAGATCAATGAAATCAAGAGCTGGTTCTTTGAGAAAGTAAGCAAGATTGATAAACCATTAGCAAGACTCACAAAGGAAGAAAGAGAGAGAGAACCCTTATAAGCGGAATCAGAAATGAAAAGGGGGACATAACAACAGAAACCAAAGAAATTCAAAAAATCATCAGAGACTACGTTGAAAATCTGTATGCCATGAAACAAGAGAACCTAGAATAAATAGATACATTTCTGGATTCCTACAATCTCACAAGACTAAGCCAAGAAGACCAGGAATATTTGGACAGTCCTATTAATATCAAGGAAATTGACACTGTAATCAAAAGTCTTCCCAAAAACAAAAGCCCAGGTCCAGATGGAGTCACTAGCAAATTCTTCCAAACATTTAAAGATGACCTGTTGCCAGTTTTTCTCAAGCTTTTCCAGGAAAATGAAAAAAACAGAAACCCTCCCAAACAGTTTCTACAAGGCTCATATCTCCCTAATACCAAAAGCAAACAAAGACACAACAACAAAAAAAGAAAACTACCGGATGATATCTCTGATAAACACGGATGCAAAGATTCTCAACAAAATATTAGCAAACAGAATTCAACAACACATCAAAAAGATCATACACCACCACCAAGTGAGATTCATTCCGGGGATGCAAGGATGGTTTAACATAATCCATCATATCAACAAAAGAAAAGATGAGAACCATATGATCATATGAATAGATGCAGATAAAGCTTTGTACAAGATCCAGCACCCATATATGATGAAAACTCTCACCAAAATGGGTATAGAAGGGGCTTTCCTCAATATAGTTAAAGCCATCTACCACAAGCCAACTGCAAGCATCATCCTCAATGATGAAAAACTAAGAGCCTTCCCTCTGAGATCAGGGACCAGAAAAGGATGCCCACTCTCTCCACTCCTGTTCAATATAGTACTGGAAGTACTTGCAATAGCAGTTAGGCAAGAGAAAGGTATTAAGGGCATTCAGGTAGGAAAGGAAGAAATCAAACTCTTACTATCTACAGACGATATGATACTATGCTTAGAGATCCCTAAAACCTCTACCAAGAAACTCTTAGAAACAATAGACTTGTATAGTAAAGTTGCAGGCTATAAAATCAACACCCAAAAGTCCATGGATTTACTATACTCAAATAATGAGAGAGAAGAAAGCGACATGAGAAAAGCAATCCCGTTCACAATTGTGCCTCAAACAATCAAATACCTCGGAATCAACTTAACTAAGGAGGTAAAGGACTTGCACAAAGAAAACTATAAAACGGTCCTTCAGGAAATAAAAGAACACGAGGAAATGGAAAGATATCCTCTGCTCATAGATTGGAAGAATTAATATTATCAAAATGGCAATACTCCCCAAAGCATTGTACAAATTCAATGTGATCCCTACAAAGATACCCTTGACATTCTTCAAAGAAATGGAGCAAGCACTCCTGAAATTCATAAGGAACAATAAGCCCCCACGAATAGCCAAATCAATTCTTTGGAAAAAGAAAATGGGAGGAATCAACCTCCCCAACTTCAAACTCTACTACAAAGTGGTAGTAATTAAAACAGCATGGTACTGGAGCAAAGGCAGAGCTGCAGACCAATGAACAGGGTTGAATATTCTGACATACCACCCCAAATATATGATCATCTAATCTTTGATAAGGGAGGAAGAAATGTGAAGTGGAGCAAGGAAAGCATGTTTAACAAATTGTGCTGGCAAAACTGGGCAGCTACATGCAAAAAAATGGGCTCAGATCTCCACCTATCACCATGTACAAAAGTCAGATCAAAATGGATTAAAGACCTCAACATCATACCAGAATCCCTAAGGTACATTGAAGACAAGGTCAGCAAAACCCTCCACGATATTGTAGCCAATGGTATCTTCAAAGCTGACACGCCACTGGCCAAGCAAGTGAAAACAGAGACAAATAAATGGGACTACCTTAAACTAAGAAGCTTCTGCACCTAAAAAGATACAGTGACCAAAGTACAAAGACAGCCTACAGATGGGAAAGGATATTTACCCAATACCCATCTGATAACGGGTTGATATCAAGGATATACAAGGCACTGGTTGAACTCCACAAGAAAAAAAACTGCCAACCAGGTCAGAAAACGGGGTGATGAAATTAATAGAAACTTCCCCAAAAAAGAAATCCGAATGACTGAGGGGCACATGAGAAAATGCTCGACATCACTAATCATCAGGGAGATGCAGATAAAAACAACAATGAGATACCAAATCACACCACAGAGATGGGCCCACATCCAAAAAAGCAAAAGCAACCGGTGTTGGCGTGGATGTGGGGAGAAAAGGACTCTTCTTCACTGCTGGTGGGAATGCCGACTGGTTCAGCCCTTTTAGAAAACAGTATGGACAATTCCCAAAAAATTAGAAATTGAGCTCCCATTTGACCCAGCAATACCACTCCTGGGAATATATCCCGGATAGGCAAAAAGGTATAGTAGAAATGACATTTGCATGTCTATGTTTATTGCAGCACTGTTTACAATAGCCACAATCTGGAGAAAACATGAGTGCCCAAAAACAGATGATTGGTTAAAGAAACTTTGGTACATCTACAAAATGGAATACTATGAAGCTGTTAGAAATCATGAAGTCATGAAATTTGCATATAAGTGGATCAACATGGAAAGTATCATGTTTGATGTAATGAGTCAGAAAGAAAGAGACAGACATAAAAAGATTGCACTCATATGTGGAATATAATGTAGCAAAGAGGTATGAGCTAGCAATGATGCAACTTCTGGCAGAATTTCTCTGGACTCAGTTACTAAAATACTAAAATACAGAAATCCAAAACCTAGCAGCCGCTATTGTGGCCACACGACCTCATATCTCTTCATTCTCAGCAATGGTAAACAAAGTATCAAATGCTTCCTTTCCAGCAGGTCTGACTTGGGGGGGAAACTCTAAACAATAATAATGAGTTTTTTGTTTAAATATTAAATGTAATCAAAGTAAAGAGAAAGTAAAGTGAAACTTATCAGCTACACAGGTGGGGTGAGGGGCTGGGGTGGGTGGAGGGGTGGGAGGAGGTTTACTGTGGTACTTAGTGGTGGAATATGTGCATTGGTGAAGGGTTTGGTGTTCGAGCATTGTGTAACTGAGACTTGAGTCTGAAAGCTTTGTACTTTCACATGGTGATTCAATAAAAAATAAAAGAAAGAAATGATGAAGTTAAAAAAAAAGAATTCTGACAGCACTAAAACTCTGATCTTGGGTTAAGTGGCAAAGTTTAAAATTTGAGCGTGCACTTGTTTCCAAAATTGGTATCTAAGGAATTTTTACTTCAACCTACCAGATTCTCTATCAGACAACATCCGAAATTCCCACTGTAGAAACAAATTTTCACAAGTGTCACAAATCAGATATGTTTCTTCAAGAATCTGAAAGTTATGTCTTAAGTGTGAAATCATCAATAATATTAAAAATGGTCAAGTTCCCAGTTTTCTGGAAAGAGGTAGCCAAAAGTCAGCTATCACTCAACTCTATATCATGTTGTGCCATAAACATAGGTAAACATGCTAATTTTATCCTAAAGAAAAAAATGTTATGGGTGTATCCATTGGGCTATATAACAAACCAAGATTAATTTCTGTCTTATTAATCTTTCTGAGGTATGTGGCCTGTGACTCCTCCTACATTCTACTTTAATGTGCTTATTTTATAATAAATGTTCCTTTCTCTTCTATCTTTGTGGAAAGTTTTTCTGGGGTAAGGGAAGATTTTTTTCCCCCAATTGTATTTCCCAACTCTCCCCACTATCTTCTACATAACAAGAAGTGGGGAATTAAAAGGTGAATTTTATGACAGCTGTCATGGGACCAGTGAGAAGTTTGAAATTTCTTCAAGTTTGAGGGTCCAACTCAAGAGATCCTCTGAGCTGCTGTGTTCCAACACCCCCCAAGAGAGAGAGAGAGAAAGAAAAGCCTTAGCTTGCTGTGTGCTTTCCGTACCTCCACCATGTACTATCACTTAGCATCTTCTTCCTGCATGTTTGTATTGCAAGGGAGTAATCTGAGTCTTAGGCTATCCCTACCCCTTTCCTATATCTTCATATCCCTTTCCACGTGCACCACTGTGCCACAGGGATGTACTAAATCTAAATTTAAAAACAATTTTTTGAAAAAATAATAAATGTTAAATGTAATTTTATCTTCTGGTGTGTATCATTTTAACTGAAACTACATTGAAGCTATGGTATGGTTAACTGAAGCTCCCTTTTAGGCAAAGACCATGGTAAGTTGTTTTTCCTTTTTCTCATCATCCTTAGTGCCCCCAGAGATGAGTGCTTAGAAAATATGCTGCTCTTGAGATCTTAGGTCTTTCTGTTCCAATGAGTTTTGCCAAATTTATAGTCAATAATTTTCTGTGACTCTCTCTCCTCTGAAAATCATGGCAGGGTAGCAGCATGTCAGTTTTTCACAGTTTTCTAGGGTCACAAGGAACATTAACATGAGGGGCGTCTCAGAAAAGGTTACTTGCTCCAAAGATGGGATGCTCCATTTGATAACACTCTTCAGCTGGCATGCAGGTATGCACCATGCCTTCTGGAAGGAAAGGATGGGTAAGGAATGAGCGTTCTAGTGGAACTTCTTATGGAATAGCAAGGGTGAAACCTAATAGAGGGTGAGAACATTAATGATAACTATTTATCCCATGCCTGTGAGGTATATGCCCCAAGCAAAGACATCGGATTGGTTTGCATTTGTTTTAAAGGAGGTATTTGGCAAGAAAAGGTCTTTTTAAAAATAAAAGCTTCAAGTCCTAATGTGTGGAAGGCATGTGGGAGCAGCTCTCAAACACCTACCATTTTCGGAGGGGGGGTGCCGCTGACTCCTTGACTCCCAACTCCGCTGTTTCACCGTGTTCCTGGAGCCACTGAAGCAGCCTGTGAGTGTCGAGCTACGGAGCACAGCTGGGCCACGTGCCTGTGGACATGATCTTGCGTGGGACTCACCAGGAGAAGAGAAGGGGACGGTAGGGTGCAGCGAGCAGTTGGTCTCCCGTGGGACACGCTGGAGAGTTGGTCTCCCGTGGGGCATGCTGGTACGCACAGCGTGGGCTGACTAGACAGAAGGTGCGAAGCCGCACTTCTGAGCATCTCTCTCTCTCTCTCTCTCTCTCTCTCTCTCTCTCTCTCTCTCTCTCTCTCTCTCTCTCTCTCTCTCTCTCTCTCTCTCGTGAGAATCCCGTGAGTCTCCCCATTCACATCCACACTCTTCCCAGTAGAGACAGCAGAGTCTGGGAGAGTCATTCTGGGGATTTCTATTCATTTACACTTAAATTCCATTGTGGAAGCAGACAAGGGTTCCTAAGAATCCAGGTGTCATGGGCAGCACTGAGAAGAGCAGCATTCCTGCAGGCTAGAGCGCCTCCTGCAGGCTCCATGGAACCCTGCTCTCTGTCTCTCTCTGTGTGTCTGTCTGTGTGTCTGTCTGTGTGTCTGTGTGTCTGTCTGTCTGTCTGCCTGTCTGTCTGTCTGTCTCTCCCTCTTGCTGGAGCCCTGACACATACTGATTTCGCAGTGACATGGAAAAGCTTGGGGAACTCTCCTTGCCTTGACTCCTGCCGCAGACTCTCAGCAGTGTTTGGTGAAGGCTCCAGAGCTGGTCATCCATCATACTCAGCTTTTACATTCCAGACAGACTCCCTCGGTGTTTTTCTATCTTGTCAAGGTTAATGGATTGGTACTGCTAGAGGAGTCTTTTATTTTCTGCCCTTGCTACAATACAATCTGTTAGAACACTAACATCAATGAGAGTGAATAAATGAATCTTCTATTTGCATATACTACCATAACAAAAAAAAACCTACAATAGCTTTGTAATTAAACACAGATAGCTATCACCTCTGTATTTTAACATCTCTCTCTCTCTTTTTAAATAGGGAATTCTTCAGGGATTCTTGGAATCAGGGACCACTCCTCGCAAGTCTGCACCACAGAGTTTATTATTTGGATGCAGGAACGCAGTACTGCCCTGCCAATGATGCTAGGGGCTGACCAGGGTTACCCCTCACTTCTAGTTCTTGGGGTTCATGTGGCACTGGAGATTAAGTTTAGGGCTAACCTTGAATGCAAGGCATGTTACTGAACTTTGAGCTATTCTACCAGACCCTACATTTGAACTTAAATTTTGATAAAGGATGAAGAAATGTGAAGTGGAGTAAGGAAAACCTTTTCAATAAGTGATGTTGGGAAAACTGGACAGCTACCTGCAAAAACAGTGAACTCTGACCTATGTCTAATGCCCCGTAGGATGTGCACTCCTACAGTTATCCCTGGACCCCAGGATACCTCTGCCTTCCTCCTGGGACTTAGTTCTCACCATAATTCCTAGTTCCATTCACTTGTTCCACTGTGGAGGGGTGAGAGGAGAGGTTATTGGTAGAAGGAGAACAGGATAAAACAATTCACAAGGGGCTAGAGCGATAGCACAATGGGTAGGGCATTTGCCTTGCACACAGCCGACCCAAGTTTGATTCCCAGCATTTCATATGGTCCCCTGAGCACTGCCAGGAGTAATTCCTGAGTGCAAAGCCAGGAGTAACTCCTGAGCATCACCGGGTGTGAACCAAAAAGAAAATCAATAACAACAACAACAACAACAAATCCACAACTGTCAGAGTCCTAGATTATAGCCAAATTTAAAACAGGGCCATTGATAATTCAAGTATCCCTATAATCCATACCAAGAATTCAAAACAAACCAGAAAAATTTGCGGGTTGGTGTCAGCAGGGAAAAAGAGAGTAATACTCATCTAAATTCCTTAGCTGTCTTCCTTGTGAGAGGCTGGTGAACTACAAAGATTTGCCTACAGACAACAGCAGACCAGTCATGCTGTGCAGAATTCACTAATGAAGATGGCAGCCCAGAAGGCTCTACCAGTTCGAACCCGCTCTATGATCTCTCAGATGTTAGAGAATCCATGATGAAGATTGTCTAATGAGTTCAAAGAAAAAATGACAGAAGTACAAGAAGGCAGAAATGATGCAATCAGTAGTGTTAGAGATGAAAAGGTGAAATAAAACACTTAATGGAAGGCCTTGGCAGCATTTCTTCTACCCCCAGTGATGGCGATCAGGCCCAGAGACCCAGATATTTAAGGCACAGAGCTACGCTTTCACTGAGCCACCCCCAAGCCCAGCTGCTCTTCCGTTCTTTTCTTTCTTTCTTTCTTTCTTTCTTTCTTTCTTTCTTTCTTTCTTTCTTTCTTTCTTTCTTTCTTTCTTTCTTTCTTTCTTTCTTTCTTTCTTTCTTTCTTTATTTATTTCCTTTTCCTTCCTTCCTTCCTTCCTCTTTCTTCCTTCCTTCCTTTCTTTCTTTCTTTCTTTCTTTCTTTCTTTCTTTCTTTCTTTCTTTCTTTCTTTCTTTCTATTTATTTCTTCCTTTTCCTTCCTTCCTTCCTTCCTTCCTTCCTTCCTTCCTTCCTTCCTTCCTTCCTTCCTTTCTCTTTCTTCCTTCCTTTCTTTCTTCTTTCTTTCTTTCTTTCTTTCTTTCTTTCTTTCTTTCTTTCTTTCTTTCTTTCTTTCTTTCTTTCTTTCTTATTTATTTCTTCCTTTTCCTTCCTTCCTTCCTTCCTTCCTTCCTTCCTTCCTTCCTTCCTTCCTTCCTTCCTTCCTTCCTTCCTTCCTTCCTTCCTTCCTTCCTTCCTTCCTTTTCTCTCTCTTTTGTTTTTCTTCCTTCCTTCCTTTCTTTGTCTCTTCGTTCCTTGCTTGTTTTCTTTCTCTCTTTCTTCCTCTTTTTTCTTTTATTCCTTCTTTTCTCTCTCTTTCTCTTGCCACACTTTGATCCAAATTCTCACATTTAAAACCCAGCCCCATTTCTTATGAAATGTTTCAACTGTTGAGTTACTACATATCTTTAACTGTATGTTCAACATATTTATAATGTAGAATTTATATTGTTTTTGTTTTACTCTTATATTTCAAATTTCTAGCAGTTCATAGAATAAAATTTTTAGTGTCTCTTTGAAAATTAACTTATTTGAGTAATTTTTATTTTCTTAAAATCTTAATTCTTAAGATTTTATACTAGAAAACTTATTGAATTTGTATTTTTCTTCCTATTATTTATGTTTATTTATTTTCTATAACTTGTAATACTGACTATAGTAAAATGGAGGATTATAATGATAAAATGAAATACCTCTACATTTTCACAGTCATATATCTTGCACCACAAGGGGCCATGTTAGTTGTAAGTTTCATATACATGGCTTCTATCCAGTTGAAGATTCTAGGTTAATAAATCAATAAATTTTTTAAAGTTTTGTGTTACATCATTTTCTCCTCCTAGGTACTTATCTAATACATGGACACACAGTTGTTAATTTATGCTAATCTCTTACTCTAAATATCAAGTCTGTATAAAAATTCTAGTGATGCCAACATGTTCAGATTGGTGGTTTGTATTTTTTCTTCATTTTTCCATGAAATTGGTTTTTTGAATATTACTATAAAAGTAATTTTAATGGTCCAATTAAGATTTAAAAAAATTATTTGTTTATTTTCTTTATTATCCTCCATAATCTTTTTGCCATTTCCAACCTTTTATATTTTCATCGATTAGGTAATCTTGAATTTTAATTTTGGTTCTGCATCTGATTATCTGAGTATTCTGAAGAAATTTTTCTTACCCTTATTCAAACTTAATATCTTTATATAAAATATGTAAATCATAACTTTTATTGCATATAATTTTTAGACATAAATGAGTTATAAATGCTAACAGTAGAGTATCTGAAACATATAAAAACTGTCAGATCCCTTCATCAAATCCTTGAGTAGAAATGAAAAGTCACAGTCTCTCTTTAGTCATGAGGGTTTTGTTCTTTTGGTTTGTGAAGAACTGATTTTGGAATCACCTAATTTTTTCAGATGCAAAGAAAATTTCACAGGTCTGTAAATACAGCTAGGTCTATCAATAACCTCAGACTTCCAACTAATACTATGCCAATAACAACTAACATAAAGTCAATACAAAGAAATTAGTGAGGCAAGAGACAAAATGAAATAATTAGCCATGATTAAAGACAGAGAGAAGGATAAGACAGGGAAAGAGTCAGAAAGACAGGGAAGCTAATAGTAAGTACCAAATAAGCCTGATTGCCACAATCCTGTTAGCTTGCCAGCTGCCTCCTGCTGCTTACCAGAATCCACAGAGACTATACAGGGAGGAGGAAAGCTCCGAGGATCTGGATGCTGCTCTGAGAAGGGATCAGATATTACAGACAGAAACTAAAGCTTCATGGGTTAATTTCTGAACTTCCAAATCACCAATTGAGCATATGTTATCAACTTCAATCAGACTTATTTGCTACTTTAGTTCCTTAAAAATGAGCTTTATTTAAAAAAATTAAATTCTACTTGTTATTTATTTTTTCAAAAAACACTTAACTCCTTCAACAATGAGAAAAGTCAGTGAGAGATTAAAATGAATTCTAGAAGTTCCAAAGAGCCTGGAAAGATAATACGATAGTGCATGCATGAAGGCAGTGGTACTGCATGCAGCCTGCTTGACTCTTTGGTACCACATAGTTGTCTAAGCACTTCTGGGTGTGGCCCAACCCTCCCCTATCCAGACCTTCCAAAACACAAGTTGTAGAGAAAAGGAGTAATTATAAGTAAGATGCAGGATACAGTAGGACACAGACAACAAAAACTAGATTTAACTATCCTATGCACACAAGAATTTTATATCATATATAAAGCTCAGAGTAAAAGGTGGAACAAGTGTTTTAAATCAGTAATACAGAAAAGTAGGAGCAGATGTTAATCTCATATCTGATAAATAAGTGTTCAACTAAAAAGATAATCAGACAAAGATGAATATTATATGTGTGTATATGTACACATGCACACATTTCAAGAGATCAAATCAGCAAGAAGATACAATGTTCATATATGTGTATGTGTTTACTCAAAATGGAAGAATCCAAATATATTCAAAACAATTCTTAACATATCTTGAGGAACATACTGATAGCACACAATAGTTGTAAAGAATATTAACATCCTACCTAGAGCAATAGAAAATGCAGAGGAAAAACATTAAGGAGTAAATGATGATATTAAATGAAGTAATTGAGAGGATGACTTTAATAAATATATAATATAAATACATACTGTTATTAATATTCATGTGACATTCTCAAACATGCATGAATCATGAATTGGAACACAAAAGAGGTCAAAATAAACATTTTGAGTATAAAATTGAATATAAAGCATCCCTTATAATAACAATGGTATGTGATTAGAAATCAACAGTAAAAATGAAATAGGAGAGACCATCTGCTCCTAAAAACTATGATCCGAGAGGTCTTCTAACTCACTTTGGCACCCGGAGTGGCTTCTTACAGAAATGCATCTAGACTGTGAACTGTGCTACAACCCCGTGCCGCCTGGGGAGGGATTTTCCCTCTCTACCCTATCTTTCTGCATAGAAGATGGAAGCTGCGGCAACACCCAAGTGGCGAAAGCCACCTCCTAAGACTCCCAACCCAGAGGTATGAGTTTGCAGTAACGTGGCTCGAAGGCGATCATGGGATGGGGGGCGTTACTGGCACACTCTCCGCCCAGATAAGATCCAGAGCTGCCTGTGTGAAACGGACCCTCTGCTCCTAAAGACTATGATCCAAGAGGTCTTCTAACCCACTTTGGCACCCAGAGCGGCTCTTACAGAAATCCGTCTATACTCAGCAATGGAAAACAAATTATTAAATGATGCCTTTTCAGCAGGCCTGATTGTTGGGGGGAAATTCCAAACAAAATAGTGAGTTCTCTATTGAAATATTGAATGTATTCAAAGTATAGAGAAAATAAAGTGAAGATCATTAGCTACTCAGGTGGGGGGGTAGGAAGGGGGTATATTGGGGTTCTTGGTGGTGAAACATGTGTACTGGTGAAGGGATAGGGTTTTAATTGTTATATGACTGAGACTTTAAAAAATCTCTATGAATGTAAAAAAACCCCACCTGATCAGATAGAGAACATTCATAAATAAAATGTTAACTTGTTATTGAAAATGTATAAAACTGCTAGCAATCTAGGAGTAAACACAGCTTTCATATTCTAATAGGGGGCAACAATAAGCATCGTGAGTGAATGTCATACTGATTGCCAAGTGCTGGAAACTTAGTCTTGTCTTTTCAAGATGCTCCTATAATGCTTCTTACAAACCTGGTTTCAAGGCTACGAATTCCCTGAGCTGTTACTTGTCTATGACGTTCTGTATGGTTCCTTCAAATCTAAACGATAACCCATATGGAAAAAAATGAAATAGGAAAATAAACAAATACATCAACACATACAACACACTTCTGAATAATTTTGGGGTCAATAAAGAAAAACATAAAAATTGCCAAGGAACAAAACCAGATTTTTGCATGATGCAACCAAAGTAATCTTAAGAAGGATAGAAGGAATAGAACTATGATTGTTTTCAGATGAAAAATACAATATAATTAAAAACACAAACGCTACCACCAAAAATAACTAAAGATTTCTCTAAAGTGAACAAAACAGGGACATAGATCAATGGAATAGAAAAGAGAACCCTTAAATAAACTGAAACATAAAACAGTTTATATAATCTGAAAAAATTATACAATGAAGGGAAAATTGTTTCTCAAAAATCTGTTATGGAAAGTGGCCTGTTACATACCCACCATTAAATTTTGTACATAACATCATATACAAAAATTAACTCGAGATGAATTAAATATTTGATATTAAATTTTAAGTCATGAAATACATAAAAAGAAAACAGATGATATACTCGAGTACCTTGACATTAGAGATATTTTTGGAAACTCAGTTCCAGTGGGAAGAGAATAAAAATCAATAGTAAACAAATGGAGCTACACAGAGTTAAAAACCGTGGGACCAGAACAAGAGTAAAGTGGATGGGATGTTTTCCTTGCATACTGCCCACCCCGGTTCTGTCTCTACCAAGAATAATTCCTAAGCCCAAAGCCAAAACAAAAATTTAACTACCATTGGGAAAAGATACTTGCATATTACATATCTCACAAAAGTTAAGTATCCAGATAACATAAAGCATCACACAACTCCTAACAACACTAGTAAGGAAACAAAACAAGCAACTCAAGCAAAACATGTGCTAAAAATCTGAAAATTTATTTCTTCAAAGGCATACTGATGCACATGGAAGGATGCTCAATATTACTTATTATTTGGAAACTGCAAATCTAATACAATGAAACATATATTCACTGGTGTGGGTGATATATCAGAAAGTTGGGACTCAACGTATTTGGCAAGGATGTGGAGAAAAGGAATTTGGATATACTATTGGTAATGTAAACTAGTGCAGTTTCTATGGAAATAGAATAAAAGTTAAAAGGAAATTCCATATGATATATCAATAACCCTTTTTGGAAATTTTTGAAAACTACAAAATAATAATTAAAAATTATATTGGGCAGCCCAATGCCCTCACCACCTCCAGACCACTGCCATTGCTTCCCAAGGCCCAAGACAGCCTTCCATCCATCCAGATGAGATATAGCTGCAAGAGAAAAATATTCAAATCACAGGTGTCCTAGAGGGATAGAAAGATACAATGGAGACTTTGGTAGAAGACATATAAGGAAATGGTAGAGTTAAAAAGACTATGACAGTCACACATCTATAAGATTAAATAGAATTCAAGCTAAATATAATAATAAAAGATAATTATAGACATCATTTAATGGTGAAAAGAATTCATAATGAGGTTACCATTCCTCAGCATATATGCGACTAATGAGAGTGTTTCAAGACTTGAAATAATAAGTATCCCTAAAGGAAAATGATGACAGCAACACTATAGTAATAGGTCTCAATATAACCTTCTCCCCCTTAGATAGATCAGCTAGACATGGAATTAGTGTGGATAAAGTGACACTAAAGGAAGATATGGAAAAGATGGGACTAATAAACACTCACATGGCTCTCCACCCTTCTTCCCAAATTTGCCTATACATTCTTTTCCAGTGCATAAAGGACGTTTTCTAGGACTGGCCACATTTTAGGTCACAAAACAAACCTATATAAACACAAGAAATTATAAATCAGATCCAGGTGCACCTCTTCCCCTCACTGAGCCTCCCAGCCCTCAGTGCTATATTCTCTAAGACAAACATTACCTTGATACAAAACTGATAGAACCATTTCTCAAAAAGTATCCAGTGGTACTGTTGGGTTGGCATTGTACATAAATTAATAGCCATAATGGTCTATAAATGCTGTACATCATTTTTCCAATTTGTACAGGGATAATGCTCTGTATTTAATATGTAAGGTCTAATCTATGAAGATTTGGTTACAGAAACTAATAATAAAAAGAGAAATCATTTTGGTGGTGGAAATTTGGTAGTAGGACTGGTTACAATTATGCACATATAGAGGTTGAAATTAAGCCCCTAAAATTGCATAATAATGTAAATAATGTAAGTCAATAGATAAAATTTAAAACAAAGGTATTCAACGTTCTATATTATTTTATCCCTATTCTATGTCTACAACTTTATTGTGCATTACAAAACCATATTTTTCTAAATGAAGTATATGACCTTCCTCTACCTGAGTGTAAATTTTGCTTTCATGTTTCACCATGTCTTCTGCCAAGAACGTTTATCTTGTATAACTATAACAATCTTAGTTTTTTGGAAAGACTCAATCAACTCAAAAGCATTTGCTTAAATAAGTCATTACAATTAGTACTATTATTAACCATTAGCATTTATTTAATATTCCTCTTCTATTATATAGTGTTTTATCCCTTTTTCTATAATAACACTATTTTATTTTTTAATTTGGCATTGACCTGAAATCATCTTTGAACTGTAAAATAATCAAGAGGGATTCCTTGCTGTTTAATATATTATAGACAATGTTTTTATATAATTCATGATGTTTATTATACAAATTCAGACAGAACAACACACTGTAAGTTACTGGAAAGAAGAGAAAAGCTATGTAATTTAGACCTATCTTCCCCTCTTGTGTTGCAAGGACAAGTGAAATCAACCACAAGTTAGCACACTATTGCTTTTCCTGCCCTTGCATCATGGTAAAGTTCTCTATTATATCCCCAGAGAATAAGCCCCCAACCCAACTTTTTCCACACTCCTTCTAGTTTTTGAGGAGATTTCACTATAAATTCCAAAACACCTTCAAAATATTGAATAAAGATAGGAAAATGAAAATAATAGTGGCTTTGAGTTTAAAGGCTAAACATCTTTTCCCCCAAGAATGAAAAGATAAATGAAGGAAGCATGACGATTTTACTCTTCTTACATCACTTCACTCTTAAGTACACAAGTACAGTGGTGAGGAGTATGTATTTTGGAGTTAGCCTGAATTGAATTTAATCCAGATTCTATTGAGAGTTATGAAAGGGTTGAGAATTTTACTTTCAAACTAGTTATGAACATTTGTAAGTTGCATGGGGGCAGGTATAAAAGAATAAAGTCCCTGGATCAATGACAAAGGACACCTATTGCTCACAATAGCTGTAGACAATAGGCAGAGAGTTAGCATTTTTGTAAGTTCCATAAGTCAAAATTCTCATGTACCATGCAAAGAGGGCTGGTTAACATATGAAAATAAAAATAAGTTGTGGCCGCCGAGATGTGATCCCGGGGGCTGCACGTGTGTGCGGCCTCTCCGCAGCTGCATGAGAGTGAATCCAGACCCAGCAAAACTACTTTTGGCATGGGCAGCTCCTCGCAGAATGTCTCCAGCCTGAGAACTAAGCCACGGCCCCATGCGCGCCCAGGAGGGGAAAGGTTTTTCTCTCTCTCTCGCCTCTTCCTTTCCGGGGTTGAAGGGCGTGGTGACCGCCATGTTATGATGACCATAGATGAGGTTTACAAGCTTGTAATGGTTCAATATCTGGAAGAAATCTCCCTGGACTTAGTTGTTAAAGTTGTTACCGCGGCCGAGCGACCTCATTTCTCTTCACAACAGGTCTGACTCTAGTGGGGTACTCCTAGCAATAATAGTGAGGTTTGTGTTGAAATATTGAATGCAACCAAAGTAAACAGAAAGTAAAGTGAAACTTATCAGTTACAAGGTGGGGGGGGTGGGTGGAGTGGGCGGGGGGAATGGGAGGTGTACTGTGTGGGTTTTTTTTTTTTTTGGTGGTGGTATATGGGCACTGGTGAAGGGATGGTTGTTTCAGCATTATATAACTGAGACTTAAGCCTGAACCCATTGTATTTTTCCACATGGTGATTCAATAAAATAAAATTCTTATTAAAAATGAGTTGTGTTATAGGAAAAGAATTTACATCTGTCAGAGTTTAGGATATCAAATAGTGTACAAAAGATTACTAAGCATAACTTTTCTATGCTACAAAGGGAAATGCTCCTTATTATCTTTTTTATAAGACATTCATATTGCCTGACTTTCTCTCTGGGGAGCGACATTATTCTTATCTGCCTTACCCTGAACCACAACAGCATTCTTGCACAACAGTGAAGAAAAATGGTAATTAGTGTCTCAGCACACAAGATGAACAGAAATAAAAGTTTCCTCCCAAAGGACTTCGTCAATTACTGGTTACAATAAAAAAAGCAAGTTTTTCTTTCTTCTAAATTTTGGTTTTTTTCTATGTAGTTCAGGTGACAGTAGTATTAACAGAACAGAGAAAAAACCATAATGCATGTTAAGTGCTTAAATCACTTAGAACCTACATGCTAACTGGTTTAACAAATCATTGAAATGAGAGTTTGCCTAAAAATTACTTTCAAAATGTTCTTAATCCAAATAATTTCTAAATAATTTATATTCAAAGAAGTAACTCAGTGTGACTCTCCAGTGAAAGTGATCATAAGTATCAGCATACTAGAGAAGAAAGAGTTCTAGTTCTAAGTTGACCATGCATATAACCTTGTGCTTTGACAACTTTGACATCTCCTAGTTTAGACAGTTAGTCTAAACTAACTGCTACCCAGTACCAGTAGAGAACTTTCCTTTTTATGCCCACGTCAGCTCTTCCAAGGCAACCCCAAAAGTCTCTTTAAGAGTACTTTCACAGCTTCCACCTTCCTCTCAGGACCCCTGACTCACCTGTTTTAAAAAGGGGACTAGTAAGAAAACTAACAAAACTATATAGGGTAATCTTCAGCCCTATGTCTCCCCTCCATCTGCTTGACTCCACACTTGGGCCATGATTATTGAAAGAGGCATTTTTTCCCCTTTTTCAGGGGGCACAGAGGGGCTTACACTTCCTGTACTTTAGGGTTGTGATTCTGGATTTTTGTTTAGGGAAATGTTCAGGGACACATATGCAGCATAAAGAATTGAACCAAAGTCATCTAATTAAAACACAAGTGCTTTACTTTGCCCACTCTACTAGTTATCTGGTCCCAAATAAGGCCTCTTACTGTCTTATACTACACTTGAGAAAGGAATAATTAGTGTATGAAATTCTTGCTTCTTGACAACATACTTGTCTTTCATAAATTAAGTGCACATCTTTAATCAAATTGAAATATGGCTTAGGAACACTAGAAAAATTATTTTACTTCCTACCCTCCCATCTTAATTGAGAACTGCTGCCCTCCCTCCTACTTATCCACACACGTTCACTATATTTCTCTTATTATTTTTATGGATATATCTGTAATAAAACTTTTATCTAAGAAAAGAATATTTCTTTGCTTACCACAATGCATCATGCACTCCAAAAATAGAACATACCAAAGTTTTGGGGTTGCACTGTGGTTCAGACCTCATGAAGATTGTAAAACTAGTTGAGAGTGAAGAAACATCCAGGTGTGTGTGAAGAACTAGGAAAAACTGTCTAATCATTCAAGATTTAGAAGATGTGCAGCCAAATGTCTTGTTTATTAAAGCAAATTTATCAGCACTGCAAGATCAAGTTAAATGAAGTATCAGCAAATGCAATGACTATTCCAAGAGATACAACCATAGCATTCATAATCGGGTCTTGATAATAATAACATACATCTTTGTAATCTGATTGTATCTACTTAGAGTTATAGGAATCAGGATGAGGGGCAAGTGAAAGAAAGGTTTGACTGTGCCCTTGTCAATATTTGGGCAGTAATGGTGCAGTAGTACTATAGAATAACAAGCATACTTATGCACAACTGTGAGATCAGGTGCAATGTATCAAAGGTAAATTGTTCCTGTAATATGGTGATTTTTCATTGCTGGCCCATGGACTGATGTAGATGCACAGGCATCCAAATGTTTTTAAAAATAAAGTTTTAACCCAGAGGGGGGCGGGTGAGAGCCCTCCCTGCCTCAAGGGACCCAGCCCAGCAGCCGAAAACCTCCAGAATCCAACCTCCACCCTGCTCAAGGCCATTTCCCACACACTAGGTCTGAGCCTCACACACAAGTGAAGCCCAGTAAAACCCATGTAACGTAGAACTCTGTGACTTAGAACTCTAGGTTCAACGGGGCCGGGAACAGAGATTTCCTGCCTGTTTCCCCGTTTCCAGCAACCCAGCAGACACACCCATAAACCAGCTCTGGCTGTCACCAGATAATCTTGTCATTGGCCACCATCCAGACTGCATGTACTTCTCTCCCTGTAGGGAGCATAACATGATGCTTGCTATAGCCATGCCACTGGATCCCATGCCAAGGCCGTGCTCCACAAGCTTGGGCCAAGCCTCACGCATGAGTGAACCTATTCTTGGACTGTGCAGTCACATTTGTGTCATGTGACACATCATAAGACACATACTGCCCATAGTCCAAGAGTACCATAACACATTTGAAGGAGTTCAAATGGTTGGCAACCAACCATAGGGGAAAATATACATATATATTTACAGATAGATAGATACATATATATATATTTATAGATAAATATATATGAAAGTCATTTCATTGTTAAAGAAATATACAGCACCTGGTCCAGGCAAGATCAGGCCTAAACACCTTTAGAATCTGCCATCAGTACTCGTCAATACACTGGCTCTGCTCTTCACACACTATCTGTCTAAATGCAAGGTTCCATCCCAATGGAAAACCAACAGGACCATTCTGTTGTACAAGATGGAAGACATCCACAACATCAGCAACTATCACCCAATCCGCCCGTTGTCCATAATCTAAAAGTTGTTCACTCAAGTCATCCTGAATAGAATAGGCAGAACACTAGATGAAGGACAACCATTCGAGCAAATCGGGTTCCAAAAAGGAGTCAGCACCATTGACCATATCTACACAGTGACCAAACTCATTGAAGTTTCGTGAGAGTTCAAGATGCCTCTCTGTCAAATGTTCATTGATTTAAAGAAGGCCTTTGATTCTGTTGAGACTGAAGTGGTCATCGAAACCCTAGCCAAACAGGGCATTCAAACTCAGTACATCAGGATCCTCTGTGAGCTGTATTACGAATTCACCACCAGGATCTCACTATTCTACAAGTAAGAAAAGAGAGGTGTTCAGCAGGATGATACCATTTCACAGAAACTCTTCAGTGCCACTCTCGAGAACATCATGCAATGACTGGAAGGGGAAGGAATGGGAGTGAAGATAGACAGTCAGCAGCTACACTACCTCTGCTTCGCTGATGACATCATTCTAATAACACCAAACATTAGCCAAGGGGCACAAGTGCTGGCCGACTTCGAATGTGAGTGTGGGAAGGTCGAATTGCAGCTGAATCTCATGAAGACAATGTTTATGAGAAATGGACAATTCCCTGACATTTCATTTGCCCTCAATAGAATGAACATCTTGAAAGCAGTAATTATGTGTACCTGGGTCAAGAACTCAACATGAGGAATGACTTGGTGTCAGAACTGTTCAGGAGAAAGTGAGCAGTGTGGAACACCTTCAAGAGCATTGAAAAAGCTGTTAAGAGGATGAAAAACCTCTGGCTCTGGGCACATCTTTTCGACTCCACCATCCTGCACTAATATACGCCCCAGAGACCTGGGCCCTACGAAAACAGGATAAGAACGCTATTTGGGTCTCCCAAAGAGGAATCAAAAGAGCTATGCTTGGGGTATCACGTTTCACTCAAGTTAGAGAAGGAACCCGTAGTTCCGATCTCCATTGATGATCGAGGATCAGGGACGCTGCCTCGGTTGCCAAGACATTGAAAATCAGATGGGCCAAACATGTAATGCAATTTAGAGATGACCGCTGGACTAGAGCCATCCCCAGCTGGATTCCATGGGACATCAAAAGAACGCCTGGCTTCCCACCTACGAGATGGTTGGACTTCTTCATCAAGATCCTGAATGAACTGTTTGATGCTCTTCATGTTCCTGGAGTGAGCAGACGCCATTGGGCTACACTAGCATGAGACAGGGATGAATAGAGGTGTTACTGGCACCTGCTTGAGCAAATCGATGAGCAATAGGACAACCGACAGGTGATACAGGTGATATGAAAGTTTGCATGACTCAACCTTTAATAACATGTTAGTGATATCTTATATAAGGTCTTAATGACCCCTGCCAAAATAGAACAGTCTTTACTTTACACTATTTCCTCTATGGATATTTTTTGTAGCATTTTCAGCAGTTTTTCATAACAAACAATACAAAATATATTACTTTGGTTCTGTTTTGGGACAGAGATTGGTGTTTGGGATGGAAATATCCCAAATATACCAAACATCTTACATACTGAAGGATCCTGGGCAAACATCCCACCAAGAAAACTCAAATTGTTTTGTTTCCAATTATGTCTGAGTTAAAAAAAACCATGGACTTGTGTATAAACCTGTGCAGCAGACAGCCTAATCTAATTCTTGAAAGACAAGACTCTAAGAAACATTAAATCTGCTCAAGAGACACAATATGAAATAAAACTCACAGGCATTGTTAGCTATAAAATACCAAATGTGGTGGTAGAAAGATGTAATGGTGGTGGGATTGATGTTTGAATATTAAATGTAATCAAATATTGTGAACTACCTTACAAAATAAAAAAATTTAAATATAATTTTAAAACACTTTTGCACATATGTTGTCTTGGTAGATAACTTGGGAACTTGTCTATCACCACATGGTGCTCACTGATCACTCATTGAATTAAACAATGTCTAGTCTCCATTGTCAGCAAGAATTTTTCCTCCCTCTCTTCATCTTACACACTGAAGGATCCTGGGCAAACATCCCACCAGGAAAACTCAAATTGTTTTGTTTCCAATTATGTCTTTGAGTTAAAAACCATGGACTCATGCATAAACCTGTGCGGCAGACAGTCTAATCTAATTCTTGAAAGACTCTAAGAAACATTGAACCTGCTCAAGAGACACAATATGAAATAAGACTCACAGGCATTGTTAGCTATAAAATGCCAAGAAAAGGGTAAATTTCCCTTAGGCAGCAGGCTTAATAGATGCTTTCATTACTTTATTTGTTGCCAGAGCTTAGAAGTCCATCTTGACAGAGGTGGGGCTTTTAGGAAGACCTCACCAAGGAAGTCAAAAATACTTTTCATATAAGGCAAGTATATGGAAATATATATATTTATATATATACTTGCCTTATATAAAGTATATATATCCGGGAGAGAGTAAGTGAATCTCCCTCAGAGAATAGACTGGAGACTTTATACATTAAATTTTTATTTAACTAATGCACTCTGCTAGCATCTAAAAAACACATAAGTGTATATCCACAGAGTTACATCCCTCAAATTTTAGGGCAGTTTACAGTTTTGTATTTACAAAATAAACAAAACTTTTATTCATCTACCAATTTAGTTTTTACATTTACTATCTCACTATGTTTTCAATACATCCTTGAGTTACATATTATAATGACTATAGTTATTTATAGTTTTGAACAGGGAATATGACTGAGATAATAATTAATATCAAGACTCACAAATTTCATAGGTGAACTTTGGACATGAGTCTGTTCTTAAAAACTATATTCCCTTCTATAAAAACAATAATGACAACTGCACCAACTCAGCACCATATTTCCACATTTATTTGAAAACAAAGACTGTGATAGTTTACTATGGGAGTGGAAGGGTTGGCCATGCGAATGAGTTTTAATTCATCATTTGAAATCTCACCCAAAGAGAAGGTATCCAGTCAAATTAGATAATGAGATTGCTGAAAGTAGGAGATAGCAGGAGACATAAGGAACCCCAGCCAAAGAATTTCCTCTTTGTCCCCTCATGTACAGTCACATGACAGAATGAAAAAGGGTCTCATCCCCTTGCACGTGGTCATGACAAGGGAACAAGAAGCCATTGAGGTACGTTCCTTGAGAGGCCTAGCAACACATCACAGAGCATCAAGCTCCAGCAGTGAACACAGGCTGTAGAGTGCCAGCTTCACATTTCAGACTAGGAAAATATACATTGGATGGCATAGGCACAAGACCAGCCTTGCACTGGAGGTGGCAAGACTGCAAAGCAACAAGACCAGTGAAAGGAGGGGCCTGGGCAAAGGGAGACCAGACCCTTCTGCTTAAACTGTGTAATAAACCGTAGAATAAAATAAATACATCTGAGTTTTGAATGCAAATCTTTCATACAATTCTCAAGAACCCACAGTCTCAGAAATAAGACCAACTTAGTATTAACCAAAGATATAAAACAAACAACTGGTATTGAGCACTAAATTTCCATAAATTTCCACATCTACTTGTTCATGGGCAACTGAAGTAATTTCTGCAATATGAAAATATCATCAGGTTAGTCTCAATGGCTTCCTTTTGACTTCAAAACTAAAGATAGGACTCCTCACCAAGGCCCCCATCCCTGCTGTGGGCTGGCTCCTGCCCCTGTGTCCTCATCCCCGCACACTTGCCACACTACCCTGATTCTCTTCTCTGTTTTCCCCAAACTCTTCAGACCTCTGGTGACCACTGATTCTCCTTCCAACACAGGATTCTGTTTCTTCTGGTTATGAGGTTATTTCCCTACTCTTGTTGGCCACTTTTTTCTGACCTTTCCAACATCATTTACTGGAAAAAGTCTGGTGTGATCTGTGTCCTCATTCTGCCCTCTGTTGTTAGTCTTGCTTGTGTCAAAGTTTACTTTTGTTTGTTTTCTACAATAGCTTTTCATTGAACTTTCCTTTTGATCTCCACCTACTGACATCATGAGAACAAGGATCACTCTTAATCTTGTTCATCTCGGTCAGACCTGACATAATGGTGAGTGCAAACAAATTCATTAATGATAGCAATAAAATACCAATAATTAAAATCTAGTAAAAAACACCCCCCAAATTAGAAATGACTCCTTCAATAAATAAACAGGATTCAGTTAAAGGTTAAATACATAATTTTAAACATTCCTTAAATATTACATCATATCTGTCTTCTTACAATACTCTGAAATTAGTTCAATATTTATTAAAGATTCTCAGTCTCTGTTAGGAAACTTGGTTATTTTACTTTAACATTGCTTGGCTTTTGACTTCATGAAAAAAAAAAATGCTTTTACATTTCTCAGTCTTTTTATTTCTTATGCTCTGCTCTCTGCCTGCAGAGAACGTTGGGTACCTCCTGGTAACTATCAGCATAAAACCAAGGTAGCTGGATTGACATGTTCCAACCAGAGGGTTGTTCAGAACAAGAGTCATTGTCTACTATTGCTTCCACAGGCCTATGATTAACTACCCTCATCCTATTTCTGGATGTTACTATGATTTTTCACTTTATTTTTTCCTTTGTCTCATTCTTAATATTTTTATTTCTCAAGATTGACCTTCTAGGCAATAGTGCTTGCTATTGCCCACAGACAACTAGAGTTCAAGCGCCGGCATCACATACGGTTCCTGGAACCCCACCAGGATCAATCCATGAGCAAAGAGACAGAAGTTAGCCCTGAGTACATGGTGTGGACCAAAAAATTAGACTTTCTAACTATGAGGAGTTTTTCATTTCTTCCAAATAGTAAGTGAACCAAAATATTAGACCTAATCTTCAGGGTTTCAATAGCATCATTGTTTTTCATTGCTTTTAGCTAAAATGTAATATGTGTAAGAGTCTACCTCTCCCATAATCTCATGTAAAAGCTCAAATTTTCAGTTTATCTTGGATAAATTGGTTTTTACTCTAAAAATATCTATACTAAAGACTTCATACAAGTATTCACAAGTGACACTGTTGGGAGATGGTTCAAATCCATATAAAAGTGACAATTATCTTCTCATTGCTTAGTCTTAAAAATCCTACACATTTTTCCTATCTTACAAAAATAATAATTAATTCCACTTAGGATTGAAGGAAAGCATTGAATAGTCACCATGCTAATTATTATAATGGGAAGAGTTTTGTTGGATATGAAGGAACATCAAAACATAGTAAGAGAACAGAATAGAGCATTTCACAAGAGCTGGAAAAGCCACCGCTTCTGTTTCTCCCTGTGTTGACTTGAACTTGGCCTGTTCAAGTTAACTGCAGACTTTAAGAATACATTAAAAGGGACTGGTGAAATATTTCAGTGGGAAGGTTCTTGCCTTGCATGTCAGAATCAAAGGTACACAAAAATGACATTTTCTTCCAATAAAATAGCACCACAATTTTCTACATGATAGAAAGAGGCCAAAAACTCACCATCTGCTCATGTATGGAAGATACTCTGATCAGAAATGAAGAAGCCAGAAAAAATATAGCTGATTAAATTCACTGAATAATAAGCATATGCAAGGGCTCAGAATCTGACCCCTGTTCTCTTGCATCAGTTAAATAACTGAAAAGTTTAATTGATTCCAAGCAAACTTTATAAAAGGTAATTTTCTACCCAGGTACTTTTAAAAATTATTTTCTACATGAAGTGCTTTTTAAGCTTGTTTTAGAATGGTCATAAAAACCAGGATACTCTAAAAAGCTATCTCTGTGACTGGGGATGTAGCTCAATGTTAGAGTTCAAGCCACATATGTCTGAGACCCTGGATTTAAATTTGACCAGCATTTTTTTTAATTTATTTTTTTATTAGCGAATCACTGTGAGGGTACAGTTACAGATTTATACATTTTTGTACTCATGTTTCCTCCATACAAAGTTTGAGAACCCATCCCTTCACCAGTGCCCATTCTCCACCACCAGTAAACCTAGCATCCCTCCCACCCTCCCCAGTCCCGTCTCCCCCCACCCCACACTGCCACTATGGCAGAGTATTCCCTTTTGTTCTCTCTCTCTGATTAGGTGTTGTGGTTTGCAATAAAGGTGTTGAGTGGCCATTGTGTTCAGTCTCTAGTCTACATTCAGCATGTGTCACCCTTCCCCCGCATGACCTCTGACCACATTTTACTTGGTGTTCCCTTCTCTGAGTTGCCCAGAATGAGAGACCAGCCTCCAAGCCATGGAGACAGCCTCCTGGTACTTATTTCTACTATTCTTGGGTGTTAGACTCCTATTCTATTATTCTATATTCCACAGATGAGCGCAATCTTTCTATGTCTGTCTCTCTCTTTCTGACTCATTTCACTTAGCATGATACTTTCCATGTTGATCCATTTATATGCAAATGTCATGACCTCATTTTTTCTAACAGCTGCATAGTATTCCATTGTATAGATGTACCAGAGTTTCTTCAACCAGTCATCTGTTCTAGGGCACTCGGGTTTTTTCCAGATTCTGGCTATTGTAAACAGTGCTGTAATGAACATACATGTGCAGATGTTGTTTCAATTATACTTTTTTGCATCTCTGGGATATATTCCCAGCAGTGGTATTGCTGGGTCAAATGGGAGCTCAACCTCTAGTTTTTTGAGAATCGTCCATATTGTTTTCCAAAAGGGCTGAACTAGCCGGCATTCCCACCAGCAGTGTAGAAGGGTCCCTTTCTCCCCACATCCTCTCCAACAGCGATTGCTTTTGTTCTTTTGGATGTGTGCTAATCTCTGTGGTATGAGGTGGTATCTCATGGTTGTTTTGATCTGCATCTCTCTGATGATTAGTGATGTAGAGCACTTTTTCATGTGCCTTCTGGCCATTCGTATCTCTTCCTTGGTAAAGTTTCTGTTCATTTCTTCGCCCCATTTTCTGATGGCGTTGGATGTTTTCTTCTTGTAGAGTTCAACCAGTGCTTTATACACCATTGATATCAACCCCTTATCTGATGGGTATTGTGTAAATATCCTTTCCCATTCAGTAGATAGTCTTTGTATTTTGGTCACTGTATCTTTTGCGGTGCAGAAGCTTTTTAGTTTAATGTACTCCCATTTGTTGATCTCTGTTTCTACTAGATTGCTTAGTTCTGTGTCATCTTTGAAGATACCTTTATCTTCAATATAGTGGAGGGTTTTGCTGACTTTGTCTTCAATGTACCTTATGGTTTGTGTTGACCAGCATTTTAAAAGGTTTTTTTTGTCCAACTCAAGCAATAGTACAGTGGGTAGGAAGCTTGCCCTGCACGAGGCCGATCTGCTTTGATCCTCAGCATTCCAAGCACTGCCAAAAGTAATTTTGGGGGGCTGGAGCGGTAGTACAGCGGGTAGGGAGTTTGCCTTGCATGCGGCCGACCCAGGTTCGATTCCCAGCATCCCATATGGTCCCCTGAGCACCGCCAGGGGTGATTCCTGAGTGCAGAGCCAGGAGTCAGCCCTGAGCATCGCCAGGTGTGACCCCAAAAGCCAAAAAAAAATATTTTTTGACTGCAGAACAAAGAGCCACAACCAATCATTGAGTGTGGCTCAGTAACTATATATTAGCAACAGTCATAACTACAGCAGCAGAAGAAAGAAAAGTACCAAAGTACAGAGGATAAAGGACCAGGGTCAGAGCAGAAAATCTGAAAAGTAACTTCATTTGTCATTTGCAGTAACAAATGAAATGAAAACAAGCTCTGTGGCTTTCATCAGATAGACAGGTCAAACTTTCTTTGGCGCCCTACGTGATCGCAAAGTGAGCACTTGCAAGTGTTCAACCTCGGTTGGTCCCCAGCACCCTATTTTGGTCCCATGAACACTGTTGGGCAAGATCCCTGAGAGCAGAGCTCGGAATAAGCCCCAAGTACTGATATGTGTGGTCCCAAATCCAAAGTAAACAAAACAAAAAGTCTTCAATTTTAAGTTGACTGAGTTTGGAAAGGATATTCCTAAAGCTGCTAAAAACTGACTACAGTAATCTATGATTTTAAGAATTTTTTGAAACTTAAATTCTGAAATCTTAGCTTAATATGAGTTGGTGGTGGATGTTTAATTGAAAAGTGAAGACTAAATGAAATTCTGCTCTATGAGTAGAAAGAGCACTAGACATGAAGTAATAAGTAACATATTTTTTAAGTTTCAATTTCTGTATATTATGTATAAACATAATATATTTCACTAAGTTGACTGAATTAAAATATGTGCCTAAATCATTTCTGTAGAACACCTTCTAATAAGCCATGCCTTTGCTCTCAAGGTCATTCAAGTTTATTAAGTGGATGGGAGGGGCTAGAGCTGACAGACAACAGACAAACATCTCAAATTTTGCTTCTTAGTCAAATCACCTAGACAGCTTTAAAATTTCTAATAACTTTCTAATATTCCTATTAATATGATCTAGGAATAGACCACAAGCATGACACTTACATTAATGACTGTGGTAAGATTCAGGCTTCAGTAGTTTAAGTCTGAGCAGGTGATTCTAATACAAAATCAACTGTAAGAACCACTGACATAGAAAAACTTAATTCGCAAATTTTTATATCCATAGAAGCCAAGAAGATATTCATTTATTACTGCAGGATTTGGGGTGGCTTACTCCCACTAAGGCTCAGGGGACCAGATCTGGTGCCAGAGATTGAAGTGAGATTCTCAGCTGTGGTAGCAGTGTATAAAGCAAGTGCCTTGCCTCCTGTACTCTCCCTTAGGCCCCTGGAGATTTTGTTTAAAATACAAATTCCAGGGTGAAGTCTTAGATGCCCCATATGTAACACATTTCCAAACAGATATACTGGACCTCATGTCACATTTAAAACAGAAAAACTATAAAACACACATTTAAAATAAGACAAGTATAATAAAGTCTATATGCATGACACACAGCATGAGTGAATACCAGTATACCTTTAAGCCTACCTAATTCCTTCAAGAAGGAACAGGGCTCATAATCCACTTCACAGTGTCACAGTGGTCTGTACACTCCCTAATGTCGTTAAATGTTGTATAACCACTGTTTTGATAACACTAAAACATGGATCTGCTGATCAAACCATACCAGAACCACAAAGGGGGCTTTTAAAACACAGTACCTAGGGCTCTGTTGTCATAAGTATTCAGTTGTCATGTAGAATATTATTTAGATCATTATAGTTAATAAACATAAATTGGATTGATTTAGGAAGGTTACTTCATAACTTTTGAAATACTGGTCTTCCAGAGACGTCCAGACCAAGTCATTCCAAGACATGCCACTTCAGCATATTTGATTATTTCCAGGCAGAATCAATTGAGTTCAAAAATTCAAGAGAAACTCTTCATCCACTTAGAAGAAACAAATTAAAGACATTGTCCATATTTAGGATTATCTTCATAGCTAAACTTTCTATCAAAGAAACTTCTCTCTTAATAGAGCATTTATTGAAGTGTCTGTCTTTGTCCTGTCCCTCCTTTTACCTTAAAACTCCAGGCACCTATTATATTAAGTAGCTCTGGATAAAAAACACAACTTTGTCCTACTTATAATTTACATCCCGAAGAATTCTCCACACATATGCAGTTAGTTTTTCTAACTAATCTGTCTGATATTAATTTAATTGCTCCTCTAGCCTGAGAAGACCCTGAGAAGAAGAATGAAGGAAATTTCCTCTCTGCCCACTACATTCTAATATGCAAGTGAGATGACCTAGATCTTAGGGTTGTAGTAAGAATTAAGTGAGGTTATTCAAATTTTAAAAAGAAATGAAAAACACAAATAAACAATGCCTGTATAATAATTAATCTCAAATAATACTTGAAGCTTTTGGCAGTAAGTTAAATGCTATTTATGATCAATGATTATTTTAAGTAAAAATCCCAAGGGAAATCTTAGTTTAATATTTTCTTCTAATTTAAAATTACTTCTTTAAGTTTCACAAGCTTATCCTATTTGCTTAAAATAAGTATGACTGGGTAGCAGGATGAATAAACTCACCAACCTATTTTTCAAATCCAAAATTGATCTTTCTAAACCCTTACATAGTCATTCCACAAATATTTACTGAGCACATCCTTTGTGACAGAAGCTTGATAGATGAGGGTTGCCAAGACACAGCATTTGGAAATTCAGTTGACTGAGGAGATTAGACTGCAAACTCCATTAAAGCCACTATTTACTGAAGTCCTACTAAGTGTCATCTTTCAAAGTGTCTTATCCAAGAAAACAAAGGGAACTATGGAAAAAAGGAAACAAATGCTAGAATGAGCAGCTGTTCACTTGTCTGTCTGACTTCAGCCTATATACACTGTTCTGCATTTCAGTTAAACACAATGAAAATTTAACAATTATTTTGCTGCAAAGAAATTTGTAGAACTTTCAATGAGGGTAACAAAAAAAAGAATCTTAACTTTATCTGGGTGAAACAGAAATGGTTTCATAATGATTCTGGTAGCTATCTGTTTAAAATCATCATGATTTTCAGAGGAAAAATCAACAATTGTTACATGCCACACAAGCTCACTCCTTCCTTCACTGATTTATTTGCTCTGGCATTTCACACTTTCTAATCTGCTGGCTTCTGCATATACTGTTCACACTAATTTTCTCTTTAAACAAATTCTAACCATATTTCCATATTTCTCTTAGATGCGAATCCTTTCCTAACACCCATTCTCGCATTTTGGATAAGCTGATTTGTTTTCATATGTATTACACTGTTTTGTTTTTATATCATTTGGCACAGTTTTAATTTAGTTTAGACATAATTCTTTCGAAGATAAATCCCAGAGGATAAAAATGTGAACCCAATTTTTATATTACATCACCAAACCTAAGCGCAACACAGTATTTGATATAATGTAAAGTGAAGAGAAACATGCAGATCAAATAATAAAATAATAATAAAAAAGCTCAAATGATAAAATACATACTTTTACATACTTTTGGAGACACATTGAACCTCTTCAAATTACATTCATTCCTCCTCATATGTCCCAGGTAAACTTAGAGTTCCAAGATTCTGAAATTCCCTTTAGTACTGTTTATTAGAGCACATTACAACTTTGTAATTGAAAAGTATGACTACTATTAGTTAAATTAAAATAAATTAATGGGAGAAATGGATATATTCAATCACTCTATATTGTGCGCTCCATTTTCCTAGGTGAACCCCAACATATAACTGAAATAAATTGGGAGGTGTAGAATATACTAGATTTAGTAAGTTTCTGCTATAGAAAAATTCAAGATAGTTTAATAATATCAGTCAAAATGGCTGCTAGAGTGCTGGAGACATAATACAGGGCACTTGCCTTGCACACAGAAAACCGTGATTTATTCCTGGAACTATATATATATATATATATATATATATATATATATATATGCCAATATCTTTCAGTAGTAATTACTTGAGCAAAGAGCCAGAAGTAATCCTTGAGCACCACCAGGTATTACCCCAGAGCCACAAAAAAGCCATAGCCAGGTAAGGCAAAAATACCCTAATTAAGATGTTACATTAATAGGGGCTGGAGCATGCGGCTGACTAAGGTTCTATTCCCAGCATCTCATATGGTCCCCTGAGCACTGCCAGGGGTGATTCCTGAGTGCAGAGCCAGGAGTAACCCCTGTGCATCGCCAGGTGTGACCCAAAAAGCAAAAAAAAAAGTTACATTAATAAACACTTGTATTAAATTTATAGGCATGCATTTTCCCCAAATAACTACCAACATCATAAAGTAATAAATAAGAAAATAGGGGCTGGAGTAAGAATATAATATAGTGGGTAGGGTGTTTGCCTTGCATTCTGGAGTTGATCCCTGGCATCCCATATGGTCAGGAGTATTACACTGTATATCTGAGTGCAGAGCCAGGAGTAAGCCATGAACACCACTGGGTATGGTCCCCAAACTAAATAAAAAATAAAACTCTATGTGAACAGTTCCATAATGAAATTGACCACATCATATTCAATAGAAGATATTGCCTAACTGATGTCGCCGTTGTCCCAAAATTCCAAATGGGATCAGACCACTGTCTCCTTCGTGCAAAATTCTACTTCACAGAGCAGGGAGAAAGGTCTGCAAGATTTAAGTCTAAGAAGGCAACTCCCAGAATGACCACCAACTGGGAGCTCCTTGACACTATTGCAGCAACGTGGAAAGATGCCGTCCTTGACAACATCGACAAGGAATACGATCAACTGGTTCAGCACCTCCATGACTGTGCGAAGAATGCTGAGAGTGAGAAAGACACAAACAGACGCCTGACTTCGGAAACTCTTGAGCTCATTTGTCAATGTGGTTTGGCGGGAGCCTCAGGCAACCACAAGCTAACATCCGAACTCGCAAAGTTGTGCAGAGATGCGATAAAGGAAGACCTCAAAAAGAGAACAGCAGTATTGGTTGATGCAGCAGAAGCTGAAAAAAAGTATTCGCAACGCTCGCCTATCCTTTGCCAACTACAAGACCAAGATAACTGCCCTCCAACGTCCCGATGGATCTATCACATCCTCCAGAAAGGCAATGGAGAGGATTATTCACAACTTCTACTCGGATCTCTTTGACAGCCATGTCCACCTGCCCATATACCAAATTCCGCAGGATGGATATGTCGTTCCCAATGTCCTCCCTTCCAAAATCTGACATGCCATTTTGTTGGTAAAGACAGTACGGCACCTGGTCCGGACAAGGTCAGAACCGAACACCTGAAGAGTCTGCCGCCAGTACTCATCAATACACTGGCTCAACTCTTCACACGCCACCTGTCTGGATGCAAGGTTCCATCTCGTGGAAAACAGTAGGACTGTTCTGTTGTACAAGAAGAGAGACATCCACGACATCTGCAACTATCCCCCAATCTGCCCGCTGTCTGTCGTCTACAAGTTGTTCACTCATGTCATCCTAAATAGAATAGGCAGAACACTAGATGAAGGACAACCATGCGAGCAAGTCAGGTTCTGAAGGGGATTCAGCATGATAGACCATATCCACACAGTGACCAAACTCATTGAAGTTTCGCGAGAGTTCAGGATGCCGCTCTGTCTAACGTTCATCAAGTTAAAGAAGGCCTTCAATTCTGCTGAGACTGAGGCAGTCATTGAAGCCCTGGCCAAACAGGGCATTCAAACTCAGTATATCAAAATCCTCCGTGAGATGTATTGTGGATTCAATACCAGGATCTCACCATCCTACAAGGAAGTGATCATTGATGTAAAGAGAGGGGTGTGGCAGGGTGATAGCATCTCACCAAAACTGTTCAGTGCCACCCTCAAGGACATCATGTGATGACTGGAATGGGAAGGAATGGGAGTGAAGATAGACAGTCGGCAATTACACCACCTCTGCTTCACTGATGACATCATTCTCATAACGCCAAACATTAGCCAAGTGGCACAAATGCTGGCCGACTTCAACCACGAGTATCAAAAGGCGGATAGCAGCTGAATCTCAACAAGATGATGCTAATGAAAAACTATCTATATTATATTCGTCTCTGAAGCTCCATTTGCTCTCAATGGAATGAACATCTCCGAATGAAGCAGCTATGTGTACCTGGGTCGAGAAATCAACATGAGGAATGACTTGGCCCCAGAACTGCGCAGGAGGAAGAGAGCAGCATGGAATGCCTTCAAGAGCATCGAAGAAGTGGCTCAGAGGACAAAGAACCTCCAACTCAAGGCACATATTTTCGATTCAACCATTCTTCCTGCACTAACATATGCCTCAGAGACCTGGGCCCTATGCAAACAAGATGAGAACGCTATTTGGGTATCTCAAAGAAGAATCAAAAGAGCTATGCTAGGAGTATCACGTCTCACTCAAGTGAGTGAAGGAGTCCAGAGTTCTGACATCTGAATCAGGGACGCTGTCTCGTTTGCCAAGGCATCAAAAATCAGATGGGCCATTCACCTAATGCGATTCAGAGACAACCGCTGGACTAGAGCTGTTACTGACTGGATTCCAGGAGACATCAGAAGACCTCGTGGCCGCCCACCAACTAGATGGTCAGATTTCCTCGTCAAATCCCTGAATGAACGATATGAGGCTCTTCCTGTGCCTGGAGCAAGCAGATATCATTGAACTGCACTAGCACGCGACAGGGACAAATGGTGATGTTACTGGCGCCCGCTCGAGTAAATTGAAGATGAACGGGATAACAAGTGATACAAGTGTTAAAAATGTACATAGTGAGTACATCACAATGATTCTCCAATAAAAAATTTTAAAAATATATATACATAGTGAGAGCTTTAAAACAGAAAATAGATTGTATGGGATGCTACAAATCCCTGTAGCAGCCTGCCTGGGAAGACCATCTACAACCTCTATTAGCAATGAATCTAGATGGTTCCATTTCGGTCAGTGGCTGACAACTTTCTAATCTTGCTCCCACTTCTTACTCAGAAGAACAAATCAATTGACCGTAATGTTACATTTCTAATAAACTCAATCAAGCTCTCAAACCCAGGCCTGTAATCTTCAAAAGGGGACACATCTACTGCTTCCCTTTTTGTCATTGGTAAAGCTTTCCCACTCTCTGCCCTGATTGTCAGTATATGTCTGTAGGATGACATTACTTTGTCCTCTCCCCACTTGCCACGAGGAGCTTGTCCTGGTTTTTCCCGGAGTTTAGGCTTACCCCAGTCTCACCCATCAAGGTGTTCCTGAATCTCTCCCATCCCTTTGTTTAGCTATAATCACTTCTCTATGATCTCTTCCCCAAAACAGTTAATCCACAGCTTTCCCTTAATCTGACTCTTCTAATTTGTAAGGTCAGATCTTCCTAGGACACTGAATATTATAACATTGCCTTTCTCCCCTCTTTATGCCTTTTGAATAATTTACTTTAAAGCAATGTCCTTTTTGTATAGACACAAGAAGACAATATTATGCTTTTGTAACTTGGGGCTTAATTGGCTTCGAATATTATTCCCTCCCAGGCATCTGCTTTCTCCACTTAAGCCTCAGTTGCCCTCAGTTCCTAGCACCCCAAAAGCAGGGCCCGACGAGGGACTGGACGGATCCAGGGCAAGTGGTGAGTTATGTGCTACCCTGGCATCGAGATGGGCCTGGCCAAAGGGCCTAATTCTTAACTATAAGTTAAGAGCTTGATCATAGACAAATGCTGTAATGATCCAAAAGTAATGATGAGACTAGGACCCTGCTAGGGATAGGAGAGACTAATCTGGCCTGAGCACTGTAGTCTGAGATTGAGATGGCCCCAGGAGAGCAATTCTATAAGCTTTAATGTATCTCTTATTGTGTCCATACAAAATGATTAATATTATGAAATCTTGTATGTTTGCTGGCTGAGGAGAAGAGAAACACACTCATGGATCCACCCAACACCCTTGAGTGGATCCTCCTGCTGAAAGAGAATTAAGTCCTAGGAGAAGCATCCCCTAAGGGAAAGGAGCCTCAACCCTATTGATGGTGACCACACCTATGTGTACACCCCAACCCCCTCATGCTGGGGGAATTTAACTGGGCTGTAAGAATGGGTTTGGGGGTCCAGATCCGGAGATCCAGAGAGAGACTGAAAGCCGGGAGAGAAGCAGAGGGAGAGAATGAAATAAACTGATAGAGCAATCAGTTTGGCCTTGTTCCTTCTGTCGCCTGGCCCTGACCGACAGCACACACAACGGTTCTAGGGCACTGAACGTGAGTGGTGAGACAGAGCCGCCCGGAGAGCCCGCGGGTGTGCGCACCCCTCGGCGAGCTTTAGTTTTTTTCATATGTCAAAGAACCTGTGCGTGTCTTTAATGACAGTGGATGACTCTCTTGTGATACAACAATCTCTAAACAAACCTTTTCATTTATTTCCAAAACTAATTCACTTATTTTGGTTAATATATGTATGTGTACCAATGTGTTTATATCACCAGGGCCCAGAAAGACAGTGCAGGGGAAGACACTTGCTTTCTGTGTGGGCAGTCCTCGTTTGGTTCCATGATCCCTTTAAGCAGATTGAGGAATAATACCTGAGTACAAGGTCAGATGTAAGCTTTGAAAACCACCAGACAAAATATATTTGCTAAGTTTTTTGAGAGTCCTGAAACTAACTTACCTCAGGAGTAAAACAGGGACATACCAGCTGAGGGAGTTGTGGAGAGGATTAATTGGTACTTCATGTCTTAATTATATATTAAGTGAATGATCTGATCACAGTGCTGAGGAAAATACCAAGCATTTATTATTACTGAGGTAAGTAGATATGTATTTCTTACTTGCATAATAGAACAGGAGGAACAAATAAGCTAGCAGGTGGCAATATTTTATGGAATTGGAGGCTAGAAGAAAGATAGGGATATAGGATATATCCCATATTGAATATATAGGATATATATCAATATATAGAGAGATTAAGATATATAGGGATATATATATATAAGATAGAGGCATATATTCTTTTTTAAATTGAATCATTCACTCTGAGATACACAGTTGCACAGTTGTTCAGATTGGGTTCCAGTCATAGAATGTTCAAATACCCATCCCTTCACTAGTGTACATTTCCCACCACCAATGTACCCCTAAGATAGAAATATTTCTAAACACAAACTGAGATTAGATTTTAAATCTTAAAACTATCTTAACCAGTGTAAAAATTATGCACAAGAAGGATTTGTGTCTGCGGGCTCTCCGGGTGGCTCTTTCTCTCACACTTGTGTTTGGTGCTCTCGAGCTGCTGTGTCTGGACTGAATCGGGACGGCTGTTGGCGATGAGCAGGCGAAGGTAAAACAAGAACCAAGCTGGTTGCTGCTATGAGTTGCCTTTTATTCTATCTCTCATCTCTCCCATCTCACACTCTTCCTTCCTAGCCCCTCATTCCTTGACCCCAGCTCTCCGGGCTCTCTCTGACTCTGACCTCTGGATTTTGACTTTGACTGCTTCTCCATCCCCTTGCCCCCCCCCCGCCCCCGCCCCAGACAATTCCCTGGCTCTCTTTTTCTGCCTCTCCTCACTCATCTCTCCACCTCACGCCCTCTGGGCCCACTGAGTCTGGTAGCAAAATCAACATAAAGAAAGAGCTTCCTGACTGCCCATCAGGCTCCAGGGTGGAAACACCACCTAGGGGTATTCTTTTCTCCTAACATCTTAATTAACATCTTAATATTAGTTATTTTTGTATGGGCACAGTAAGAGATACATTGAGGCTTATAGGGCAGCTCTCCTGAGAACATCTTGCCACAGACTCAGACTATAGTTCTCAGACCAGATTTATCATTAACCCTAGCAGGGTCCGAATCTAGTTATTACTTTTTGGATCATGACAGCATCTGTCCATGACCAAGCTCTTATAGTTAAACATTAAGCACTTTGACCAGGCCCATCTCTATGCCAGGGTAGCACACAGCCCACTGCTTGCTCTGGGTCCATGCAGGTCCTGGTTTTGGGGCGCTAAGAAGTAAGGAAACTGAGGCTTAAGTTGAGAGAACAGATGTGTAGGAGGTAAATATCATTGAGAGTTAATTAACTCCCATGTTACAAAAGCATAGCATTTACTGTCTTCTCCTGTGCCCATACAAAAGGACAGGGCTCTGAATAAACTATGCAAAGGATTTAAGGAGAAGAGGAAAACAATATTTACAAGTCAACAGAGCACAAAGAAAGAAGTTACAAGTAAACACAGAGGAATGGGAGTGCTGTAATGGGAGTAACCCAAATAAACCTAAGCTCCCTGTTACAAGGCAGAAAAGACAAACCAATGTTATCCTACAAACCAGTTTTGAACTTTTCAGTTTTTGTTTTGCTTTTTCTGTTGGGCTTCCTGTTTTAAGTCAAATTAAGCCCCTTCCTGGAATGGTCATTAATTAAAATGAAGACAAACAGGTGAGACCCCATCTTACAGATAGTGACATCCCAAGGAAAAATCAAACCACATTCATTTCTCAATCTCAATGCTCAAGTCAATTTTCAGACACAGCAGACAGTGCTCAGGAGTACTAATTTCACAGACACACACTGTCAAAGACCTCAAGATCAGACCTGAATCCATAAAGTACATGGAGGAAAACATAAGAACCCTCCATGACATTGAAGCTAAATGTATTTTCAAAGATGAAACATCACTGACCAATTAAGTGGAAACAAACAAAAACAAGTGGGACTATATTAAAATAAAAAGCTTCTGTACCTCAAAAGAAGTGGTAACCAAGATACAAAGATAGCAGATGGAGTGGGAAAAAAATATTTACCCAATGCCCGTCTGATAAAGGTTTAATATCAAAGATATCAAGGCACTGATAAAACTTTACAAGAGAAAGACATCCAACCCCATCAAAAAGTGAATAGAAGCCATATTTGCGGCTGCACGACATCTCTTACTCAATGCCATTGATGTCCCAGGAGTAGCACGCCACATTGAAAGGGATGTAAAGTAGAAGGCAACTGATCTCAAGAAAAAAATATTAGTACACAAAGGCTCAATCTGTAACAACATGTTAGCAATCTTTTATGCAAGGGCTTAATGGATCAAGGGTGATACACAAGTCTTCACACATGTTCTTCTAAGGAAACCTTGCTCAGCTTTAGTGAATTATTCAAAACAAGCAATACAAAATATGTTATTCAGGGCATGCTATTGGTGCAGGCTTGGGGAATGGTTAGGAAAATTCAAATTAATGCTAGTGAGAAGATGTAATGGTGGTGGGATTGGTATTAGAATATTGAATGTATTAAATTATCGTGAATAACTTTATAAAAATAAAATAAAATTTAAAACATTTTTTAAAAAGATAGAAGATGAAATTAACAAAATCTTCCTCAAAGAAGAAACACAAATGGACAAAAGGTACATAAAGAGATATCCCCTTACATCACAGAGATTGGCACACATCCAAAAGAACAACCAGTGCTGGCATGAATAGAGAAAGGGACTCTCCTCCATTGATGGTGAGAATGCCAACTGGTACAGCCATTTTGGAAAACAATGTGGGTTTTCCTCAAGAAGCTAGAAATTGAGATCCCATATGACTGAACAATACCACATCTGGGAATGTATCCTAGGGATCCAAAAACACACAATAGAAATGCCATCTATACTTCTTGTTCATTGCAGCACTATTCACAATAGGTGGAACCTGGAAAGAACCTGAGTACTCAGGAACAGGTAACTGGGTAAAAGTGGAATACTATGCAGCCATCAGAAAAAAAAACAGAAGTCACGAAATTTGCTTATAAATGAGTGGACATGGAGAGTATCATGAATAAAATGAGACAAAAGGAGAGAGACAGATATCAAATGATAGCTCATCTGTGGGATAGGAAAAAAGCATATGAAACTAATACCCAAGGATAGTAGAAACAAGGTCAGGAGGACTTATTCATGAGTGGAAGCTTGCCACAAGTGGAAGGGCAGGGAGAGGGCAGTTAGGATAGAGAAGTGATGAGTAAAACTATACTAGCTAGAAATGATCACTCTGAACAAGATCTGAGTACTGAAAGTAGGTAAAGGGATATACATGATAAACTTTCAGAACTTGTATTGCAAACCATAATACCTAGACACAAAGAGAGATAGAGAAAAGGAAAGTGCCCCCATGGAAGCAGGCTGGGGGTCCAGTTATGGGTGGTAGTAGGAGGGAAACTGGGGGTATTGGTGGTGAGAAATGCGAACTGGTGAAAGGATATGGGTATTGGGTAGTCACAAATCATGAAATCCCGTTGATCATCGAATTTCTTGAGTGGGCTCAGTAACCTCTCCATTTGTCCTATCCTTGAGATTTTAGAAGTCTCTCTCTACTCGGCCTTCCCAATGATGCCGCATTGGAGGCTCTTTCAGGGTCAGGGGAATGAGACCCAGCTTTGGAATATTAATACACCATGGGAGCTTGTGAGGCTCGCTGCTTGCTTGTTTCTCCCAGAGGGAGAAGTAGGTTATAAGATATTGCGTGGCCACAAGCAGCTGCGTGCTTCTGGGAGCTTGCTTTTAAGTCTCTGGATGTTGGCTGTTGATGGATTACACACACCTAGGTTCCTCTGCCAGTACCTTCATGCGTGAGGCCCGTCCAAAGGTGTGGAGAGGGGTCTTGAGCATGGCTGTGGCTAGGTTCCGGAGGTCTTCGACCGCCGGGAGCTCTGCTCAGGGCGGGGAGGGAAGCTGGAGCCCATCCCCTCCGAGGGGTCCCAGGGAAGACAGCCAGGCATGCGGGCAAGAGACTCTGCATTGGGTAATGCAAAAAAAAAAAAATAATAAAGAACTCAGACCTCTTTTTAACACCAGCACAAAAGACAAACCAAAAGCATTAAATAACTTGATGTCAGATGTCCTGAGCTCTGTCTCTATTAGCCCATTGGGCTCTTTGGAAGATCCAAAGAACCCAAGACCCTCCATGGACAAAAAGAATTGTCTTATTTTTTTTTAATTGTTATTGATTTTGGTGCCATATGAATCTGTGCTCAGAACTTACTCCTGGCTCTATGCTCAGAGATCACTTTCTTTTTTCCCTCACAATTTTATCTTATTTTTATAAAGTCTTTCACAGTAACTTATTACATTCAATATTCCAATACCAATCCCACCACCATAACACCTTCTCACCACCCACCACTGTTATTTAAAATGACCCTACCACCACCCAAGCCTATCACAAAAGCACATCCTAAATAATTTGGTTTGTATGGCTTGTTTTGAATAATGCATTAAAAATGTCCAAAAGAGTGGGGCTGGAGAGATAGCACAGACGATAGGGCATTTGCCTTGCACACGGCTGACTCGCATCCCATATGGTCCCCTGAGCACCTTCAGGGGTAATTCCTGAGTGCAGAGCCAGGAGTGACCCCTGTGCATCGCCACGTGTGACCCAAAAAGCAAAAAACAATAAATAAATAAATAATAATGTCCAAAAAAGTTTCCCTAAAGGAAAATGTGTGAAAATGTGTGAAGATTGTTGTATCCCACCCTACAGCCATTAAGCCCTTGTATAAGAGATTACTAACATGTTGTTATATGCTGAGACTTGTGTGCTAATAATTATTTATTTTTGGATCAAGAGAGTTTGCCTAGTACCTTAACCCTGCGAAATGTGGGCTTTTTATTTTTTAATTTTGGTACATCTGTGAGGTAGAATATAAAAACTTGCATGGCCACAAATGCAACTGTGCACTCCAGAGATTCTGAAATTTTAAGTAGGGTGATACAATTAGGATGATTTTGGGATCTTGATGCATCTCTGCAGCTGTGGCTCTCTTGTGAGATGTGTTTATGAGTCTGGATCATGGCTATTAATGAGTTTATAAGGTGCCAGAGGTGGTTTGTGGGCGTGGCTGCCAGGCTCCAGGGAAGACAGGGACATGGAGAAGTAGCCCATCCCAACTCAGCGAGAGCCTGGTGATTTCAGTCAGATTCATTCTCATGCGTGAGGGGCTCATCCCGAGCCTGTGGAGACTGGCTGTAAGCACAGTGTCAATTGGGTTCTGGAAGTTTTGGCTGCCGGGGTTCTGTTGAGGCAGGCGAAGGGACTCACCTGCCCCCCTCCATTTGTCCCAGATGGGCTCAGCTTGGCCCAGCATCTAGAGACATCCTTGAAGCTTGTGACTCTCTTGAGAGATTTATTTGTGAGTCTGAATATCACTCCTTTTAAACAACTATTTTGGGGGCAATACATTCAAGATTTACTCTTGGCTCTCTGCTCAGGGGTCATTCCCTCTGGTATCTCTAAAACCAAAGATAAGCAAAACCATTTATCTCTGGTTTTATTTCAACCAGAGATAAAACCCATGTTGGCTGTGTGCAAAGCAAGCACCCTACCCACTGTACTATCTCTGTAGCCCCCAGAGATCATTCCTATGTACTCAGTGGGGACATATAAAGTGTTGGAGATGGAACCCATGTTCATCGTGTGCCAAGGCAAGTAATTTAATTTCAGTACTGTCTGTTCAGTCCTGAACAGTCCTTAAATTGTGACTGATTTGACTCTGTGCAGACCAAAAGGAGCATACATTAAGGTCTTTGGACTTAAGTTATACATGAACAAGTGAAAGAACTCAGTTTGAAATGGAGCAATATATGATAGTGCATAATTCTTGGGCTTTGCATCTTATCAGAGACCATATTACCAGCTATGTTATTGGCATACTCTTCTTTTCAAGTTTATTTCATTCAAGCACCATGATTTACAAAGTTAATCATAGTTGGTTTTAGGCATACAATGTTTCAGCCCCAATTTCACTATTGGTATCAACTTCCCTCCACCAAAGTTTCCAGGTTCTTTTTCTTACCCTCCCACCCCCAGTTTTGACAGGAATCTTTTTAAGATTGATAAAATGTTTGGGTCTCATGAGTTCAGAGTTGTTGATTCTGTAGTTGGATATTTAGCGCTATTATTCTTAATACCACTAATGTACTGAATCTCCTTGACCCTGATCTCCCATGTATTCTCAGCCATCTCTTTCCCCACCCAACTTCCACCACTCTATTTCTTTAATTTTAAATTTTTATTGAATCACCATGAGATATACAGTTACAGTTGTTGATGATTAAGTTTTAGTCAGACAATGTTCCAACACTCATTCCTTCACCACAACTGTTTCCCTTCTCTTTATACTCTGGGGACAAGGGTGGTCTAAGAATCCCACCTTTAAATAATTGCATTTTCTCACCGAGCTATTTATATTTAAATACCAAATATAAGTGATATTATCTTGTGTTTATCTTTCTTCTTCTCACTTAATTTATTTGACTTGCATAATATCTTCCAGCTACATCTATGTTGCAGAAAATTTAATGATTTTATCACCCTTATATTGTCATAGTATTTCATTATGTACATATATGCTACAACTTCATGATTCACTTCTCTGTTATTAGACATCTGGGTTGATTTGAAATCTTAGCTATTATACCAAATGCTGCAATGAATAACGGTGTGCATCTTCAGAAAATGTTACTAGCAAAACTGGATAGCTATGTGTAAAAAACTAAAACTGGATCTATATTTCACACCCTACACAAAAGTCAATTTAAGAACCAAAGCAATAATACAGTGGGTAGGGCATTTGCCTTGTATGTGGCCAACCAATACTTTATATGTCCCCCCCTGAGTACATAGGAGTGATCTCTGGGGGTCTATAGAGATAGCACAAAGGGTAGGGTGCTTGCCTTGCACACAGCCAAACTGGGCTTTATCTCTGACACCACATACAGTCCCCAGAGCACTTCCAGGAGTAATTCTGAGTACAGAGCCAGAAATAACTTCTGAACACTGCTGTGTGTGACCCAAAAAGACAAGAGGGAAAAAAATCAATTAAAAGTGGATCAAAGATCTTGAGATCAGACTAGAATCTATAAAATACATTGAGAAAATATAGGCAGAACACTTCAATATCTGCACCTCAAAACTGTATTCAAAGATACAATATCCCTGGTAAAGGCAACAGAATAAAAAAATCAAATTAAATAACTTCTGCATGGCAAAAAAATTGGGATAAAATGAAAAAACAGGATAAACTGAATTGGGGAAAATATTTGTAATCAACACATTAGATAAAGAGTTGATATTCAAGATTATAAAGACTCAGAAGTATGAATAACAAAAAAAATCCAAAATCCCTTAAGAAAATAGGAGAAGAAATGAACAGACACTTCTCTAAGAAAGATTAATGGATGGCCAACAGGAACATGAAAAGATGCTCAGTATTACTTATTGTTCAATAAATCAAAATTAAGACAACAGTGAGATGCCATCTCACACCAGCAAGTAAGAATGGCACATACCAAAAATACTGGGCAAAATTTGTTGGTGGGGATGCGGTGAAAAAGAAACTCATCCACAGCTGATATGACTATTGTCTGTTTCAGTCCCTATGGAAATCAGTCCAGAGGTTTCTCTGTAAACTTAAAGTTGAGCAGTCACATGACTCAGCGACTCCACTTTCGGGTTATCCCTCAGGTCTATAAAACATTCATTTAGAAGGATGTGTGTGGTGTGTGGTGTGTGTGGGGGGTGGTGACTGGAGCAATAGCACAGCAGGTAGGGAGTTTGTCTTGCACATGGCCAACCCTGGCTCAATTCTCAGCATCCCATATGGTCCCCGAGCACCGCCAGGAGTAATTCCTGAGTGCAGAGCCAGGAGTAACCCCTGAGCACTGCCAAGTGTGACAAGAAAAGAAAAGAAAAGAAAAGAAAAGAAAAGAAAAGAAAAGAAAAGAGAAGAGAAGAGAAGAGAAGAGAAAAGAAAAGAAAAGAAAAGAAAAGAAAAGAAAAGAAAAGAAAAGAAAAGAAAAGAAAAGAAAAGAAAAGAAAAGAAAAGAAAAGAAAAGAAAAGAAAAGAAAAGAAAAGAAAAAAGAATGTAGGCACAACACTTTTTATTGCAGCATTCAATATTGGTGTATAGTTGTGTAAAGGAATCTGCTTAGGAACACTGGCCTCGAACAAAGCACAGCTCAAGCAAATGCCACAAAATTTTTGTCACTTATAACAAGTTCTCAAAAGACTATAAAAGTTTAAAAAAAAATAACAAATTCTGGATACCTTTATCAAACCGGACCTTCTGGCATAGCCCTTTCTCTGTACTGTCAAACTTTGGGGGCAAACATTATACTGTTTTGGAACTGACAAGTTATCTCTTTGCAATTATTTAGTTCATAATGCTTGTTGTATGTCATACAATTTAAAGAATGTGAAATTATTTTTTAACATTATAGAAAATTCTTTCATAATGATTGAAATCCGTATGCTCATTTGTATTCATCTTTGAAGCTGGCACCATAGTTCACAGTCTGAGAGTAAAATTGACAAACTGCTCCAACATAAGTCATATAGCTGTTACTAACTTTAACTTAATTGATCTCACCTAGATCACCGTCAGTGAGGATTTGGTAATAATTGATTTTTTTCCAGTTTCAATAGAGTTATTGGTTTTCTTATTTGCACTTATCCACAGTGTTTTCCTTTTTTATTTGAAGGTTTATGACAACAAGCTTTACTTCTCTCTCATTTCAATTTATAAGTAGATTAAATTTAAGAACAATAAGAGAAAATCAATGTAATTTAGAACTTCAAAAAGAACTTCAAATTCATCACTGTCATAGGTGTTGAAACTATAGATGTTTAAATGGGCATTGCAAATGAAAGGAGCATTCTGCACACAATGTAACCTCCCAAATCTACATACTGAAGGTTAGCCCATAACTCTCCAGCAATGTGGCCATAATGGATAAGACTTTTCGAGGGATCATTACTTAAAATCATGTGATGAGATGGGTCTAGTCAAGTAGTGCTAATATCTACAAAGAAGAGTAAAGCACATCACACACAAAGTAGGACTGTTTAGAGACAGTTAGGAAGGCAATCATCAGAAAGCCAGGGAGAATGCCTCATGAGAGAACAAACCTGGTCAAACCTTGTGTGGAGCATAGCAATGGGCACCAGAGCTGATAAGATCTGGCCCTGCATACCAGATAAGACCTGTCCCTGCATAGTGACCCAGTAGGGAGTGTCTGGGTCCATTTTACAAGCACCAAGTATCAGGCCTTGAGTTTTACCCAACCCCCACAAGAATTGTCACCTAACTGCAGCATCTAGCCCTAATTGAGATTGGGCCTGGGAAAAGCAGAGTTGGAAAGGTGACAGGTCAGTAATGCTGAACTCTATGTGATTGGACCATCCCCTTAAGTCCAGACCCCTATAAAATATGTGTGTATTTGGCAATAAAGTGAGTGGCCATCAGCTGTCTCCTGGAGTGGTTTCTCCACACACCCGTTTTCCTTCACCCCTAGACCTGGTGTGCAATATGTCTGGGTATGTTGGGGAAAAACAGTTCCCCAACAAGCTTGCTCTTGGACTTTCAATTTACAGAACTATGAATGGATACCTTTTGGTTACCTATGCCACCAATCTTTGGTACTTTAACAGCGCTTACCTATCTGGTTGCCTTTTGAGGCATATGTAGCTTCTATATTCCCAAAAGGACTTAGGAAGAGAATAGTAGCTCTGTTATTGGGATCAAGATGAATAGATAGATCAAGATGCATAGTTTAAAGATGGAAAGGCCTATTCTCTATCTCTAGAATTCTCATTCCCTTTCCTTTATACCCATCTGGATTAGGAGCCATAGAGAAACAATGGCCTCCCAGGAAAGGACGGATATGATCAGCTCTGGTTCTCTAGCACCCTGTCAAAGGCTCTGTGACCTTGAACAATGAAGCTTCATGGGCTTTCCTTTTATTCTGCATTAGTAGCTAAAAAAAAGAGAATAGCATTTATCATTACATATATGTTGTCATAATGATGCAATAAAATATATTTAAAAGTATTTTGTACAATGAAAATTACAAAACATAGAAACTTAACATCTGATAACAAACTTAACAAGGCAAATTGTGTATTATAAAATAAATTTCTCTGTTACCTCAGACAAATAATTCAGAAAAGTGTATTTTAAACTAGTAATTATCCAGTGAAGAAAGTACTTTTATTGGCTAAAATTTCTATTTTTAAAAATAATGTGAGTTGTTCTTTTCCAATAGGAAATGTAACTAAAAGAATATTTCCTAGAGTCAAAAGTGTAAATCAAGATAAACTATAATTTCTTCAAGGTACACAGATCAGGCAAGTTAGTTTCTAAGTCCAGGGCCCTGAACCTACCAGACTTGAATTCAGCTCTTCATTTTTGTATTACAACTGTGGATGCCAAGGAAGTCACTCAGTCTCTCTAAGTTTCATGGTTTTATTAGAGGCTAAAATAATGTATGTGCATACAAATTAAAAACATGCATTTTTATAAAAATTAGAAAACAAATAGATGGCCAGTAAGCTAAAGGGGTTCTAATCACTTATTATCAGAAAAATTCAAATTAAGACAACAGTGAGAGGTAATCTCATACCAATGATAATGGCATATGTCTAAAAGCCTAGAAACAACTTGTGTTGGTAGAATGAGGCAAGAAAGGAGCTCTCATACATTGCTGATGGGATTATTATCTGGTTCAGCCTCCATGAAAAACAATATGAAAGTCTTCAAAAACACTAAGAATAGAGCCTAGATATTAAGTGAGACTAAGTGATCTCACTGCGTGGTATCTACCCACAACACAGAGGACAGGGTTGGAGCACCAGGGCAGCAGGCAGGGCACTTGCCTTGCATACAACAGACCTGGGTTTCATTCCCAGAACCACATAGGGTCCTGCAAGCCCATCAGCCATGAGCACTGAACACAGGTCCAGGAACAAACCCTGAGCACGACTGGGCATGGCCCCAAAACCAAGACAAACAAAAAAGACATGAAACACTCACTCATTTGAAGAAATATAGGCACACCAATGTTCATTGAAGCACTGTTCCAAGAGCAAGGATAGCGACAAAAACCATGTACACAATGATGGAATTGTGGATAATGAAGTTGTGGCATATCTTGTCAGCAACCTCCTGCACCACCAGCTGCCTGGCCCCCAACCCCCTAACCAAGGTCATCAGTGACAAATTCGACATTGGTGGAGGGGTGCGTGACCACCATCCATGCCCTTACTGCCACCCAGAAAACAAGGACAGCCTTCTGAGAAACTGCTGGGACAGTGTGGGGTGGTCCAGGACAGCATCCCAGCCACCACCAGCGCCACCAAAGCTGAGGGCAAGGTCATCCCAGAGCTGGACAGGAAGTTGGCCTGGCCTTCCATGTCCCACATGACATATCTGTCATGGATCTGACGTGCTGCCTGGAGAAAGTTGCCAACTGCAACAACTTCGAAAAGTGGGGAAACAGGCCTCGAAGGGGCCCCTCCAGGGATCCTGGGCTACACCGGCGGCCAGGCTGTCTCCTGCGACTCAGACAGTGACACCCACTCCTCCCCCTTCCGTGCAGGGGCTGGCATTGCCCATAACACCCACTTCTTTAAGCTTATGTCCTGTTTCTCCAAAGAGTTTGGCTACAGCAACAGGGTGGCAGGCCACATGGTTGACAAAGGCCCGAAGGAGTAAGAGTCCCCACCCGCAATCCACCCCACCAGCCCGGCCAGAGCACTAAGAGGAAAAGCGAGGCCCTTACTGCGGGGAGTTCTTCCCCCGCATCCAACCCTCTGAGCACCCTAACCTGGAGTTTCCATCCCAGACCCCCTGAAGAAGGGGAGAGTCTGAGGGAGTCTCATATTGTCATATACCATCAAGAAAGTACACTGCACCCCACCAAAAAAGGGGTGAAAAAGAAAAATGATTCCCATAATATTGTTATAAAATATCATGAATGAAAAATGCTGCCCATTAGTCATTTTCCTCCAGATATATCAGCCACCCACAAAATTTATTTGCAGAGTACATTTCTATGCTGCTTCTTAAAAAAAGCCAGCAGTGAGGGGAACTAGTACGTAGAACCAGAGGATAAAGAAGAGCTACAGCTACACAGAGCAGAGGGCTTAGGATAAGTATAGCATGGGCAAACTAAGCATCTGGTGGCATAGAGGATGAGGAGTTGATGTTGATTCTAATGAATATGAGGTAAAACAGTTATGATCAACTTTCCTGGAGGTACCAGGAAAGGAGCCAAAGTCTTGTCTATTCTTGTGTGGGTTGGGAAAACAACCTCTGACCACACAGCCCAGAGCAATGCCTTCTGATTGTCTCTGAGCTTGTTTTGGTATTTTTCTTCAACCACAAAGCAAGACCTACTTCACTTCACATAAGTTCTCTAGAAATTAAATTAAATAATATATCTTAAACACTTATAGAAACTGCACAAGTAGAAGCTTTCATCATTGCTGATATCTTTTGTCAAAGGGAATTGTGTAAAAAAAATCTACTTCAGCCTGGTTTTGTAGCAGATGGCTGCCAGAAATACCAATAACAGCAATTTTTCTAGTCATTCTTCAAATTCTGCTTAGTGTTCATTATCACCTTTATTGACTTAGCCCAGCTGCAGGCACCAGCCAGCTTCATCATTCTGTCAACAGCCCCTGACTAGGTAGTTCATGGCTTCCAAAGGAGGAAGGATGCAAAGGTAGGTAATCAGTGACATACAGTAGCTGACGCAGATTGAGAACACACTCCTTCCCATTTCTCTTCCATTTTGCCTCTGCTGCTATAGTAGAGGACAATGACCAGTTTCATTTGACTCTGGGAAAAGGGGAGATACACCACAGGGTGTGATCATACCACACTCTGGATTTTTTATTGTGGTCAGGAGAAGAAAGTTTCCCACAATTACCATTAAGAATGATACAGACATAGAATTGGAGTAGCAAAGATGTACAGAAGTCCCATATTAAAAATGCTCTCTGCTTACTGGTGATGTGCTACTCGCAAGGCTCTTTGTAGGTGTTTTCTAAATTGCTTATCAGTCTGGACCATTTCTAACTGCAGACACATGAGAAGAGAACTTGCCTTAGCTGCTTAACACTACAGTTTCCTCAGAAGAAAAAGAAATGTGCTTTAGTAAGAGTTGTTTTGAGAACTATGTAATTACATAATTTATAAATTAATATATTTATGCTTTATATCTGGAGCCTCGCAAGCTCCCCGTGGCATATTCGGTATGCCAAATACAGTAACAATAACAGGTCTCATTCCCCTGACCCTAAAAGTGCCTCCAATCTTTGGCAAAGAGGAGTAAAGAGAGGCTGCTAAAATCTCAGGGCTGGGATGAATGGAGACGTTACTGGCTCCCGCTGGAGTAAATTGATGAACAACAGGATGACAGTGATACAGTGATATGGTGATGCTTTATATCTACATGAGATAGATATAAAGATAAATATAAAACTTAAAATAAATAAAGTACATAACATGTGACAATTTAAATCTATGAAATCTGGAATAAGAATTAGGGCATATCATCATGTTAGAAAATGTTACAATTGTTATTATTATCATTATGAATTTTTTTTCAGGGAATGTGGCCCAGTCAGAAATAAAACTCCTCAAGTCATCATATTATGAATGTTTGTGGTGAAACTGGTGTTAAATCATTTGTAGCTGAACTTCTCTTAGGTTGAGCCATTTTGTATAATAGAGAAACCCTCACACTGTTACATATTAAAAGTTACTCAATGGGGCTGGAGCGATAGCACAGTGGGTAGGGCGTTTGCCTTGCACGCGGCCGACCCGGGTTTGATTCCCAGCATCCCATATGGTCCCCCAGCACCACCGCCAGGAGTAAATTCCTGAGTGTAGAGCCAGGACTAAGCCCTGTGCATTGCTGGGTGTGACCCAAAAAGCAAAAAACAAAAAACAAAAAACAGTTACTCAACATAAGGAAAATTATTTTAGTCATTATCATCACTATAAATTTCCTGTATTTGCTTCCTATTGCTCCTAATTATCATCAATGTAGTCACTTACAAGTACACAGGTTATTACTGTATTACAACTCTGCAGGTTAGAATCTCTAAATAAAGGTATAGTAATAGCTGTGTCTCTTCAGAGGGATACAGGGAGAATCCCTAAGCACTATATATTGTATCTCCGATGGCTCCCAAACACCACTAGGAATATCGCTATTTTAAAAAATCTAATCACAAATAGAATATTTCTAGTTCTGTAGCAAGCTTCCCAATGTCTCCAAGATGCTGAGATATGATAATAATAAAGTGATTATGAAGTGACTTTAAATTGCATTTTGTGAGGAGTGTGGCATTGAGGTCTGCTTTGGACCCAGCAGAACCATTCTCCTATACAGATACCAGTGAATTGTGGCAGTGCATTTCTTTACTTCTACATAATTAACCATAAAAAAAGACATCCTAACATAGGCTCCTTATGACACAAAAACATGCAAGAAACAATTCCAAACTGCTAAAGTCACAATGTTAAAGCAGCATGGAAATCCACCAGGCTTAGTGAGTGAAGATGCCAGCCCATTTGACCCAACCAGTAATAATGAGCTATATAATCTCTCTGATAAGGAATTTAGAATGGAATTATTAAGGACATGTAAGTTCAAAGAAACAATGGAATGCACCACCAATAAAATACAAGAGTATATGAAAGCAGAAATGAGGATAATACAAACAAAAATACAAGCAGTAATTAAAGAAAAACAGGTAGGTGAAATGAAAAAGTCTCTGGTCGGTCTCAGCAGCAGATGGACAGCTGCTGAGGACAGAATCAGTGAGCTCTAAGATGAGGTGCAGAGAATCTCCAGACAACAGCAAAGATAGGAAAGAGCCTCAAAATAAACCGAAGATGACAAGAGAAGATCGGGATGAAGACAAGGGAACAACATAAGAGTAACTGGGGGTACCAGAGGGACAGGGAGACAATCCTGATGAAGAAACAACTATAAAAGCCATCATTGCTGAGAAGTTCCCAGAGCTTAAAAGTGCATGCACAAAACAACAATGAGATATCATCTCACACCACAGAGATTGACCATACCCAAAAGAACAAAAGCAATCGGTGCTGGCTGGCATGGATGTGGGTTGAAAGGGACTCTCCTTCACTGCTGGTGGGAAATGTCGACTGATTCAGCCCTTTTGGAAAACAGTATGGATGATTCTCAAAAAATTAGAAATTGAGTTCCCATTTGACCCATCCTCTGGGAATATATCTTGGAAAGGCAAAAAAGTATAGTAGAAATTACATCTGCACTTGTATGTTCATTGTTGCACTGTTGACAATAGCCAAAATCTGAAAAAAAAAGTTCCAAGAACAGATGACTAGTTAAAGAAATTTTGGTACATCTACACAATGGAATACTAGGCAACTGTTAGAAAAGATGAAGTTATGAAGTTTGCATATAAGTGGATCGACATGGAAAGCATCATGTTAAGTGAAATGAGTCAGAAAGAGAGGGACAGATGTAGAAAGATTGCACTCATCTGTAACAGAATAGGAGGCTAACACCCAAGAATAGTAGAAATAAGGACCGCTCGGGTTGGAAGATGCGAGCCGAAAATAGACTATAGACCAAACATGATGGCCACTAAATACCTCTATCGCAAACCTACTACACCCAAAAGGAGAGAGAGAACAAAAGGGAATGCCCTGCAAGAGAGGCAGGGTGGGGTGTGGGGAATGGGTTGGGGTGGTGGGAGGGATCCTGGGATCAGTGTTGGTGAATGGGCACTGTTGGAGGGATGGGTACTCAATCATTATATGACTAAAATGCAAACACGAAAATTTGTAAGTATGTAACTGTACCTTATGGTGATTCACTAATATAAATAAATAAATAAGAGTGCAGGCACCTGGATCCAGGATGCCCAAAGAATAACAGCTAAAATAAATCCAAATAAAAATATCTCAAGATACATCCTTATCATAATGACAAAAACCACAGTGATAGAATACTGAAAGCAGCAAAGGAGGAAATTGCTTACAAAGGAGCATCCTTAGTAGACTTATCAGATAAAACCCTCTGGGCCCAATGACAGTGGTGGGATATAATGAAAAAACTTAAATTAATGCCTCACAAAGAATTTACCCAGCCAGACTCTCATTCATATTTGAAGGAATAATACACAACTTACAGATAAACAACTCAGGAACTTCATAGACTTGAAACCATTGTTACAATAAGAGCTAAATGGACTACTTTAAGATAAAACAAGTCCCAAAAGTCCATCAAACATCTTCAGAAAGATGACCAAAAAAATAATAATCTCTCTCAATGTCAATGGACTAAATGCACCAATCAGGAGGCACAGAGTTGAACCCAACACTCTGCTGCTTGCAAGAAACACATTTGAAAACGTGAAAAAAATGAAAGTAAACACAGACTCAATGTCAAAGGCTGGAAAACAATTCTTTAAGCAAACAACCCCCTCAATAAAGCAGGGGTGGCTGTACTAGTATCAGATGACAGACTGAATAAGGTTATAAGAGACAGTGACTGAATAAGGTTATAAGAGATAGTGAAGGTCATTTCTTAATGATCAATTCATCTGTGCATCAGGAAGATTTCACACTCCTAAAAGTATTCGCACCTAAGGAAGGATATTTAAAACAACTAATAGACTTGAAGACAGACATTGATAGCAACACAATAGTAGTTGGAGATTTCAACACTGCTGTTCTACCTCTTGATAGATCAGCTAAACCAAAGGTCAGCGAGGAAACACTTTGAGGGGGAAAAAGATGGAAGAGAAGGGTTTAGTAGAAATATATAGGACTTTTTATTTCCCCAAAACTGAATACATTTCTTCTCCAGTGCACATGGGACATTCTCCAAGATAGACCACATCCTGGGCTACAAAACATACCTCCACAAAATTAAGAGGATAAAAGTTGTATCAACTTTTCAGAACTTGATGAACGAAAATAAAAGTGAGTCACTCACAGAAATGGAGAAACAAATCAAACACTGGGAATTAAATAACTCGTTACTGAACAACTAATGACTTTGAGAGTAACTCAAAGAGGAAATTAAAAGATTCCTGGAGACAAACGAAAATGAGGCCACGAGCTACTAGAACTTGTGGAACACAGCAAAAGCAGTGTTAAGAGGGAAGTTTATAGCCTTACATATATTCATTAGGTAGCAAGAAAAGTCCCACATAAATAACTTAACCTCACAGCTTAAGATTTTAGAAAATGACCAACAAAAGGAGCTCTAACTAAACAGAAGGAAGGAAATAATAAAATTTGGAGCAGAAATCACTGAGTTGGAATCACAAAAAAACACTCCAGAGATCAACAAAACCGAGAGCTGGTTCTTAGAGAAAATAAAAAAGATTGAGAAACCACTAGCAAAACTCACAAAGAAAAAGAGAGAGACAGAGACAGAGACAGACACAGATACAGACACAGAGACATAGACAGAAACAAAGAGAGACAGAGAGAGAGAAACTTAATAGACCATATCAGAAATTAAAAGGGGAATATCAAAACAGAAGCTATAGAAATTGTTGGAATACTGTATGACTGAAACCTAATCTTATGAACAGCTTTATAAGGGTCTGTTTCACAGTGATTCAATCATTCGTATAACTTGTCATCCTGTTCATCTTCAATTTGCTTGAGCGGGTGCCACTAACATTTCCATTCATTCCTGTCACGTGCTAGTGTAGCCCAATGGTATCTGCTCGCACCAGGAACACAAAAAGCCTCAAACCATTCATTCAGGATTTTGATGAAGTCTGACCATCTCATAGGTGGGCAGACACACGGTCCTTAGATGTCCCATGGAATTCAGTTGGTAACAGCTCTAGTCCAGCGGTTGTCTCGAAATCAAATTACGACGCATCTGATCTTGTAGTTGGCGAAGGACAGGCAAGCATTGTGAATACTTTTCCTGGCTTCTGCTGTATCGGCCAACACTGCTGCTCTTCTCTCTTTGAGGTCTTCCTTTATCGCATCTCTGCACAGCTTTGCGAGCTTAGACGTTAGCTTGTGAGCTCATGCCAAACCATGCTGGCAAATGAGTTTGCTATTGTTGTATACAATATGTTTGTATACCAATAAAATCATAGCTTTGGAAATATACAAAACCCATGGCTTTGGAAATTTATATAGGAAATCCATGGCTTTCTTAAATAAAAATAATGAAAGAGAAGAAAGAGGTATTAGAAAAACAATCCTATTCACAACAGTGTCTCAGGAAATAAAGTACCTCAGAATCAGCGTAAATAAAGAGATGAGGGCCTATACAAAGAAAACTACAAAACACTACTTCAAGAAATAAAAGAGAACATGAGAAAATTGAAACAACATCCCCTGTTCATTAATTAGGAGGATTAACATTGTCAAAATGTCAACTTTGATTCTAATGTTCTAATTGTTTTTCTTGTCTCCATAATGTGCATAATGTATGTACTCTCGTGACTGTTAAACCCTAGAATTTAAAAAAATGAAATCCCAAACTTTAAATATATATATATGTACATATATATATAATTAAATGAGCAGCTTCTTCAGAATGTTAAAACTTGAACTTCACCTATCTGCAAAATGATGATAGATATACATGGAATAAAATGCATATATATCTAAATGGTATTTGTAGTGAAATGGAAAGCTGTAAATATGCAAATTAATAACTCTTACTTCAACAGGACACACAATTGGATATAAATACCACCTGCCCATCAGTAACTATGTGAGCATAGGTAGCTGATTCAATCACTCTGTATCCTGATTTTCTCATTGGTAAAATAAAGGTTGTTATATCTCCCTCATAGGACAGTGATTATTAAGTAATTGATGTAAAACATCTAGCACAGGCCTGGCACCACAGTGAACATAGAATAAAATATTGTTTTTAGTATTTCTATTAAAACTGCCTTGTCATTCTGAGTTACTCCAGTCACTGATAGCAGTGATCAAAGTCATTGGCCTAAGAATATAAAGAACCATAAATTTTATCACTAATTCAGCCTTATAAAACAGAGAAGTCATTTACTGCTTTAAGTATTTGGTTTCATATCCAAAATAGAATATAATTATGGTTAAGCAATGGTTCATCTGTTCAATTCTAATTTTAAAATACCAGTTTCTAATCACAGTGAATGTCAACTGGCCTTTCTTTAAAGAATAATACGGACCAAAATCTTCATTCTATATGAAACTGTACTCAAACAGCACATTCTACCCTAATGACCAATTTATGATTCTATCAGAAGCTGTAACCTCAGTTTCATTTTAAAAAGACTACATTTCCATCCATATCCTGAGAGAAGGGAAGGGTTAGTAGCCAGGAATGCAATTAGACTAAGCCCTAATTTTCTCCACATAAGGTGAGACTACAGCAATCAGGTGAATCTTGCACTGGAGAAAGATAAATAATAATTATCTTTAGAGTCACTCCAGGCTTTGAAAGACAGTCTAAGAAGAAATACTCCAACTGAACAGAATATAATGTTTAATAATGCAAGGCATAGACCTACAAAATTGTTTACATCTTTCACGTGAAACAGTTATTCACTCATAACTGACTTAATCACAGAATTATTAACTTTTTTATGGATTCTAGCATCTGCAAATTAAACAGGTAGGAAAATTAAAAATATAGTTTTTGCCCTCAAATCAAGTGATCCAGATGGACAACCAATGGGATAAGTGTTATACAAATGCATTTTCTGATTTCTGTGATATAGAAACTTCCATTAAGGTCAATTTTAACAATTCAACCAGATATCTTTGAACAGTGAGTTGGAAAGAGTACATAACCACCTTTTGAAAGCCAGAATAACCTGGTGTCAATGGCAGTTTCTCAGAAGTACCAACAAAGATTCTCCTGTATGACCTTTCAACTAAGATTTTCTAAACAGAAAGGTTCTCCCAAATAGCAGGGAAGGCCAAACCTCCTGATATTTATTAATTTCCAAGCAGGGATTCTTATTTCTGTAAGATCACTTGCCACTAAGGGTATAAATACCCAACAACAGAATTCCATCTGTGTTTACCTGTGTCTGGGAAGATATTTAGAAGTGTGGAGTGTTCTGTTTGTTCAGATTATCAACCACAAGCTCTCAGAATAAAGATTCATTGAAAGCTGTTGTCAAATGCTTTCCCCTGCAAGTGGTCTTCGGTAGGATACAGTTAGTTTAATAAACCATGATGTTTTAACACATATCAGAAACTGCCTTTTCTTGTCCCGTCAAGAAAAAATCAACAATCAATGGGATGATGATGATTATGATGATAATATATTTATAAGTATGCTATATTTATAATATATTTATAAATATATTACAAAATATCCTGTCCTCTAAGCAATCACATAAAATGCTAATAATTTGGGGGATGACCCTGAATGTGAGTCAGGATTCAAAATTTTAATTTTAATAAATTATATTTGCAGACAGAAGGATAAAAATTATAGTATTATCTTATTTTGGAGGGCACATACTCAACAATATTCAGAGTTTACTCCTGGATCTGTGTTTAAGAATAATTCCTGGCTGGGTTCAGGGAACCATATGGGATATCAGGGATCTACACCATGGTGGCTATGTGCAAGGTAAGTATCCTAGCTTCTGCATTGTCTCTCCAGCCCCTATAGAACCATTTTCTTATGAGAGTTTCTTACTCTGTTCCTAAGAAGACAGGGCCACCATTTAATGTCTCTTAGTAGTTCTTAATATTGCTTTCTGTTTTTTAGACCAAGTTATTATATAGGTAACTGTTATATATCACTCTTATTATTGTGGCCCCAAAATTATAAAATATATATTTTATTTATTAAAATATTATTTAATGCATTAATAATGGAGACATTACTGGCACTTGCTTGAGAAAATCGATGAACAATGGGATGACAGTGACACAGTGATACATTAATACCAACACTAAAAAATTGTTAATTAAGCTATATTCAAGCGTGAGCCACCAGTGATATGTATTGGCATCAACATGTTAAGATAATGTAAAGTTTATGTATTAATTATTGCACAAGTATTTATGTAGTTCTTATTATATGCCTTATAACCTATAGGGTGCTAAATTAGCATTTATAAAATTATTTATAATGTGTTTCAGCTTGAATTGTTAGAACAGCTACAGTTGATTTCAAACACTGCTAAGTGGTTTTGGATATCAACCCTAAGTGTTTTAGGCTTCACCAGTGAATTACCCCTTTCCTCCTCCCAGAGAAGCTTACCATACCCTTGCTAACATCCCTAATTCGGTTAAAGTCTATCTTCAACCTTTCCTTTGTCTTGGATATTGACCCCAAGTGCTTTAAGTTTCATCAGTTAATTGCCCTCTTTCTTCCTCCCAGAGAAGTTTAACATGCCCTTGCTAGCATTCCTAACTTAGTTTGTCTTTAACCTTTCCCTTGTATTTTACCTCTCATTGTCACAGTTCCCCAAGTCAGTCTTGATTACTTGTAAGCCAAAACTTTCTGGTAATTCTAAACTTGTATTTGTACTGCTTTGTATTTGAAGGGTTGTATGTTTGTACCTGCTTTTCTATTTCCCCTATAACCTTTTTATATTTTACTATAGAGCAATGTTCTTTGGTTAAACACAGAAAGACCATTAATGCTGTGCTCCTAATATTTGGGAATTGATTGATGCTGAAATGTATCTACTCCTGGGCATAATTACTTGGTCATAACTACTTGAGTCAGGCTTCAGTTTCTGTAGTTCCTAACCCTCCAAAAGGGAGGTCCTGCCATGGAACTGAGATGGACCCTGGGCGAGTGGCAAAACTACCTGGCATCGAAATGGGACATTCTAGAAAGCATAAATGAATGGTCTTGATGCAAACTGTTACAACCTAAGAGACAGGACCCCCATGGGGAAGGACTAGCTGAACTGGCCTGAGGACTTAGTCTGGAATTTACGGTAAAAGCCTCGCTTGCTCTCAGAGCCCAGAGAACTAAGTGTTAAAAGCCTTGCTTGCAGGGCTGGAGTGATAGCACAGCAGGTAGGGCATTTGCCTTGCATATGGCCGATCTGGGTTCGATTCCCAGCATCCCATATGGTCCCGTGAGCACTGCCAGGGGTAATTTCTGAGTGCAGAGCCAGGAATAACCCCTGTCCATCACCGGGTGTGACCCCAAAAAGCAAAAAAAAAAAATAGTTAAATAAAGATTTTTTAAAAAATTAAAATAAAATAAAAGCCTTGCTTGCTCTCAGCCCAGAAAACTAAGTGTTGGGATCTTTGTCTCTTACTGTGTTTATCCAAACAACTGCAGGTATAGATAACTTATACAATTAGAGGGAAACATAAAAGCAATGCAGTTGTCCCTGGGAGACAGAGTGTCTCCTTGAGTTGATCTCCCCAAGAAAATTTCCTCTGCTAAATGTTTGTCTATGTAAATGACAACCACACCTGTCCTTACCTGAACCCCCCTTCAGATGTTCTATAAGTATGCTAGCAACTCTGCATTAAACGGGCCATTTTCACCATCAGACTGTGGTCCCCAGCCTCCCCGTTTCCCCCATCTCCCCTGCTCTCTGTGACTCTGTTGGGGAGCCAGCTCAGGGCCACCAAATGCACGTGTCCAGCAGCAGCAGCAACCCCTGAGGATTATTTTGTGAATTTACAGATTTGTAACCCCTGTTGAATGCGTGAAGCACTATCAGATACGTGCAGTGGAATATCACTAAGAGCTTTTGAGAGCTAGAGAAGAAAATCTAAATCAGCAGTTGCTGTTTGCTGGAAACAACTGTGTGTCTTCTTCTCTGCTTGGGGGAAGGAGGAAGTGGAGACCCAGCAGACAGGCACCAGAACTGCAGTGTGAAGAGTCTGGGATTTGGAAAACAAAAGCAAGTCAGTGACCCCATGGGCTTCCCAATACCTGAAAATATCTATAATAGGCCTGGAGCATAGCACAGCTGGTAGGGCATTTGCCTTGCATGCAGCTGACCCGGGTTTGATTCTCAGGATCTCATATTGTCCCCTGAGCACCGCTGGGAGTAATTCCTGAGTGCAGAGCCAGGAGTAACCTGTGTGCATTGCCGGGTGTGACCCAAAAAGAAAAAAATCTATAATAGTTTAATAGTTTTAGTCTGGAGTATCAATATTGTCCTTAGAGAGAATGGGAAACTAGAAATATTAATGTCAGTTTAAATTAAAATTAGAAACCCAGTCCTAATACTATAATAGCACAGTAAGCATAAATACTAGGAAAATTCAGAAATTATAATTTAGAAGTAGATCCAGATGTATTTCATTGGTTTAGGGAAGTCAATTGGAACACAGTATTGCCCCCGAGGCTCAGATGTTAGTGTCTGAATATAAGCACTTTGTTGTCGTTTTGGAGCTACTCTTCCAGCCTCCCTGAAGCGAGGTGAGGAAGCGGTTAATTCTTGTTTATGAAATGGGTTTCCAAATGACATGTACAACTTTTGTCTTACTTGCTTAAAATTTCTCATAAAGCAGACATTCAAAACTTTACAGACATATTATTTTCAATTGTTTTTGGTGAATGATATCTATATTTTATAATTTCCATGACCACAATGCTGATTAGTGAAGTCAGTGGGCCCCCACGGGCGGCTTAGATGAGGCAGGGAGGAGAGAGATAGACACTACCACCTGGTTCATCTCTGCCACCCGGAGGCCAGGCCAGCTGGGAAGACCAGGACTAACCAAGTCTGTGACCGGCCCCTGCACAGTGTGGACCAGAGCCCCTCCACCTTCACCAGGTGGCCGTCAAGCCTGATGTCCACTTGGACTGCATGGCACAGGAGTTTGATCCCCACGACCCAATTTTTCAGGGAGCCATGGACTCATGTTAAGGGTGAAGATTTTCCCTTTATGGGAAAGGAAAGCCAGTCCTAGGCCTGACCCAGGTTACCGTGTTCTTGTCTTGACACTCAGAAAAGAATTTCAGGAGTAGATGAATAGTTGAGTAAATACAGATTTTATTTGGGGGGTTTGAGGAAGGAGGGGGAGAGAGTGAGAGGAAGAAATGCACTCAAGAGAGAACACGGGCTTCTCCAAAGGTGAAGAACCTACACACATCCCAGCATCAGATATGGAAGCATAAAGTGCACATCTCAAGAGGGGAGATGCGGGAGACCTGTGCTGGGCAACGTGGGCACATGGGCTCAGGCAGCATTGGCTTGTGTTTCCTTTGCTCAAGGTGGCTTTTGCAGGGTTTCTTCAATCTGCCCTAAATGGGGCTTCTCTAGCTAGTTAAGAGTCCATTGCTAGGGTAGTTGCCAAGGGGCTTGAGGTGGGAATGGTCATTGGCCTTCTTTGAAATTCCTTTCCTGACTTTTTGGTCCTGCTTCTCTCAGACAGGGGTTCAGCCTTCTCTGGGGCTGTTGATGGCTCAGATGAGGGTCTTATCAAGCCCTGGTTCCTGTGTTTACAGCCTTCGCCAAACTGGTTTTACTACCTCCTAAGAATTTCTTTGCCATAGGTCCTTCCCTATCTAACTGCCTATATCAGTGGTTTATTCTAAAGCTGTCCCCTATGTAACAAACTAGATTTTTGTTAGTTATTCCAAAGCTTGAAATCTGGCTCCATCATTTACTAGTAACACTGCAAAACAGTCAAACCTTTATTTTGCTTACAGCCAAAACTTCTAATACCAAAATCTACCTTTTAAAAGGGTTGTCTCTTCTCTCCCTATACCACTCAATATTCATTGTACCAAAGGCTCTACCTCAGTTTAACTCAGCTCCTAGCAAAAAGCCCATCAGAGTATCTAAAACAAAATTATTACTCTGGAATTTTAAGCATGGGAGTTAACATATGACTGTTTCTAACACAGATTGATTAAAACTACTTTATGAACTCTGTTACCTTTGAGACTAAATGAAGTCAGAACGTAGAAGTCCACTTTCTAAAGAAAAGAAACCTAGATACCAAAGATTGAAATAAGTGTTATACTTCTCTTCTACCAAAGTGCTCAGTTACATTACTGTATTTCTATTTAGCCTAATGCCTAAGAATGTTATTATTCATTGAATTTTCAACTCTCACCAAATAGTCCCGATACTTGTGAAAATAGAAGTCTGAAAGAGGTGGGAGGAGTGTGGGATCTGGAGTTTCAGCTCAGTCAAAATGCCACGACAAAAGGTCATTCAACAAATGTCACTTATTGGGAATACACATGCTCTCAGAACAATGGACATGTAAAGGTCTAGCTTTCTTTAAAAAAAATCTAATTTGTTTTACTGGTAACTCGTAAAACTTGCTATCAATTATAAAATATAGATAACATATAGGCAAGTGTAAACTATAGGTAACCTTTACAAAATTTTGATGAAAACATGTCAGTGAAGTTTGCAAATGACCACTTTACAAGATACTTTAGGGAACTGAGATAGAATATTTGCATGTTACTTACAAACACATTTCATGGGCAAGAAGTTATCATATTTCCTATCTTGCTTCAATGATGACTGCAATTAAAAATCTCCAACTGAGCAACAATATACTTTTATTCATACATTATCATTTGAGCTTAGAGAGTCATATTCTATGCAAAAGAATAGAAGACACACTCATCTAAGAGAGTGTCTTTTCTAAGCACAAACTAGAAGATAATTAAGCATTGACTATATCACAAATAAGCAGATTTTCTTGAAATAAGTGGCTTTGCATAAGGAATTTGAGGTCCCAAAATATAATCCTCGGTAGATAGGACAATAGCAGAAAATGTTAGTTTGTTCAAGTCTCTAAATCTAAAAGACTTACATTCACAGCTTGGAACTGACAGGGATCCCAGGTCAAAAACAAGAACAAAACTGATTGGTTGTCATGTAAGAAAAATACAACTCCAAATTTATGCATTTGTCTGAGACTCACCTATGCCAAGATCCAACATATTGTGAAAAAAAAAAGATCATATCTTCTACCAGACATAAGGTCCACAAGGAAAGAATTAGGTTGGAATGCTTTCAGCAGGGGAACACAGAGCACTGGTCTGGGTGCATGGTAGTTGGGGGCATCTTCATGCATTTGGCCTTAATAGTGCTTTCTTTTCTTTCTCTTTGTGAGGAGTGGGGTGGTGTGGGTTGCGGGCCACACCCACCTGTGCTCAGGTATTGCTGCAGGCTGAACTGAGTTGGGGGTGGGAGGGAGCTTTTCTCTTTCCTAATGTCTGGGATAGAGAAAGCTTCACGTGCATCCAGAAAGATGATTCAAAGAGATTGACTGTTGGGTATTAATCCAAATTGTTTTAGGCTTCATCAGTGCATGGCTCCTTTTCCTCTTCCCATAGAAGCTTTTCGTGCTCTTACTAGCATCCCTAATTTAAAATTTATCTTACACTTTCCTTTGTGTTTTACTCTCATTGTCACAGTTCCCTAGGTCAGTCTTGATTACTTATAAGCCAAACTTTCTGGTAATTCTGGACTTTGTATTTGTACTGCTTTATATTTTTAAGTACCTGTACCTGCTTTTCTATCTCCCCTATAATCTTTCTATATTTTATTTTCTTTTATTATTATTTTTTTTATTAATGAGTCACCGTGAGGGTACAGTTACAGAGTTTTGTGCTTGTGTTACAGTCATACAATACTCGAGTACCCATTCCTCCACCAGTGCCCATTCTCCTCTACCGATGGCCCCAGGATCCCTCCCACCACTCCATTCTGGTCCCCCACTCCACCCCACCTTGCCGCTGTGACATTCCCTTTTGTTCTCTCTCCTTTTGGGTTGTTCTCTCTCTCCTTTTGGGTGTTGTGGTTTGCAATGGAGATACTGGGTGGCAACTGTATTCGATCTATAGTCTGCTTTCAACCCACCTCTCCCATCCTGAGCGGATTCTCCACCACACCTTAGTTGGTGTTCCCTTCTCTATCTGAGCTGCCTTTTCCCCAGAATGTGAGGCCGGCTTCCAAGCCATGGAGCAAATCTCCTGGTATTTATTGCTACTATTCTTGGGTGTTAGTTTCCCATTCTGTTGTTTTATATACACTGCTGGTAGGAATGCTGACTGGTTCAGCCCTTTTAGAAAACAATATGGATGCTCCTCAAAAAATTAGAAATTGAGCTCCCATTTGACCCAGCAATACCAGTCCTGGGAATACATCCTGGAGAGGCAAAAAAGTATAGTTGAAATGACATCAGCACTTGTATGTTCATTGAAGCACTGTGTACAATAGCCAGAATCTGGAAAAAAGCTGAATGCCTGAGAACAGATGACTGGTTAAAGAAAATTTGGTACATCTACACAATGGAATACTATACAGCTGTCAGAAAAGATGAAGTCATGAACTTTGCATATAAGTGGATCAACAAGAAAAGTATAATGCTAAGTGAAATGAGTCAAAAAGAGTCAAACATAGAAAAATTGTATCTTTTTATATTTTACTATAGAGCAATGTTCTTTGGTTAAACACAGAAAAACCATTAATGCTATGCTCCAAATATTTTGGAGTTGATTGACTCTGACATCTATCTACTCCTGGCGTGCATCATAATTACTTGAATCAGGCTTCAGTTGTTATAGTTCCTAATACCCCAAAAGGGTGGTTCTGCCATGGGACTGGGATGGACCCTAGGCAAGTGGCAAAGCTACCCCCGCATCAAAATGGGACAGTCTAGAGAGCATAAATGCATCATCTTGATTTAAGTTATTATGACTTAAGAGACAGGAGCCCCAAAGGGAAGGACAACTTAGACCGGCCTGAGGACTTAGTCTGAGATTTACAGTACAACCCTTGCTTGCTCTCAGAGCCCAGAGAACTAAGTGTTGGGATCTATGTCTCTTACTGTGTTTATCCAAATAACTGCAAGTATTAATAAGAAGTAAAGTTAATTGTTTATTATATACAACTAAATGGAAAGACAAAAGCAATGTTGATATTCCTGGGAGACAGACTGCCTAAAGAATTGCCTCTGCCAAATGTTTATCTCTGTAAGTGATCAATCACACCTAGGTCCTATAGCTCAACTCCCTTCAGATGTTCTATTAGTATGCTAGCAGCTCTGCACCAAAAAGGGCATTTTCACTATCTGGCTGTGGTCTCCTCTCTCTCTGTCTCTCTGTCTCTCTGCTGGGGAGTCCTGGGGAGGACGGAAGGTGTCTCTCAGCCACCAAACACACGCGTCCTCACAGCACCCACAGATTTTGTGAACTCACAGTGACTACATGCCTTGCAATCACAGACTCAGACTTAGAATTTGATCTCCTAAGGATACCCTTCTAAACACTGGCAGGTAGTCTAGTGACCTATAGGCATCACTGAGGAAGCTTCTATTTAAAAAGAAAGAAACTTAATTTGTTTGAAGTAAAAAAAGTAGGCAGAATAAAATCAGATTGTCAATAAGTAGCTAAAGACAATCTGACGTCATGATGCAGTACCCATGATTTCCTTCAAAATTATATACTGGCAGCAACAGGGCACATGGGAGATCTTGGGATGGGGGTGAACGGTTTGGGCCATGTAGCAGCAAAGGATAGGGTTAATGTTTTGCTAACTTGCTTGATTGCTTTCTGTAACTTGCTAACTTGCTTGATCAATCTCTGTAAAACAATACCTTGCAGTATGATCTAAGCTACACAAAACAAGGACTTGTTTCAGGAAATAAAACTGCCCAGACGCCTGGTAATGTCCAGGAAAGGCACGGACATATGGCGAAATTTACTCTAGCAAAGCAGAATGTCACTGATGACCCCCCTTGGTCCTGAAAAATGAGGATGTTGATCTAAGTGACCTGGGAAAAATGAAGATGTTGATCAAAGTAACCTTGGAAAAATGAGAAAAATGGGAATAATGATCAAAGTAATCTTATTTACTAAGGTGTATAAAAAGAGCCTGAACTCTGTATACGGGGCTCTCTTTCTCTCTCTCTCTAACCCTCCTCTGCATAGGAGTGAGAGCTGAGTGAGAGCCCCAGCATGCTGGTCTGAATAAATCCTCTTGCTGTTGCAGAGAGAGTTGTCTCGGCCTGTTCCTCCGTGCCTCCCGTGGGCAGAGATCTGCTCCACCCTAACATTTGGAGGTCCCACCGAGATCTGACTCTGCCTGAGGGACGCCGGACAGGACAGTCCCGAGCTCCTCTTTGGGGTAAGTACTAGCGCCTATTTTTTTTCTTTCGGTACCGTTACTTTATGTGCACAATTCTGGTATTCACGTGATTCTGATTCTGTATCTGTGGTATACCGTTCCTGGGATATCTGAAGTAGCTTTGTGTCTGACATACGTGTCCGGGTGACACAGGCTGCAGCCCTGGGGGACGCCCCAAGGGTGGATGAGGAGACCCAGGGACGCCTGGCTGCCTCCTATCTGGTAGATCCAGAGGGTCTATGTCTGGTCTATCCCAGGAAATCTGGACATCGGCCGCTTTACTATTTCTCTCTCCTTCTGAAGTTCCCCAAGGGACAAGTGCTTGTGTCTTGCTTTCTTCTAGGTTTGGTGATTGCAGGAATCTTCCTGTACCTCAAGATGGGACAAAACGCATCAACTCCCCTGTCCCTACTAGCCCATTGGTCTGAGGTTCGGGCTAGGGCTCATAATCTCTCTCCCTATAAAGGAAGGCAGTCTATCCCCATGGTTGATAAGAAGAGTCTAGCTCCTTGTCTCAGATGTAGTCTTGACCTTAAAATGGTAACATTTGACAACCTTAGGTTTCAACAACTTTTTCATAATTTGTTTTGCCGGCGTATATCAACAAAAGCGCTTTCTTGACCTGTTTTTAACAAGCAGGAAACTGACTGGTCAGGCAGAGAAACGGGAGAGCAATGTTCCCAATCGGCCGATAGGGCTCTCATTGCCCTGGGGACTGCTCTTTCCTTTCTCCGTCTATCAGCTTTCTCCCTGCCATTTTTTTGAAGGGTCAGATCGATTGATCAACTGCAGATGTGTGCACATGTAGTGGTGTTTTTAGTCAGTTCATTGTCTGTTTGTCTGTCTGTCTGTCTGTCTGTCTGTCTGTCTGTCTGTAGAACACTCGAGTGTTAGAGCTAGTTTGAAGTCAGTAATTCTTAGACCTGGGCAAACAAAATCAAGGGAGGTCAGAGTGATATGTAGCCCAGCAATTTAAAAGATCTTTGGAACTTGTTATATCAGGTTTAAACAAAGATTTCTAATCAGAATGTGGCGTCTACAAAGAAATTAAAATTCTCAATCTAGATTTCCTATTGGAAGAACATTAATGGTTATTAACAATTGTAACTCTTCTGAAATTCATAATCTGTACTATCTAGGAAGAGCTTAGGAAGTAGCGCCTAAAACTAAAGTGAAATAACAATTCAGATGATATTAGGCTTTATCTTACAAGCCTCAGCCAATTAGCTGTTTTACAATCAACAGAGGTACAGAAGCCATCAAAATAAACAGTTTTCTAATGTTTCCATAAACATTGACAGTCCAAGTATTTTTTTCTATGCAAATATCTAAGTTTGGTTAAGAAAAAAAAAAGAGGCTTTCCTTGCTCCACTTCACATCTCTTGCTCCCTTATCAAAGATTAGATGATCATACATTTGGGGTTGTGTGTAGGGATATTCCACCCTGTTCCATTGGTCTACGGCTCTGCATTTGTTCCAGTACCATGCTGTTTTAATTGTTACTGCTTTGTAGTAAAGTTTGAGGTTGGGGAGGGTGATGCCTCCCATCATCTTTTTCCCAAGAATTGTTTTAGCTATCCTTGGACGTTTGTTATTCCATATGAATTTTAGGATTGCTTGATCCATTTCTTTGAAGAATGTCATGGGTATACTTATAGGGATCGCATTGAATCTGTATAATGCTTTAGGGAGTATTGCCATTTTGACAACACTGATTCTCCCTATCCACGAGCAGGGTATATGTTTCCATTTCCTCATGTCCTCTTTGATTTCATGAAGTAGCGTTTTGTAGTTTTCTTTGTAAAGGTCTTTTACTTCCTTGGTTAAGCTGATTCCGAGGTACTTGATTTTCTGGGGCACGATTGTGAATGGGATTGCTTTTTTCATGTCCCTTTCCTCTGCCTCATTGTTTGCATATATGAAGGCCATGGATTTTTGGGTATTGATTTTGTAGCCTGCAACTTTACTATATAAGTCTATTGTTTCTAAGAGTTTCTTAGTAGAGGTTTTAGGCTTCTCTAGATATAGTATCATGTCGTCTGCAAATAGTGAGAGTTTGATTTCTTCCTTTCCTATCTGGATGCCCTTAATCTCTTTTTCTTGTCTAATAGCTACCGCAAGTACTTCCAGTACTATATTGAAGAGGAGTGGTGAGAGTGGGCATCCTTGTCTTGTGCCCGATCTCAGAGGAAAGGCCCTTAGTTTTTCCCCGTTGAGGATAATGCTTGCCGTAGGCTTGTGATAGATGGCTTCGACTATTTTGAGGAAAGTTCCTCCAAACCCCATTTTGGCGAGGGTTTTCATCATGAAAGGATGTTGGATCTTGTCAAATGCTTTCTCTGCATCTATTGATATGATCATATGGTTTTTGTCTTTACTTTTGTTGATATGCTGGATTATGTTGATTGATTTCCGAATGTTAAACCATCCTTGCATCCCTGGGATGAATCCCACTTGGTCGTGATGTATGATCTTTTTGATGAGTTGTTGGATCCTATTTGCTAGTATTTTGTTGAGGATCTTCGAATCGGTGTTCATCAGGGAAATTGGTCTGTAATTTTCTTTCTTAGTGGTGTCTTTGTTTGCTTTTGGTATTAGGGAGATATGTGCTTCATAGAAACTGTTTGGGAGAGTTCCTGTTTTTTCAATTTCCTGGAAAAGTTTGAGGAAAACAGGCAATAGGTCTTCTTTAAATGTTTGGAAGAATTCGCCAGTGAAACCATCTGGGCCTGGGCTTTTGTTTTTGGGGAGGTTTTTGATTACCATTTCAATTTCCTTAACATTGATGGGTCTATTCAGGTATTCCAGGTCTTCTTTCTTCAGTGTTGGGAGATTGTAGGAATCAAGGAATCCATCCATTTCTTTTAGGTTCTCCTTTTTTGTGGCGTAAAGACCTTCAAAGTAGTCTCTAATGATCTTTTGAATCTCACTGGTTTCTGTTATGATGTCCCCCTTTTCATTTCTGATTCGATTTATTAGAGTTTTCTCTCTTTCTTTCTTTGTGAGTCTTGCTAGCGGTTTATCAATCTTATTTATTTTCTCAAAGAACCAACTCTTTGTTTCATTGATCTTTCGGATTGTTTTTTTGGTTTCGATGTCATTAATTTCTGCTCTAATTTTTATTATTTCTTTCCTTCAGTCTGGTTTGGAGTCCTTTTTCTGGTCCTTTTCTAAGGTCTTGAGTCGTGAAGTCAAGCTATCTATGTGGGTCCTTTCTTCCTTCCTGAGGAATGCTTGGAGAGCTATAAATTTTCCCCTTAACACGGCTTTAGCTGCGTCCCATAGGTTTTGGTAGCTCGTGTCTTCATTCTCATTAGTTTCTAAGTATCTTTTGATTTCTTCCTTGATTTCCTTCCTGACCCACTCATTGTTCAACATGGAATTGTTTAGTTTCCAGGTGTTTGATTTGATTTTCCGTGTTTGTGAGTGGTTAGCTTCTATCTTCAGCGCATCGTGGTCTGAAAAAATGGTTGATACAATTTCTATTTTTCCGATTCTATTGAGGTATGTTCTGGGGCCCAGTACATGGTCTATTTTAGAAAATGTTCCGTGTGCACTGGAAAAGAATGTGTATTCTTTCTTTTTGGGGTGTAAGGCCCTGTATAGGTCTATTAGGCCTCTCTCTTCTATTTCTTCTTTCAGAGTCAGTGTTTCCTTGTTGAGTTTTGTTCTTGTGGATCTATCTAGAGGCGATAAGGCCATATTGAAGTCTCCGACTACAATTGTGCTGTTAGTGATGTCCTCTTTGAAGTCTGTTAGGAGTCGTTTTAAATATTTAGCCGGTCGTTCATTAGGAGTCAACAACACAGGACTCCTATGGGGAAGGACAGGCTGAATTGGCCTAAGGACTTAGTCTGGGATTTACGGTACCAACCTTATCCTGAACCTCAGAGAACTTTGTACACAAGAATAGTGTTTTAATCCTTAAAAAGTGTTTTCCTAGAAATCAGAATTCTAAAGATGTCTCCAGGTTGATATAACTTTACTTGTGAGTACCTTTAAAGTTTTTTTGAATATCTATAGGACTGACCTAATGCTTTTGAAATAGCACTGCAAGAAGTTTTGTCATGTTAAATGAGATGATTGGTAATTTGTGTCCAAACTTGGAAGATCGTGTTGCACTAAGTTCAGTAAAAATAAGAGCTTAAACTTGTGGGATTATAAAGAATATTAAGTCAGAAAGATAATGGATGCAGATATTATCAGTTGGGAAAAGGAAAGGAATCCTGTTAAAGTGAGATTGATTTTTGAAATGGGTTGAAGGAAAGTTACAGGACAGAATGAATATAAAGGAATATGTAGAAGCTTTGAAGTTGTGTTTGAAGGAAAGAAACTGATCACTGTTTTAAGAAACTCTTTAAATCACATGCAGAATTGTTCTAGTACGTTTTTTTGGTAGGATCTATGGAAAAGATATTTAATGGATTGTCTGGACTCCTGTTACAGTGCTCTTAGATAATTGAATTCTCAAAAGTTGTGGAAAATCAAGGGTCTTTCAAATGGGATTAAACGAATTAGACATGTTTAACTGTGCACTGGACCCCCGTACAGTGCTCTCATTAATGGGAAGTTAAGGTTTTCAACATGGGATTGAATGAGTTCAATATGATGTTAAATTGTACACTTTTTCTCTACAGATTTTAGCTTCTTTGACTAGGACCCACAACAAATGGGTGTGTTGCATCTCACTGTGAGTAAAGTGAAATGTTTGCTTTTCTCTTCTTTTGTACCTTCAGTATGTTTTTGATGTTTCATGGCACTATGTTGGTTTGCATAAATCCAGATAAAAATATTTCCTCTCTGTAATAGGGTCTACCCCTCATGCAGACAGGAAAGTCAGTTATGGGACCCCAAAACCTCTTCCAGGGAAACAGTGAAGGGATTGGTCTAAAAGACAGGAGCATGTACTTAACAGGTACTGTTTCAAGTACCCTACAAACCTCAGGGAGACCCTAGAGGCAGGCCGGCTCAAGGAAAGAATGGAAATCATCACTGCTATGGAGAATGAGGAATCTGGAAATCTGTATGACTGAGACAGCCTGGCCTACTCAGCATCAAAAAAAAAAATACCCTGGAAACTAGGATCTCGCCCAGCCCTGAAGAAGGGAGGGGAGGGACTCCTTTCTGCCAGGATGCCTCTAAGGAAAATGAGGCCCCAAGGCCACCTCCAGTTCAACCTGAAGACTTGAGGCCATCCAGTTCATCATGGGACACTTTTGGCTAGGCCTGGGTAACTCTGAAGTGCTACATAAGATTAATGCTGTTATTGGTGTGCCTCCTGTCTTTAGCCAACCCCCAGGACTTCTCAGTAAATAACTGGGGTATCCCAAATGGAGAGTTCTCTAATCTTGCTGTCTGTATTTATGCAAAAGAACAAGTCAGATTTGTTAAGCCATCAGGCAAATTTTAAAATGAAGGTGGAGAGAAAACCATGCTTCTGTAACTTGTTTTTTAAAGAATCAGATTCAAATTCTACAGAGTGATCTAGTAAATGTATTCTAATCTTGATATAAAAGGTATCCCCTCTGAGTAATTCAGGTAAAATGTGTTTTGCTGACTGTAAAGTAAGCAGCCTAGTCTTTGGAACTCAATGTTGAACATGCTGTCACTAGTCTGACCAGGGTATTGGAAGCCAGAGCTTCAGTGGGGGAACCTCAGCTCAAAGTGCAGAATTAACTGTTTTCCCCCAATCTGTCAATTGACTACAGTGCCAAGAGTGGACATCTAAGTATTCACTTTTAGTTCTATGAACACAGTCATTTGGAGAGAACTAGAATTTTAACAGCTCTTAATTCTCATTCCATCATGGGATTAATACCCCATCCAGAGAATACTCATCTAAGATACTCTGCAAGAGGAACAATAGGCATTGGAACAATGGTTTCCAAAGGAAATTGATAGACAAAAGGTTACACTAAGCTTCCAACACTAGTGAAAGCCATCTTTCATGGAAAGGAACTCAGAACCAAGCTTTCTGTTTCGTTACCAATTGATAGTTTCAGTAGATGGATAGCTTTTCCTATCTGAGAAGTAGCTTGGTGTTTCTATTCCACTAGAAAAATCTGGATATAAGAAGTCATTTTCTATCAATCATGGGTGAAGCAGTTATTCCTTTCCATTGTTTTTATGATAAAATGAGTATGGCATTACGTTGCTTTGGTTTCTGTTGCTTTAACTCTTATGTTTTCTAAGATAGCAAACCATTTTGTCCTTACTAGGTCAGAAAGGACCTTCCACATCTCCAGGGTCTAATCATTTCAAAGTGCTATCCCTCAGTCTAATTGATCTGATCTTTTCTTTCAGATAACTTGAGGAACCCAACAAATTCATTGCCTGGGGTTCACTAAAAACTAAGGTAGTCTGAGATTTCACCTCTTGTGCAGGCAGGGTCAGCATCCCTGTGTCAGCAGGAAGCAGCTCCAGAAGACGGAACTTCGACCATTTTCTCTTTAAGGATTAAAGGCGGTGGAATCTCTAGGGGAATACGCAGTAGGTAGCTAGATTAAGGAAGCCCCTCTCACCTTGAAAATCCCAACTGCCCTGTTGTGTGTGAACCCCATTAATGGAGGAACTCTGTTCCCTTTTAAATTTTTTGGGGGGTCAACTGCCACTGTTCCAACTTAGCCTTGAAAAGGAAGTGTAGGCCAGAATGTATGATCTCTCTCTCTTATCCAGTTATCACTAACACACCAACTGCTTTGAAGAAAAATGGGATCAAAAAGCTGTCTCCCCTCTTGGAATCAGAATGACATCAACTAGTGGCATGTCCGGACAACGGGAGATGACCCCCGTCACAATCTCTAAGATTAGAGATATTCACAACAAGAAGTGGGGAATGAACGGTTTGGGCCATGTAGCAGCAAAGGATAGGGTTAATGTTTTGCTAACTTGCTTGATTGCTTTCTGTAACTTGCTAACTTGCTTGATCAATCTCTGTAAAACAATACCTTGCAGTATGATCTAAGCTACACAAAACAAGGACTTGTTTCAGGAAATAAAACTGCCCAGACGCCTGGTAATGTCCAGGAAAGGCACGGACATATGGCGAAATTTACTCTAGCAAAGCAGAATGTCACTGATGACCCCCCTTGGTCCTGAAAAATGAGGATGTTGATCTAAGTGACCTGGGAAAAATGAAGATGTTGATCAAAGTAACCTTGGAAAAATGAGAAAAATGGGAATAATGATCAAAGTAATCTTATTTACTAAGGTGTATAAAAAGAGCCTGAACTCTGTATACGGGGCTCTCTTTCTCTCTCTCTCTAACCCTCCTCTGCATAGGAGTGAGAGCTGAGTGAGAGCCCCAGCATGCTGGTCTGAATAAATCCCCTTGCTGTTGCAGAGAGAGTTGTCTCAGCCTGTTCCTCCGAGCCTCCCGTGGGCAGAGATCTGCTCCACCCTAACAGGGGCTAATACCGGCACAGCTCGCCTCCCAGATGTGATCCAGGCAGCCACATATTAGTGGCCCCTCCACTGCTGAATGCCTATGATCCCAGAGGCCATCTAACTTAACTACTCTCGACACCAGCTGCTTCTTGCAGAAATGCCTCCAGACTGTGAACTAAGCCACAGCCCCATGTTGCCCCAGGAGGGGAAAGGTTTTTCCCTGTCGGCTTTTCCTTTCCGACTGGGCGGCGTGGTGACTGCCATCTTATAAGGCCCACTAAACAGGTATGAACCTGCAGCAACGGGATACTTGGGAGATCTCGGGATGGGGGGCCAGTACCAGTGCTGCTCTCTACCCAGACGTGATGTGCAGCCTCTCTGTTGCTGAACACCCATGATCCCAGAAGCCATCTAACTACTCTTGGCACCAGCAGCTTTTTGCAGAAATGCCTCCAGACTGTGAACTAAGCTTGCAATGATGCAATTTTTGGCATAAATTCCCCTGGACTTAGCTTCTAAAATACAGAAATCAAAACGTCATATCTCTTCATTCTCAACAAGGGAAAACAAATTATCAAATGCTGTCTTTTCAGCAGATTCGATTTTGGGGGGGAATTCCAAATAATAATAGTGAGTTTTATGTTGAAATAATGAATGTAATCAAAGTAAAGAGAAAGTAAAGTGAAAATCATCAGCTACAAAGGCGGGGGGTGGGGTGGGGTGGGAGGTATACTGGGGGTGTTGGTGGTGGGACATGGGCACTGGTGAAATGATGGGTGTAAGCCTGAAATCTTTGTAACGCTTCACATGGTGATTCAATAAAAATTTTTAAAAAAATTATATACTGGCCATCCAACACTGTACCTGAACAAAAGTCAATAAATGTAGTGTTGTGACTGGACTGAGCTATCAGGGCGAGCCCATGTAGACTGTACCTACTATGGACAGGAACACAGGGACCCATAAAAATGGATGAGATTTCTTGTGTGTCCTGACTGGTTTGGATGAAGCTGAACATTTTCCCCCTTCAAGCTGCCTTCAGAAAATAATTTCAGTATATTGAAAGGGGCAGTTTTCCTTCTCTCACAGAAGCCTGGCTGGTCTTTGACATGCAGATCTCAGGTGTTAGCCAGGCCTGATCTTTGATACTGTAAATTGCAGGCTTTGGCCCAGACTAGTCTTTGGGATGTAGATTTCAGGTGATTATAGCCCAAGAAAGGTTTTTGATTTTGTATCTTCTTTCCGGAGGCCAAGATTACTGGCCTGCAGATGCAAGGAAACAATGCATATTCTACTGCCTCAATGTTCTTCCTGTAACTTCTTTTGATGCCTTTGGTGACATCACTGTATTGTGCCCTTTAGAGGTACTATGACCAATAAAAGGAGATCATGGGGCTCTCTATCTTTGTCTAAGAGTCAGAGACAACCTAGACCCTCCATGATACATATTTCTTCCCTGTTCCTTGTCTCAGTGCCTCCCACTGCACGAATATTCACGCACCAATGTAGAACAAATTATTACTGTAACTTTAAATAAGTTACTCAAAGTTTATCTGGAGCTCTTAGCTGCTCCTTTCCTGTTGCAATGGGAATTTGTTTTCTTTGTCTACAGGAAAGTAGAGAAAAGCTAACGATTTTTTCACATCAAATCATAGAGAATCAAAGACTTGCCCTTTACAATCACAGGGGAGGAAACCTTTCAGTATTTTTCCATTTCCAAACACAGATTCCAAATGCAAGCTGAAGGGGACTTGCCCATATCTAGACATTTTGTTCACAGAATTTCTTCAAAACACCAAGAATGTTGAAAAGTCTATAGAAATTAGCACATTTTATAATTAAATTTTGGAATTCATTTCATGAAATTAAGAGTATCCGTGAAAATGGTGGTACCTGAGAGTTACAGTTTTAAAATTCAGAAATTACTTCTAATTACCAAGAATTACTCATAATTATATACTTGCCCATAGTTTAATCGCAGCCTTCTCACCTATAACTATACAAGATTACAAGTTCCTTGAAGACAACATCCTTATTTTATTGGTCTATAAAACTCAGTGCAAAGGTATGTATGGGCTCAGTGCTCCATACGTATTTTCTGGGTATTATGGAATTCACTGTCTTAGTTCATGCATGAGTAAATCTCAGGTTTTCTCATGTCACTTCTGTATTATTTTAGATAGTTCTGTATCTCATATTCCCTAATTCCTTATTTTTCTTAATTGATTTTATTCTGTTATACACCTACTGTCACCAAGTGACAACAGTGACAACCCTGGGGGCTGGAGTCATGGCACAGTGGGTAGGGCGTTTGCCTTGCATGCGGTCAACCTGGGTTTGATTCCCAGCATCCTATATGGTCCCCTGAACACTGCCAGGAGTGATTCTTGAATGCAGAGCCAGGAGAAAGCCCTGAGCATGGCCGGGTGTGACCACTCACCCCAAAAAAAGCAGCAACAACAGTGACAACCCTGGAGATATGGTGAAAACAAAAAGTTCTTAGCAACCATCTTTTAGTAAATCTTTACTATAAATCCAGTCCTGATTCCTGCCCACTCTCATTCATGAAAATAGAAAATCAAGCTGAAAACTAGGCTTTAATACATTTTCCTTGCTTAATATTTTTCAGAAAACAGATCTTAATAATATTTTAAAATATTATTTGAAATTTGTCTCTGCCATTTTTGGGTGTCAGTATAACGTTGTCTTCACAGAAGGTGTTAGGAAGTATCCCTGGGTTGGTTTTGCTTTTATATTTTGGAAAAGTTTAAGGATCAATGGCATAAATTACATTGAAGAAACTATAAGCAGAATGCTCCAAGACCTATACCTCAAAGGAGTCTTCAGTGGTATGATGCTATTGGCAAAGACTATAGACTCAAAACTAAATAAATGGGACTACATCAAATTAAAAGTTTCTATATGTCAAAATAAACACAGGCTAAAACTAAATGACAGCAGAGTAGGTCTCAGCTTTCTTTTAGTATTTGCACTCAGCACATAAGATAAAGGGTTGATATCCAGGACGTATTAAGTACTCACAAAAGTAAACCCCCAAATCTTAAAACCCCATTTAAAAAATGGGAGATGGGGAAGGAAATGAACAGACACTTCTCTCGAGAAGATGAACAGGCACTTGATAAAATGTTCATAATTAATTATTGTTATGGAAATACTCTCCTCATTGAAAGAGTACCACACCCAATCTGGTAGCATAATCAACATATCAAAACCACTTCCTGATGGCTGATCAGGCTCAAGGGCAAAATACCACTTAGGGGTGTTTCTCCTCTCCTTAATCCAGTAACTTAATTAACATCTTAATTCTGCTCCTTAATATTAGTTATTTTGTATGGACACAGTAAGAGATACATTGAGTTTATAGGGTGACTCTCCTGGGGACATCTTGACACAGATTCGGACTATAGTGCTCAGGCCAGATTAATCTTTCCTAACCCTAGCAGGGTCCAAATTTAGATGTTACTTTTTGGATCATGACAGAATTTGTCCATGACCATGCTTTTAACCTATAGTTAAGTATTTTGGCACTTTTCGATTCCTCTGCTTTCGAGCAGCCTGACAAGCTACCGAGAGTATATCGCCCTCACAGCAGAGCCTGGCAAGCTACCCATAGTGTATTTGATATGCCAAAAACAGTAACAGCAAGTCTCACAATGGAGGCATTACTGGTGCCTGCTTGAGCAAATCGATGAGCAATGGGATGACAGTGATACAGTGATACAGGGAAATACAAATCAATCCAACCATGAGATATCATCCTACACCAGTGAGAATGGCAGGTCTCCAAAGCATTAGGAACCCATCTCTTTTGGTAGGGATGTTGTGAAAAAGGAACATCACAACTGCAGGTGGAAGTGTTGTCTGGTCCAACCTTATGGAAAATAGTATGGAGGGTACTCAGCAAACTCAGAGTTGAACTCCCAGATAACCCAGCAATTCCACTTTGGGGTAACTATCTCCAGTATAGAAAAGCATTTTTTAAAAGAACATATGCACACCATTGTTTGTTGCAGCACTCAGTACAATAGCTAAGATTTGGACAACCTAGATGTCCAACAACAGATAAGTGGCCAAGAAATAGCCAAATGAAGCCAAATGAAGTGCTAAGAAGCAGGATAAACACAGGGCGATATCATTCATATGTGGTATTTAAAAGAACTTGATGAGGGAATGCAATGTTTTAAAGGGGGATGCTCAGATCAACCGTGGCCCCAGAGTGTAGGGAGGAGAAGGAAAGAAAGAGTGGAGGGGAGGGGAAAAAGAGACAGATGAGAATTAGCAGAGGGATTCAGGTACAATGGTGGTGTTAAGGAACATTAGCGCCAAATATCGAAACCACAGAGTCAACCACACTGAAGTAATGAGATGCCAATGTTATCAAGTGAAAGGTGCTTGTCAAGAGAGGAGGGCACTATGGCAGGGCTCCTGGGGACACTGGTGGAGGGAAGTTGACACTAGTGGTGAGATTGGTGCTGCAATATAGAATTTCTTAAACTCAGCTATGAATAACTTTGCAAATCACAGTGCTATAATAAAAAATAAAATATAAAAATATTATTTAAAATTCAACAAGAAATTACTTTGCTATATTTCTTCCAATCATGCATATCATCCTCATTGTCATCATCACATAATTTATTGTTTACTACCAGACACTACCTTAAGTCCGTTGTTATTCGTTAACAGCCCTATATGCACATATTTGCATCTATTAATATATGTGTATACTTTATTTTTATGCACATATTGTCTATATCTTGACACAAGATTTATAACATAAATCTGAATAAACACAGAATATTGTAACCTTAAAACAATTATTGAAATGCTTATGTATTCATAAACATATTTAGACAACTACTATATGTTAGGTCATGTTTTATTGAGATAAGTTATTGAGATAGAACAAACAAAACCTGCTTTTTGAGATGTCTGAGCTTAAATTCCAGTTTCCTGATTTACACATCTTGTTTCTAAGAATATAACACTTGGCTATTCTCTGGGAATCCACTTCTCCATTGCTTAGTCAAGGACTGTATAAAACGTGACTAGAAATTATAACTCACAGAGTTGGAATAGGGAATAATTAAAATTAAAATATTTATAAGTATTGATATTCTCTGAGTGTTTAACTTCTATTATTCTATCCATGCTTTTCATGTTCTTGGGCTACGTTACTACCTGCAGGTCCTCCACAAGTAAATAAGGGTAACTCAAAATGCCATCTTTGAATGAATTCAACAATGATCAAGAGTTTAAACCAGCCTTTTCTCTTACTCCAGTCCCGTGTACTACTTCCCCTGACTTCTTATGCGGTGTACTATCATCTTCAATATGTCATATAATTTATTAATTTATTACTTCTATAGTCCATCAATTCTTTATGCTCTCCTCTTACAGAAATTTGTGTGGATAAAGTGCTTACAAAAGATTCTAACTTATAATCACTACCAAATAAAGAAAAAATGTACGTAAGAGATGCACAGTGCTTAGCACAGTTATTAGTAAATAATTAAAAATATACCTTTTCAATAAACTCACAGTATAATTTTTTAAATCTCAATATAAAATACATTTTATTTTATTTATTTTTTAAAATTATTTTTTATTAATGAGTCACTGTGGGGGTACAGTTACAGACTTTCCTTTTTAAAAATATATTCTTTTATTGAATCACCATGTGGAAAGTTACAAATCTTTCAGGTTTAAGTCTGTTATACAATGCTCGAACACCCATCCCTTCACCAGTGCACATATTCCACCACCAAGAATCACAATATACCTCCCCCCGAACCTCCACCTCCCCAGCCCCCCACCCCACCTGTGTAACTGATAAATTTCACTTTACTTTCACTTTACTTTTATTACATTCAATACTTCAACAAAAAAAATCACTATTATTGATTTGGAGTTTCTCCCCCCTAAAGTCGGACCTGCTGAAAAGGAAGTATTTGATAACTTGTTTTCCATTGCTGAGAATGAAGAGATATGAGGTCAAACAGCTGCACTAGCGGCCACACGATTTTGGATTTCTGTATTTTAGTAACTAAGTCCAGAGAAATGCCTGCCAGAAATTGCATCATTGCAAGCTTGTACCACCCAGCTACTATATATTCCACATATGAGTGCAATCTTTCTATGTCTGTCTCTTTCTTTCTGACTCATTTCACTCAACATGATACTTTCCATGTTGATCCATTTATATGCAAATTTCATGACTTCATGTTTTCTGACAGCTACAAAGTATTCCATTGTGTAGATGTACCAGAGTTTCTTTAACCAGTCATCTGTTTTGGGGCACTCTGTTTTTTTCCAGATTCTGGCTATTGTAACAGTGCTGCAATGAACATGGAAAAGCAGATGCCATCTCTACTATACCTTTTTGCCTCGTCCGGGATATAGTCCCAGGAGTGGTGTTGCTGGGTCAAATGGTAGCTCAATTTCTAACTTTTTGAGAAGTGTCCATATTGTTTTTCAGAAGGGCTGAACCAGTCGGCATTCCCACCAGCAGTGAAGGAGGGTCCCTTTCTCCCCACATCCATGCCAATAGCTGTTGCTTTTGTTTTTTGGGATGTGGGCCAGTCTCTGTGGTGTGAGATGATATCTCATTGTTGTTTTGATCTGCATCTCCCTGATGATTAGTGATGTTGAACATTTTCTCATCTGCCTCTCAGCCATTTGGATTTCTTCTTTGGCAAAGTTTCTGTTCATTTCATCACCCCATTTTTTGATAGGGTTGGCAGTTTTCTTCTTGTGGAGTTCAACCAGTGCCTTGTATATCCTTGATATCAACCCTTTATTGGATAGGTACTGCGTAAATATCCTTTCCAATTCTGTAGATTGTCTTTGTATTTTGGTCACAGTTTCTTTTGAGGTGCAGAAGCTTCTTAGTTTGAGATAGTCCCATTTATTTATCTCTGTTTTCACTTGTTTGGCCAGTGATGATACCGTTGGCTTCAATGTCGTGGAGGGTTTTTCCAACCCTGTCTTCAATGTACCTTAGGGATTCTGGTCTGATATTGAGGTCTTTAATCCATTGTGATCTGACTTTTGTAAATGGTGGTAGGTGGAGGTCTAAGCCCATTTTTTTGCATGTAGCTGTCCAGTTTTGCCAGCACAATTTGTTAAACATGCATTCCTTGCTCCACTTCACTCAATGTAAAATATATTTTAAAAAACACTTTTAAAGTTTTATGGAGTTACTCCTGAACAAAGCTCTTTACAGTTTCAATGGAATTTACATTTTTATCATACAAAGCACATATCTTTGCTGCATGACAGATTTCCTAGAGAATGATTCTTCTGGGAGTTTTGCCAATTTTTCCATATGCTGGACAGTAATTGTGTATAAAATCTAGCCTATCTGAGATTTAACTCTTCTTAAAAGAGGCTTGGCTATCCCACAAAAATAGTCTAAGAAATGTACATTTCTTGGAATCCTACCATGTGCTTGCTCTGTTCTTAGTAAATATACTAGGGAGATGGAAAAGGGTCTTAGAGATACAGAAGATGGTATAAACTATGACTAGAAAATTTAAGGAGTGCACACTACATGAATAAAATCCATGGCTTAAATCATGACTACCATGTCCTATCCTAGCCTTGTTCAACATTATACAATTGGCCTAACTTCTTTGATCCTTCAGTTTCTTGCCTGAAAAAACAGCAGAAAATTATAATTTTATTCTGTAGTACTAACTTCAGGGAAAAGCTGGTACTTCACTGTCACTGTCATCCCGTTGTTCATTGATTTGTTCGAGTGGGCACCAGTAACGTCTCTCATTGAGAGACTTATTGTTACTATTTTTGGCATATCCAATACACCCAGGTAGCTTGCCAGGCTCTGCCGCGCGGGCTCGATACTCTCGGTAGCTTGCCGGGCTCTCCGAGAGGGGCGGAGGAGTCAAACTCAGGTCGGCTGCATGAAAGAAGAATGCCCAACCACTGTGCTATCGCTCCAGCCCCTGGTACTTCAAGAAATAATAAATAAGTAAACACAGAGTTGTTCTTAAAACATTGAAGGTTAACTTAGCACATATTAACTTTTATAAAATAAAAGTCTTATCTGATGAAATAAAAGGATTGAAAATGAGAATAACTAGCTCTCAGAGCTATGTGAATATCAGTAGCACTGTAGCACTGCTGTCCCGTTGTTTATCGATTTGCTAGAGTGGGGACTAGTACCATCCCCATTGTGAGACTTGTTATAACTGTTTTTGGCATATTTAATAAGCCACGGGTAGCTTGCCAGGCTCTGCCATACAGGTGGGATACTCTCAGTAGCTTACTGGGCTCTCCGAGAGGGATGGAGGAATCGAACCCGGGTCAGCCACTTGCAAGGCAAATGCCCTACTCACTGTGCTATCACTCCAGTCCTTAGGGTCAGAGAATTAATGATAGCTTCAGTAGTCTAAGAGAACTTAATTTTATTCCTTAATTCATTTGTTAATGTTAAGTGAGGAACTACGTTTTCACCCTGTGAAGGGAAAAACAAGCGCAATGTACTATGAAATATGATGGGATGGTGTTATTGGTGAGAAAGTTGACTCGAATTCACTGTGAAACATATATGTGTATTTCGTTACGCATGTGTATGTTTGTAAACATATAGGTCTATAGAAGAAAATTCGAGCATTTTATATTAAAAAGCTTCCAGTTTAGATATCATGAAAGTTTGATAAAGAGATTGGAATGACTCGCATGAGATATAAGAAGATCAAAGAATGATTTGTCTAATTGTTACTATCGGATGTGTTCAATGCTCACTCTGCATCTTATTTAGTCTTGCATTATCTTATATAGAGTTGCTTGTTTCTTTATACTTTGAAACATTTTTCTTTTCTTAATTCCAAGATATTTTTCTTCCTGCTTCTCGGGTAACTATATTGTCGACTTCTTTTCATCATTTTGTTTTTTTAAGCTAAAGTTTCCCAGCGTTTAGTATTAGAATTTCGTCTCTTCTCAGTCTATTCTCATCTTCTTGGTATTTCTCCAGACTCAGAACATCATGCTTCACCTTCATAAAGTTTAAATTATTATCTATAGTATCAATCCCTCCCTGGAACTCCATATTTGCATATTCAGCTTCCTTCTCTACGTATCCACTTTAATATGTAATATTATATCTCTAAATTAGCATGCCCCCAGACAAACCCCTAATCTTCTACCCCATACTTTCTTTGAGTTATTCATAATGAACACTAGAGTGATTCTTGACTCCACTAATGCTTATACCCAAGTTCATCAGGCAATACTATCAGTTTTACCTTCAAGTTATCTTGGAAAACATAATCATTTTTAATCCAAATCACCACCTCTGTCTCCTGAATCCTTATAATATTCTCCATGTTTCCACTCTTGGCCACCTTTATTCTAGTCATTCCAGTACTAATATAAAGTAGAATGATCTCAGGATATGAGTCAGATAATAGTCTTACTCTATGCAGAAAATTTGCAGAACTACTGAGTTCATATATAGTGAAATACAAATAATTTGCAATTGCTGCAAATGTCTAAACAATATAATCATAATTGCATTTTGTAACCCTTCAATTTTATAACCTTGTCCTTTATTGGTAGAGGAATAATATAAGCATCCTCTCTGCAAACATTTTTTCTATTTGCACTCCAAACCTGAATGGTCTATTAAATATTACAATGGCTTATCACTTAAATATGTATTCAAATGTCACATTTCAATAAAACATTCTTTAATCAACTTTTATTCTCTCTTTTCCCTACTACTTTTCTTGGTACACTTTTTTTGCCATTGCATATATCACTTTCAAATATTTTATATAACTTTATGCAATATGCACTATCTTCCCAAATAAGGAGTCAAAGTACACAAATTATTATTGTTTCTGTTCATTGAATATCTCTAATAAGAGGCCCAGTCCTTGAGATGCTGAGAAGAGTGTTTTAGTACTCTTGTATCTTTTTTTAAAAAAATTTTAATTTTTTTATTGAATCACCATGTGGAAAGTTACAAAGTTCTCAGGTTTATGTCTCAGTTATACAATACTCAAACACCCATCCCTTCACCCGTGCCCATATTCCACCACCAAAGACCCCAGTATACCTCCTACCCCCACCCCCTGCCCTCATCCCTGCCTGCTTAGTTGATAAATTTCACTTCATTTTCACTTTGCCTTGATTACATTCCATATTTCAACACAACATTCAGTATTGTTGGAGTTTTCCCCCAAGAAAGACAGCCCTATTGCCAATGCAGCATTTGATAATTAGTTTTCCATTGCTGAGACTGGAAAGATATGAAGTCCCATTGTTTCAAGTACATAGAATTTTCCCCCCCTCCTTCCTGCGCCACCAAGTTCGTGCCTGCTTAATGAACAGTCCTCATATTATGGCTGACACCACGCCGCCCGATGAGAAAAAAGGATATTTCCAGTCCTGGCCGGCATGGGGCTATGGCTTAGTTCAGTCTAGAGACATGGTTGCAAGTAGTTTCTGGAACCGGAAGTAGTCTAGTTAGGCTCCGGATTCTGGTTGATCAGCAGCATCGCGGCCACACAAAAGTGTGGCCACCCGGGTCGAGTCTCGGCGGAGTATGCGCTGGTATCGGCCCGAGACTTCCCAAGCATCCCGCTGTTCTAAGTATATAGTTTATTTTCCCCCTCCCATTCCCGCGCCTCTAAGTTCATGCCTGCTTAATAGACTTCATAATATGGTGGACACCACACCGCGTTTCTCCCAGAAAAGGGAAAAGAACCGAGAAAGAAGGATATTTCCTCACCTCGGCCGGCGTGGGGCTTTGGCTTAGTCCACAGTCTAAAGAAATAGCTACTACTTTGATTACCTTCAATATTTCAACAAAAAACTCAGTACTATTGTTTGGAGTTTCCCCCCACAGTAAGACCTGCTAAAAAGGAACCTTTTCACATTGCTGACAATCAAGAGATATTAGGTCGCGCGGTTTTGGATTTCTATATGAAGTCCAGGGAAAATTATTTTGGTAATTGCATCACTGCGATCTTTTACTTCCCTTTTGTGGTGCTCACATGATGGAGGAGCCTGGAGAGAAGAACCGTGGCCCGCTGGCAGCGCATGGGCCAGGAGCTCCGATCACACAGTTTGGAGGCATTTTGGGGGCGCTGCTCGTGTCCAAAGTAGTTCAGTTGCCTCCGGGGTCGAGCTCGCATGGCGGCAGAAAGGAGGGTCTCTCGTATCTTTTTTTAAAAAATATTTTTTATTGAATCACTGTGAAATACAGTTACAAAGTTTTCATATTTGATCCACCACCAAACCCCCGCATTACCCCCCTCCCACTTCCCCTCTGCCTGTGTGGCAGACATTTTTCACTTTACTCTTTCCTTACTTTGATTACATTCAATTTTCAACAGGAATCTCACTATGATTCTTTGGAGGTTTTCCTCCAACAGTCAGACATGCTGGATGGCATCAATAGATTGTATGTTTTCATTTTTCAGAAAAGGTCGGCCACGTGGTTTGGAGATGTCCCAGTCCTACATCCCGGAGCCATGTTAGTAGCTGCTCACTGTCGCTGGGGCTCCATCTGGAGAAGGCGTACCAGCTGTGCCTCCTCCGTCTGGTTCCCCGGTGTTGCTGGCCCGGTCTGGGGTCCGGAGCATTCTCCTGCCTGCGTGGCTTACCTGAACGCCTGGATTCTTCTCACTCCTAGTATCTTTACTAAGTACACTTTAGTATCTCTCAGTACATAAATATGTTCTTAACAAATAATTAAATTGGTACTAACTGAATGCAAAGATTAAATAATTGAAATAAGGAAAGACTCTCATGTCACACTATTATATTGAATAGAATGAAATCAGTTTAGACCTGAAAGATGATAAGTTAAACTTGGATCATTCTAATTTAATATTTCTTTTTTGTCTTTGGGAAGCAAAGATGGCAGTGCTCAAGTCTTCCTCCAGACTCTGTGTTCAGGGATAAATCCTGAAGGAGCACAGAGAACCATATAAAATCCTGGGGGTGGAACAAGATCAGCTACAAATGAGATAAATGCCTTACTCATTACATTATCTCTCCAGGACTGGAGCGATAGCACAGAGGGTAGGGCATTTGCTTTGCAAGTGGCCAACCTGGGTTCGATTCCTGCACCCCTCTCGGAGAGCCTGGTAAGCTACTTAGAATATCACGCCCACACGGCAGAGCCTGGCAAGCTACTCATGGTGTTTTCGATATGCCAAAAACAGTAATAACAAGTCTCACAATGGATATGTTACTGGTGCCCCCTCAAGCAAATTGATGAACAATGGGGCTACAATGCTACAGTGCTCCAGGTCTGAGATTACTTTAAGTTATTGAAATGTCTAGGTTGGTCATAAGAAGTAATGGTCAAGAAAGGGACTGGAGAGACCTATCTATCTAGTCCAATTATCCAGAAAATTAAGTAAGATATAACTCAAGACTTAGTCTAAATTAGATATATATTAGTAAAAGAGCTGTGATTGAGGGAAACTCTTCATGCTTGACCAGTCCCTGAGTATGCATATATAGATCCTGTACTGCCACCATACCACACAGGTACCAGAGATGTAAAAGAAGTCTTAGGCTTAGTTACTAAAATACTAAAATTCAGGAATCCAGAACTTCGAAGCTGCTATTGTGGCCACACGACCTCATATCTCTTCATTCTCAGCAATGGAAAACAAATTATCAAATGCTTCCTTTCCAGCAGGTCCAACTCTTGGTGGGGGGAACTCCAAACAATAATAGTGAGTTTTTTGTTTGAATGAAATCAAAGTAAAGAGAAAATAAAGTGAAATTTATCAGCTACATGGCAGGGTGGGGTGCTGGGGGGGGCGGGGGGAAGGGGGGAGGTTTACTGTGATTCTTGGTGGTAGAATATGTGCACTGGTGAAGGGATGGGTGTTCGAGCATTATGTAACTGAGACTTGAGCCTGAAAGCTTTGCAACTTTCCACATGGTGATTCAATTAAAAAAACCAAAAAACAAAAAAGACGTAGTCTCAGGGATATAGTAAAACTTTAAATTATCTTTAAATTTACAAAACTATGAGAGAAATCACAATGTAGAGGGAAAACTTATGAATGTAAGGAATATAAGGAATCTTTATTATTATCATGTTTAATATCACAATCATGAACTCACATCTTAACCATCAGGCCTTTAAACCTATTTAAAGAGTCTTACATATGAGAGAAACTATACAAATATAAGCAGTGTAGCAAAACCCTGTTATCCTAGTTCCTTTCAAAATCACAAAGAGATCTATTCTAGAGAGAAAACTCATAAATATAAAAATATATTAAAGCGTTCTGTTGTCTCAGCCCTCTTCAAAACTGAAATAACTCACACAAGGGACAAACCTCAGGGGTATTTTCAATATGGAAGACTTTCCTTTCTCTTGGAAGTTGTTACAAACGCATGATCAGACACATGGACGCTAAGACATGAAAATGTAAGAGTGTGGGAAAATTTCAACTATCCCACCTCTTATCAAATAAGGTATTACAC